>NC_137127.1:1440807-1533307 GCF_949319135.1 Squalius cephalus | reverse complement strand
GTGTGTGTGTGTGAGAGAGAGTGTGTGTGTGTGTGTCTGAGAGAGAGAGAGAGAGTGTGTGTGTGTGTGTGTGTGTGTGTGTGTCTGAAAGTGAGTGTAAGTGTGTGTGTGTGTCTGAGAGAGAGAGAGAGAGAGTGTGTGTGTGTGTCTGAGAGAGAGTGTGAGAGTGAGTGTGAGTGTAAGTGTGTGTGTGTCAGAGAGAGAGAGTGTGTGTGTGTGTGTGTGTGTGTCTGAGAGAGAGAGTGTGTGAGAGAGTGTGTGTGTCTGTGTGTGTGTGCTGTGTCTGAGAGAGAGAGAGAGTGTGTGTCTGAAAGAGAGAGTGTGAGAGTGAGTGTGAGTGTAAGTGTGTGTGTGTGTGTCTGAGAGAGAGAGTGTGAGTGAGTGAATGGCATAATTTACTCGTTCACTCCAGAATGCATTATGTGTGTATAACATATATTAATTTCAGTGCATCACTATTAATCTCATTTTTTGAATTGTGTATTTCTACGACAGGAACTCTGTTCGCGCAGAAGTCGGCGTCTGCGGGTGTGTGTGTGTCTCACGCTCCTCCAGCTCGACCCTTCTCTAGCTCCGCCCCCAGCCAAAGCCCCGCCTCCTCCTCCTCCCCCAAGGGGCGGAGCTCCGCGGAACCGTCCACCAGCGGCTCCCCGTAACCCGAGCCACCCGCAAACTGTTGCACAATCAGTACCTCATTCTCTCCTGTCGACTTCGGCTGTCCGCGTGTTCAGAAACATATTACGGTTTTCGCACACGTACATCGACACATATGCATAAAATAACATCGCTGGGCCTCGTTCACGAATCACAAGATAACCGTTCAAAAACACTCTTACTGTAAAACCTCACAATCAATTCAGTGCGAAGTAAGAATGGATGTGTGAACGGCTTATACAGAAGTTTGTGCTTGTGTTTCATGAGCGACGCCCGGCGTTTAAGAGAACGCTAAATACAATCAGAACGTTCAGCCAAACGACGGGCAGGTTTTACAGAACTTGAAGATTTTTATTTAGAGTGTGTTTCGATCTGTCTTCTGATTGTTTTCGTGACTTTTTTTCCTGAATGAACTTTTTCTCTCAAGTTTTCCTCATTTTACATTCATACCTCAATCATTCAGCGGTGGAACGTTACGGGAATGTCTTTTACCTCAGGATCTGTAGTTTAGGCCTTTTCTGAATGAGTTTTTATTTTGTTTTTGTTTTGTATCGTTTTGAATTCGTCAGAATCAGAAATGCTGACGGGACCTCACTGACTCTCTGCTATGCATCCGTCTGGACCCGGGGACGGGGTCGCTAGGGAAGAGGAAAATCCCGGGATCTTAGATAAGGTTCTCTCAAGCGTTTGATGATTTCAGAGCCGTCTGTCTCTCAGAACAACAGTCTATACCTCAGAAAGCAGCTGAATGTGTCAGTCGATGTTTGAGCGAGCGATCGGCCCGCTGTGGATCTGCTCATACGTTTATTTCATCTGGATCTCAGGGCAAGTTTTAAATATATATGGGTGAATCTCATGAAAATCAACAACAACAACAAAAATTAAAAAGAATTATATATATATATATATATATATATATTAGTGCTGTTAAATCAATTCATCATGATTAATCACATCTGTGTATATACACAAACTTCTATGTTAGATGCGATTAATCGTGATTAATCGATTTGCCAGCAATAATATATATATGTATGCATTTGTGTGTGTGTGTGTGTGTGTGTATATATATATATATATATATATATATATATATATATATATTAGTGCTGTATATGTATTAGTGCTGTCAAATCCAACAATTACAATTAATCACATCTAACATAAACGTTTATGTATATACACAAACTTGTTAGATGTGATTGATTTGAAAGCAATTATATATATGTATGTGTGTATGTATGTGTGCGTGTGTGTGTGTATATATATATATATATATATATATATATATACACACACACACACACACATATATATATATATACACACACACACACACATATATATATATACACACACACACACACATATATATATATATACACACACACACATATTATTTACAAACTTTTATGTAAGATGCGATTAATCACGATTAATTTATTTGACTGCAATTATATATACAAATTTTCTATAAATTATTATATTATATTAATATATTTGTGTGTATATATATATATACACACACACACACACACAATTACAAACTTTTTTGTCAGATGTGATTAATCACGATTAATCGATGTGACAGCAATTTTATATATATATATAAATTTATATATTCACAAATACAGTATGTAATATATAAAATATATATATATTTGTGTGCATGTATGTGTGTGTGTGTGTATATATATATACACACACACACACACACTCACACACACATATAATTACAAACTTTTATGTTAGATGTGATTAATCACGATTCATTGATTTGACAGCACTAATATAATAAAAATTTTATAAGGAAATTTAAGTCTGTTTTTAGAACTGTTTTATTTCATGTCATCGTCATGATAATAGCCTCACAATTTAAAACGTCCAACATTTTCCTTATGCAAAATATAATTTCTCATTTCTTTCCGCTGATTTTGGATCAAATTATGTTTTTCTCAGAGGTTTCATGAGATTCACCCATGAATGGTGTGATGAAGTTCTCCATCAAATCATTCCACAACCCGAAGCAGAATCTCTGCGTGAACATCCTCCTCTTTATCGTCCAATCTCACGTTTGCTCTCCGTAACTGGAAGGCGTCTCTCTCAGGAATACTGTGATGTTTTTAAGTGAACTCATTATTTTTAAGATGCTATGAATATAATCACTCATGAAGCGTTGTTGTGAAGTGTGGAGATTTACACTACGTACCTCATGCTGCCATGATGACGGGAAGCAAACGTGCTTCCCGAATACTGTGCGGAATCTGGAATGCTGGACGTGAATCCCTTGATTCTTTCTTTTTGTGTCTTTTTTTTTTCTCTCGTGGCAAAACCAAACAAACATGAACTGTTGCATTTGTACAATCAGGTGGCCAAACCTGCTCACCTTAACCAAACAAACTGCCTTCAGTTCCTGCACAGCTAGATACCAAAGACCAGGTCAAAGGTCACCTGCATTATATTACTGATGCGAGTGTTTCAGTGTCATGAACGTTTGTGATCGACTCCTAGAAGATCTTCTGGGGTGTGTTTCCCGAAAAAATTGTTAGCCAACTACGGTTCAACGAGTCGGTGTTTCCCGAAACCATCGTTATAACCAGAGCCCGTCTGCGGAGAGCCTGGCCACTCCCTATTAAGTCCTATTGTACCGAATGTTGGTTGTAGTTCCACCAGAGCTCCACTGGGGGCGATCGCCCATGAGTGCAAGATGAATGGGAGTCTATGGAGCTAGACGGATAAATGTGTCTCTTTCACCCGATTGCCGTTGAGAAATCTCAGATTTGATTGTAGGTTTTGCAAGTTCATCATGGGTTATAGGCCGAAAGTTGAATGAACGAGTACTTATGTCCTTTCGATTTCTTACAGGTTGAGTTGTTGTTGCCCATAACACGCTAGCATTCTGCTAATGAACGCTGATTGGTCAGTGAAGGACTGATTACGACCAGAGATACCGCTTGATGGCATCGTGTGTGTGTGTGTGTATTTTCGGTCTTTTTAAACAACAGAACAAAAACTCTTCTAGCACGTGTGTTTACCTGTGTCAGCTGTGTTGTCGATGCCTCGAGAGAAAAGAAAGTGACTGAAGGATTGGCGTAAAGCAGTGTCTCTGGTCGTACGATGTGTGTGACGTCATTGACATTTTAAAAGACTTTTTAAAGCAAATAAGTGACTCTAAAAAATCTAACACCCAGCAGTGTGTAATTTCTTTGCATCTCCTTTCGAATACAACATTCAAATTACTAGACAAAAAATTATATCCTGAGGAAAGTGGATTTTGAGGGGTATAGCGCCATAGACCTCCATTCATCCTGCACTCGTCCTGTGAGCGCCCCCATGTGGAGCCAGAGTGGAACTGACACCAGTTCAGAAGCCGGAAGTTCACTGAGAGTGGAACTTCTCGCCTTACTACAGTAGCACCTCAATGCAGTACACAAGATCCGAGGGGAGGAGTCGGATCTTATATAAGGGGTGGAGATTGGAAGGTTTAGGGGTGGAGATGGGTAGGTTTAGGGGTGGGTGTAGGGATCAGGGGGTGGAGATTGGTAGGTTTAGGGGTGGAGATGGGTAGGTTTAGGGGTGGGTGTAGGGATCAGGGGGTGGAGATTGGTAGGTTTAGGGGTGGAGATGGGTAGGTTTAGGGGTGGAGATGGGTAGGTTTAGGGGTGGAGATGGGTAGGTTTAGGGGTGGGTGTAGGGATCAGGGGGTGGAGATTGGTAGGTTTAGGGGTGGAGATGGGTAGGTTTAGGGGTGGGTGTAGGGATCAGGGGGTGGAGATTGGTAGGTTTAGGGGTGGAGATGGGTAGGTTTAGGGGTGGAGATGGGTAGGTTTAGGGGTGGAGATGGGTAGGTTTAGGGGTGGAGATGGGTAGGTTTAGGGGTGGAGATGGGTAGGTTTAGGGGTGGGTGTAGGGATCAGGGGGTGGAGATTGGTAGGTTTAGGTATGTAAGGTGGGAGGAGTTGGATTTTATCCGACTCCTCCCCCCGGATTTTATGCTCTGCAGTGAGGACCATCTCCCTTATTAGACATTCTCTGATTATAAAGAACATTCGCAAACAGCATCGCAGAGTTGGAGCGACAGATCTCGACCTGTGGTTAGAAGAACAGTTAGAAGAAGAGTCTCAAATCCTGATCTTGAGTCAAATAATCAAGCTGACATTCAGTACAATTTGTTTCATCTAGAACACATACAAATTAAATTTACGTCTTTTAGTTTGTCAAGAGATTTGAAGTGTAGTTTCTGAAGAGTCTATGATTGAATATGGAAATAAAGCAAAATACGTGAGAAAATGAGAATGTCTGTAATTTATAGTAAAACATCTCGCATTAATTCGATCTCAAACAGATTCATTAACAGTAGTTATTACTCCAAGTCCTGCGTGTCATCATTAACCAGCGTGGTTGAACGACCAATTTTCGACAATACGGTTTCGGGAAACAGTCGTGACTATAGTTGATTTCTTCAACGGGTTATGGCGGTGTACGGGAAACACACCTCAGATCGAGTCTGTTTTAACAGGTGTGTATCATGTTGATGTAATGGGTGACCAGGGAATGACCAGTGCATTAAAACACACGTACACGCGTGTCTGGTCAGATGATTGTGTCCGGTCTGGAAGAGGGTTGAAGGCCATAGTGATGTGCTTTCTCTCTGTTCTCAGGACATTGATTGCTCTGTTCCAGCTCTGATTCTCCATGTTTGCTGCAGCTCTTCTTCTGTTTGAACTGGATTAAAAACCAGATTGTGCAGATTCTCTCTCCTGTTTTATTGTGACTGTGTCTAATTGCTTTAAAATGCTTCAGGTTTTGTAGAGCCATAACAGGTTTCCAGCGTCCAATCAGTGGACCATCAGAACAGGTTTTTAACATCAGATTTGGTCTCTTCATTACTGAATATATGGCGACTCCTGAGGGTCAGAGACGAAACTATTCCTGTCAAACAAACAATGTTAAACTCAAGAGATACTGATCCAGGAGTCTCAATCATCTACTTAGGGAATCGTCAAATTTAAGGGCTGTCTCAATCGTAAAATACTTACAGTGTGGACTGAAACGTTTGCTCCCTAAAAAATCCCACAATGCAGCATGAAAATCAGGGAGTATTTATTCTCACTATGTTCCCTTAATAGAATTTTTGAAGTGTGAGTCAGACATAAAAACTCAATACACTGCATGACACATGATTTTTGTTGTTGTTATTCAATCATATTTTAGCATAAATATAAATAATCTGATCCTCAGCTGATTGAGACGCAACCTTTAACGGTCAGGTCACGTGACGCCCGCAGCCATTTTATTAAGTGCACCTGCAAACGTTCACTCCACTTTATTTAAAATTTCTCGACATAAAAGTAGTAGTCACATCAATTAATATAAAAACACAACAAACAAAAAAAGTACCCATGTAAGTGCACATGTAATGCTGCGCCACTTAACGGACTAAATAATGTTCACGTGATGTCAGGCAGATTTTCGGCAAATTGGTTTGCACTCTTTCAGCTGTTTTCATTAACCGTGATGAAACACACATTATTTTATATGACGCCGAGGGAGAGTTTAAGCCACTACCAGTCGAAGAATGAGCTACAAATAGGTAGGAATATACTTTATTTACATGTGTGTGGTGCAGGGCCGGATTCAGCCAGCCCCACTAGGGGGTGCAGGTAGAATATCAGGGGGGGCAAGTCATTTTTGGGGTGTCAAATCCCCCCAAACCCCTAAAATGCATAGAAATCTATACTAACTATACTATCATCATATCAGTTCATCTATTCATATATCTAAGGGCTAGGCGATAAAACGATAACGATATCTATCGCGAAATAACATTTTCTCGATAGAAATATGACACTATTGCATAGAAGTCATTTGTCCAATTTTTTTAAAATAGACATAAGAATAGCCAATCAGAATTTAGTAGCGCTGTGCCGAACCAATCATTGTGGGAACAGAGCCATGTTCCCAGACTTCCCACTGTTACCTACAGCACTTGTGAATTAGCAAGCGGTACACATGTGGATGTCTGGGCTGCAGGAGCCGACCGGGCAGCGGAGAACATTAATGTTCCGTCTGATGAAAAATTTACCGAGAACTCCAGCGTTATACCATAAGAGGGAAAAAAAAACAAAGAGATTTAAACATTAAAATAAAATAAGCCTTCACACACAGAATATAACCTAGCAGTCCCCCCCCCCCCCCCCACCCCCCACCCCCCACCCCCCACACACACACACACACCTGATTCTGGTCTGATTCTAAACAAAATAATTAACATCTGGCTTGACACTGCTAATAGCTTAGCATTTCATTTAGTTTATGTTGTCTTTGAAAGCTGCTCTAATTTGCACCAAGGATTTAAACAAAAATGTATCTATATTCTGTTTGATTTTTTGTTTTAAAAAAACAATTATTCTGATAATTTGTTGTTAGTTCCTAGCTAATTCATTTCATATTGACAATATTATCTTTTGAAACTTGAAAACCTTCACTTTTTGTTTAGTTTGTAATATGTGTAACTTTTTTTTCAGTTATCTGAAAAAGTTGTGCTGTGAGGCAATAAATGAAGGGAAATTAAATTACAAGTGTCGACCACACTTTGTCGCTCCTTCTCAACAATCTCTCAGCACTCAGAATAAAGCTTTGAAAGTTGTCATGTTCCTTCAGTACGTCTGTCATGTTTAAAATCGGCGCATACTCGACTCGTCACTCGGTGCAAATTACAAGAGAAAGCGATAGAGAGATATGGAGGGAATGAGAACACGCTTACAGAAAGAGTAACCAAATAATTTCAGTGACTGACGGCGAAGGACACTCAAAACAGGAGCTGAGCTCAGCTGACGACAGTGTGTCTGCGTGCTCCGCTCTGCAGTGACTGACTGAGACGTGAAGCTCTGAAGCTCAGCAGGTTCACCACAAGCCGGTGAAGCGACTGGCCACGCCCTCCCTATGCATCTACCAATCAGTAGCTACTTTGAATAAGGGGGATAGAGAGCAGAGAGCGCTCACTGACCATTTTTCTTGAAATATTTTTTAAATTTGGGATCTTTGCATGCCATCACGTTTGGGGGGGCAGTCACGGCATTTGGGGGGGCATTGCCCCTCCTTGCCCATGCCTATATCCGGCCCTGGTGTGGTGTTAGAAAATTATCTTGATTTTGCGCGCCAAAGCCGTGCAACATGGTCACGTGGTGGAAAAATAATTGTCCTCAGAAATTAAAATGGAATAAAACTATTCTCATAACCTCAGAATATGTGAGAGTTTTAGTCTGGAAAGTGTGTAGATGATGCTAACTAAAGCCCAAATCAGAAATCAGGCTTTTGTAAATAATAATAACATAAGAAGTCGAAATGACATGGACCTAATAATGTTTATGAGAGGAAAAAACTAAATAGTTATAATTTCACTTTTGTTTATTTCATAATTACTTTATATGTCATAACTTCGACTTTTTATGTCGTAATTTACTGATTCTCCATCATTCTCAGAACTTCTGTCATTAACATTAAAAAGCTTGGAAATTTAGCCTTTACTGAAAACAATCAGTCAATCGGGGGGAAATTGGGGTAAGGGGCTTTTTATTTTCACATGATGGATGTTGGACCCAATTATGAGTTTCTTAAAGATATCTTTTTTTATTACGCCTATCTATATTTCTGTTATCGACTGCTAGAACTGAAAGAAATGTCAAATGTTCTGTGGTTTTCATGTGGAAACGAGTCGAGTGACTCAGTCCTGGTGAACCTCGAGGTGGCGCTCGTGCACAGCGAGAGAGAGAGAGAGAATGACACGTGATGTTCAATCTGATTTTTGTATGAAGTTGTTCAGCTGTAGTTTTTATAGATTGTATTTTTCTCTTGTAACAGCATCACTCAGAAGGAGATTTGTTGGACATTTTTAACTCCTTTTTTTTTTTCTTTTTTTTTTTTTTACCGTATTTAACTCTTTAATAACTCGTTTGTCTTTTCTTGGTTTAAGTTCCTAAACCTTCTCTGTGACTTCACACATTGGGTTTGTGCATGTTTTCTATAATGTTGTGATCATGGCTACAATACAACCTTGTTTCATTTTAATTAAAAGTTAGGCCTACATTTAGGAGAAATCCCATGTAAATTCATGTGAACTTTGTGTATGTTAAAGTTTAACACTTTACCACAAAAACAAGGTAAACATTGGACATTGAGTATTTTATATCTTGAGTGGTATTATTATTATTATTATTATTATTATTATTATTTTCAATATGGCTTTTATTCTAGATTCATGTTTAGCACAGTTGTGTTTTTCTATTTCAGTTTCATGAACTTCATGACCACAGATTGTGAAACCCCATAAGGGAACCATAACAGTAAATCCATATGACTCCATAATCGATCCGCTTTGTGCAAGGAACACAATCTTAGCTTCAGCTTTTGTCCTCCAGTGACGCTCTAGAAACTTCAGTTCCAAAGGCTTTTCGATGTCAAACCTGGGACTGAATTCAGGAAGAATTCTCAAAACAAACACACAAAAAATTCTTATTTTATTGCATTTTCTAGCTTAAAGTTAAAGAGTATTTTGTATTCCTGCAAGGCAAGTTTATTTATATAGCACATTTCATACACTATGGCAATTCAAAGTGCTTTACATAGAAAAGAATAAAAATAATCACAAAATAAAAGCAAGGAAAATTAAAACAGTTATTCAAAATGCTTTACATAGAAAGGAATTGAAATTTCACACTATGGCAATTCAAAGTGCTTTGCATAGAAAATAAGTACAAAATAAAAGCAAGGGAAATTAAAACGGTTATAAAAGGATTGAATTAGAGTAAAATGAATTAAAGTAGTAAAAAGATGATACATAGGCTAGATTAAACTTCTCATCTGGCAAAACCGGTGTATCTTTGGCGTCTTTCAGTTTCCCCAATGAAGTGGTTTATGTTTCTCTCTTCCCCAATCCTCAGAGCCATTCCAGTTCAGTTCAGAGTCAAATAGAAGAATACAGTCAGTCGGACGTACAATGTTTTTATATAAAAGTACTTTTTTAGAAGATAAAACTGAAGAATTAAAATTCTTTAAAAGATTATTCTTAACTATCGTAAATCACTATTTAGTTAGTATAATAACTTATAACTTAAGTCCCCCGTAGTCAATCATTGTATCCCCTAAAACTCCAAAATTACATATTTAAAAATGTCTTCATGCCTTAAAATATCTTGAATGTAACTCGACACCCTTGCCTCATTTAGTATGTATGGTTCTATTAATATGCAAATGAGCCCCGCCTCCACTCACTCACTCAGCTCAGAGATCCACTGGTTGACGATCACACGTTGATCTGATTGGTTACAAGGTAGTTTGTGACGTCAGAAACACCAGTGATTTCAAAGCGTGTTTTTGAGACTGTCTTTGGTTCACTGCAGTTTTAAGGAGGAAATACTCAGCAATGCTGTCGACTTATGAACTTACACATGCTTTGTCTTAAAGCAGATTAAAAACACCACATAGACACATAAACAACATTAAAAGCTGGATTTACACCACAGGGGGACTTTAACTCTTGTGCTGAGAATCCTTCTACTTTGGTGTTCCTGTCTGCACAAACCGAAACAAATGCAAAAGTGATCTTGAAACTGAAAGTGATGTGCTTGCAGGAACAGCGAATCTGAAGAGTCTCGGCGCGAGGAATAATCCATTATTTATCAGCTTTAATATATCAGTTTAATATATCTCATGCACAACACAACTTCAACATTAATTAGGTAAAAAAAGAGATTGTATCCTACTAGCAGCAGATACAGTGATGGCTGTCAAAAAAAGAGGGAGGAGTTGACTAATCAGTGACACACACACACACACTCACACCAACACACACACCAACACACAAACACTCACTCACACACACACACACACACACACACACACACACTCACTCTCTCTCACACACACACACTCACACACACACACACACAAACACACACACCAACACACACGCTCACACACACACACTGAATTCTAATTGTTCATAGAATTCTAAATGTTGATTGCTCTGCTTTATTGTTCTGTATGTACATCTGTGATGATTCACGGCAAACATCAGAAATGCTTTGGCAATACAGTGAAACAACTGTCATGCCAATAAAGCAGAGTTAGAACTGAACTGAATATATCGTGCGTCTCTAGTCTCTGTAGAACAGAACTCAGCACACAATCACAGGAACTACAGCTGGGCATTACTGTCAGTAAATGTTGTGTGTCTGCGGTCAAACTGAACCGCAGCTTTTAAAAAAAGGAAACACATTGTGACAAGCGTTCTCTGGAAACCCAGCAGATGTTGCATCACTGTAAGAGTTCAGTGTGTTTAGACCCGCATCAGTGAAGAGAGACTCAGATGTTTAGTCACTTCCTGTGTGATGTGTGACGAAAATGAAGACTATCATTCAAAGTTCAGCTTTAGGAGGGGAAGAAATAGGGCAGGATAAGGAGACTGAGAGAAATAGAAAGATGAAGATGAGGAGAGAGCAGGTATTGACAAGGTTTTAAATTGATAAATTTCTTATCAATTTTTTTGGCCTTCAAAAGCCCTAAAGTGCACATGCACTCTAAAAACTGCTGGGTTGTGTTAACCCAATGTTGGGTCAAATATGGGCTAACCCAACGTTGGGTTAAAAAATGCAATTTAAAAATGGACAAATTGCATTGGTTACATTAAAAATGTAAACCAATGGCTGGGTTTGTCCATTTTTAAATTGAATTTTTAACCCAACGTTGGGTTAGTCCATATTTGACCCAACGTTGGGTTAACACAACCCAGCATTTTTTAGAGTGTATGTAGGTCAGAGAAAGCCAAATTGTCTCGGACCCCGAACCCTCCTAACTACCCTATGTAACTACCTCACATTTGAGTCCGTTTTGGACTTCCCATTTTTATGTTTAAATTTACATTGTTAAAAAAAGGTTGTGTTCCATATTGCGGTGATACTTGGTGGCACAGTGACACTCTTGTCCCATAAAGTATTGCTATACCACCATACTCAATATGTTGTCCCACGGTGAGTAATTTCCCCTGTTGCACCTACACAAAATCTGAGGGTTCCCCCGCCTGCCAAATCCCACTTTAACCACTGACCACAACCAAGAGGAACGTTTGAGCTTTACACAAGTCTTTATTCAGAGGCCTTTGACAGAAGCACTGATCATCATCACCATCATCATCATCATCATCGCCACATGTGAAGACATTCATTCCAGTGGAAGTTCTGTTTCCAGTTCCGTGACCTTTGAGTCTGGGTGTGTTTGACCTTCAGTTCCTCAGTGCTCATGTGCAGTGACTCTGGTTTACAGGTTTCTCCAGTTATCGAGAACATTTCAAATGAAGAAGTTCACAGTGCAATACAAATATAAATATATCTCAGGAAGTACACAAGAGAGGAAAAATAGACATTTGTGGCAAATTTACATGATTCTATATACAGTATATAAACCAAGTTAGTCACATCACAGTGGTTATTATTAATACATTCATATCTTTCACTCAAAATAAATATGTCTTTCAGTCGCATCACTCCATACAAACACAGTCGAGACATCAGTGTATGATTGAGCTTATGGTCACGTTACACACTGATCACCTGACTAAAGTAATTCAACAAGTATTTAAACACTTTACAATCAAAACATCTAATCGAGTGATTAAGACGTGTGACGCTAGTTGTGTGTCAATCTTAAACACTTTCTTTACAAAAACCGAGAGTTGAATTGATATTTCATAATGTATGACATTTAGACATTAGGAAATAATAAAAACTTTAAACTGCTGTCGATCTCTGAATGATCCAATCAAATCCCCTATAGTTTTATCTATATTTAATCATCTTAAATTATAAATTGGTAGTCTTAACTCAATAAATAACAATGCTACACATGGAGTCAAACGTTCAGACACGTGATTGTTGATAAACTGAATGAACACAACTGGAATTCTGGGAATGATGTGATCAAAACATGATACTCATGAAAACTAATATTTGAGCTTCTTTGTCTAGTTCTGAAAAGCTCAGTTATTTTTATTCATTTAATTTTAGTCATTTTAGTAACTCATTTAGATAAAAAGGGT
Source organism: Squalius cephalus (assembly GCF_949319135.1). Taxonomy (NCBI): domain Eukaryota; kingdom Metazoa; phylum Chordata; class Actinopteri; order Cypriniformes; family Leuciscidae; genus Squalius; species Squalius cephalus. Next base: position 1,520,559 of record NC_137127.1, on the reverse strand, counting down.
TCTTAAGATCAAGAGGAACACAAATTGAGTGTCTGAATGTTTGACTGGTAGATCACATGACTGAAACACTGCTGATCATAAACATAACAACAATAATCTCTCCACATCCTGTAAAAAATGATGTGGAATCATAAGATCCGAACGGATCCTCTCCCACATCAACCTCGTGTGTTCCCATACTCTTATGACTAGGGCTGGGTATTGACACACATTTCACAATTCGATTTGACTCAATATTGATTATTTTGGATATCTGGTACAATACATGGCAAATTTTCTCAAGGAAAACAAATCTCTTCTCACTAATGCTGTAAACTATGGGAGTAGTTACAAACACTTAAATTACACTTTTATTTATTTTTATAATAATAAAGTTATATGAAATGTAAATATTTATTGGCTGTCATAAAAACTTGCCAGATTTATTCAAACATGCATTAAAAATTGAAGAACATTAAAAGTATAATGAATATGTAATATGTAATTTAGCAGAATGCTCCTCTCTAGAGTTAATATTTCTCTCTGACTGACGAGTTTATGGTCACATGGTTTTTCTGAGGTAAATGTGACGTCACATGACATTGTTTACAAGCTGATTTACTGACGTCTTTCCACGGTTGAAACACTGATTGAGCGACTCCATGTCACATGATACGGACTTCGATAAGTTGTGCTCTATCTTTAACACACTTTCAGAAGCTCACTCATGTTTATCTCGCGCTGTAACTGGTGTTATTAAGGCGGAGGAGAAGGTCATGTGCTTCTCTTGAGCTGAGCCAGAGCGATCTCACGCCACAGCGACAAAACGCTATTTATGATTATGAATTTCGTAAGAAAATGGACATGATTTGAAATCTGAGACTTTGTTTCATATCATTAATAACAAAGCACAAAGATTACTGTGAGTTATTGGATGGGATGTGCTACAGTGTTCCATTCATTCATCAGCTGAAAACAGGACGACTAATCGATTATTGGGATTTAAGAATCGATATCGGTTCGTAAAAATGAGAATCGATTAAAATCGAGAAGTCAATATTTTTTTTTACCCAGCCCTACTTATGACTGATGATCAACTTGACTCTTATGATATTGCACATTTCATATACTGTATATGTTGGAGTATTTACCCTGTTTACTTACAAAAGTCCAGGTCACATGAGTGATTCATCAGTGCAAATTATTTTAAATACAAAAATATTAAAAAATCTTTCATCACAACAATGTAAGAACAGTAAAAGCTCTGGCAATAATATTCAATCAAATTCATATTATTATTAATTTCCCAGCTGAACAATGGCACTTGTCTTTCAGGATCCGAGTTCTTGCGTCACTGATCACTGTATTCCTGTTCCTCAGCTTTTGAAACTCTATTGTATAAAGCGCTTTAGAAATGAAGGTGAGCCGATCTGACAGGAACTTCAGGCTGAGATAATACTGTCAAAGGTGTAAAACAGGAAGTGACATCACCATGAGCAGAAGTAACGCCACAGGAGTGAGGCGGTGAGCGCTTGAGCGGCTCATGCGCAGCTGGTATTGAGCGACGGTCCTGTTATAGACGTCCTCTGAAGACACACACCTGTACCAGCCTTCGTGAGTCTCGTTCATGCGCTCGATGAGATACAAGCAGCCCCGATCCGAAGCAACACACTCCTCGCGCGCGCTCCCGTGCTGCCAGTGGTACGTGGCGTGATGTGATGTCATCGGGCAGAGCAGGAAGTGTCTAGAGGACTCCGGGACACGAACCACTGCTGTCTCGCCACTTGATTCAGTCCTTGAAGGCTCGGCTGAAGGCATCTCTGTGGAGCAGACGTCATGTGATTTAGCTTTGTTGAATTGACATAAATTCTGAAAACATTTCATTCTTTTACAAAAACCTTTGAGCTGGCAATCTAGATAGAAAATCCCAGAATGCACCACAGGTTCAGAGATCATAATTCTGAGATGATGAATGAAGCTTGTTGATTATAAATATAGTTCATTTAATACCATACGCAGAAATAGTTTTACTAAATGTTTTATTTGACTCATTATTGTGGTGTGAATGCAGGATTTCCCAAATCTAGTTTTTGATTAATCGTTTTATAAAATGTGGTCGATTCCAACACTATTGTTCACACACACGTCTCTATTGTTAATCATAATATGTGAACACAATGAAAAACTACCTGGCTTTATCCAATACTCAGATTTCGTTTTTTAAAATATATGCAAATTAGCGCATATTTAATTAGATATGGCCTAATTTGCATATTTAAACATTAAATTACAGAAAACTTGTAATACATTTTTTTCTCATCTTAATGTAGGTAATCAACTGGGAAAGTTTCAACAAGTTACAAACTTTAGTGTCTCGCCTTAAAGAGACAGCAGCCTAATATTCCTGAACTACAAAAGACAGAAGTTTTTGTAACTTCAATAAGGATTAACCTTTATTTAATTTGTACAGTGAAGATTATATACAGTGTTATTTTACATGTGATTTACTTTATTCAGATTCTGAAAACCACAGTTAGATCTGCCTGGAGAAACCTTTAAAGCACTGATTATTTCAGTTGTTTATTTGTGCTATTGCTTGTAGTTTAATTATTTGTTCTTTTTTTTTATGAATGACTTTGTTTTTTAATAATCTTTGCTGTGGCATTGAAATTGGAATCGAGAATCATTCAATTTCGCTGGTATCTAAAATTCTGGGTGTCATAATCTTATTACAATACAAGGATACATTATTTTATTCATTCATATTTTTTTTTTTGTGGCGGGGGTGAAAATAGACTCGGATTGAGATCTTGTGAATCGGATCATCTGAATCGATCCCCAGCCCGAATGATGATTAGCATAAAACATTGGTTTAGCTGTGATGTAGACCACAGTCACGACCATCAACAACTCATAATCACCACCACAAATGTCATTACAGGGAAAATCACACGGGGAAAATCCCAGAGCCAGACTTACTGCAGTTGTGGGGGTCTTTGGCACGGCCTCTGTGGACACAAAACAAGACACATCACTGATACTTTCCATAAAAATGGTATTTCCATAGATTTTAATGATGCAGTGTTTCAGTTGTGTGTGTGGGGGTGTGTGTGTGTGGGTGGGGGAGTTGTGTTTCAGTGGTAGAAAAATGGAAATGAGAGTAAATATATTAAAATATGTATTATGTGATTGAGTAGGTGGAGCGATGCAAACAGGTTAAGAGTTTTTTCAGTGGTTGTAGTGTGGTTTCAGAATGATTCAGCGTCAGGCATCATTTTCACTAGTGCTCATAATGATGTGAACAAACCTCAAACACTAAGTATGAAACTTGAGTGTGTAATTTATTCTGCAGATCAGAGAAACCAGTATGAATCCACCGCACGAACCACCAGAACGCTCATTACATGTCTTTCAATATATCATTGGACTACTATGAGTTTTATTAACACGGCTTTAAGTTTGTGGCTCATGCTAGAAATACATGTTATCAGAGAGGAAGCAGAAGTGTGGGTCTGTGTGGGTGGGTGTGGGGGCGCGTGTGTGTGTGTGTGTGTGTGTGTGTGTGTGTGTGTGTGTGTGGGTGGGGGGCTTACTTGGCTTTGACGGTGCAGTGCGAACCGTTCCACACACAGTAGGGGTCTCGAGATAGCATGCACTCAATACACTCATCTCCGTACACACCACATGTCTGCAGGTCGATCTGAACAACCTCATTACTGGAACTCACGAACAGACGCTTCTGAGAAATTAAACACCGGATACATTAGTAACGCCAATGATACATTTATGAGATTAAATAGAATGAAGATCCATCATAGATTCTAAAGAACCAAATTAAGAGACTAACAGCTGACCGCTCTTCAGGGATCTCTACTGGGGACGCAACAATACCAACATTTTGGCCGATCACTGATCATTTGTTATATTAGAAAGCCGATAACCGATATAATGGCTGATAAATCTAAATCCAAATTTGATATAATTTTTGAGAGCCTGATTACAAAAACAAAAGTCTCACCATTAAAAGCCACGTCCCACACACACAATTATAATTAATTATTAACAATTATTTTGTTCTCATGATAATTCTATGTAGCCGATATGATAGACTTTAAAATATGAAAGTTTTAAAACTAACTTTAGCTGGAAAATAACTTTATTAAAGAACCGCTATAAAGCCAAAACAATCTCTGTTACCTTAAATTATACAATTATCTCTGTAAAGCTGCTTTGACACAATCTACATTGTTAAAAGCGCTATATAAATGAAGATGACTTGACTTGCACATGTTGCACTGAACCGTATTTTCCTTTTTTGAAGTGATTCCAATCATATTCCAAGCAATTTAAATCCATCATGTTGAACAGTGCGAATATGAAGTGTCAGATGTATCAGCTTTAATACATCGGCCAAATTTTCTTATCAGGCCGATAACGATAAAATAAAAAATGAGCATATATCGGCTGATACCGATATATCGTGCATCCCTAGTATCTACATCTTCAGAGTTATTAAAAGCTAAATAAAACAGCTATATTATATTAACAGTGAGCTCAAAGTAAAGGATGTTCGTACATCATATATATTTATAATCACTAAATATATAATCACACTATATATTAATATAATATATCATATGTATAATAACCTACAATAATCCACTGAATAACATTTTGTTCAAAGCGACTTGCATTGCATTCAAAATATACACTCACCTAAAGGATTATTAGGAACACCATACTAATACTGTGTTTGACCCCCTTTCGCCTTCAGAACTGCCTTAATTCTACGTGGCATTGATTCAACAAGGTGCTGAAAGCATTCTTTAGAAATGTTGGCCCATATTGATAGGATAGCATCTTGCAGTTGATGGAGATTTGTGGGATGCACATCCAGGGCACGAAGCTCCCGTTCCACCACATCCCAAAGATGCTCTATTGGGTTGAGATCTGGTGACTGTGGGGGCCATTTTAGTACAGTGAACTCATTGTCATGTTCAAGAAACCAATTTGAATTGATTCGAGCTTTGTGACATGGTGCATTATCCTGCTGGAAGTAGCCATCAGAGGATGGGTACATGGTGGTCATAAAGGGATGGACATGGTCAGAAACAATGCTCAGGTAGGCCGTGGCATTTAAACGATGCCCAATTGGCACTAAGGGGCCTAAAGTGTGCCAAGAAAACATCCCCCACACCATTACACCACCACCACCAGCCTGCACAGTGGTAACAAGGCATGATGGATCCATGTTCTCATTCTGTTTACGCCAAATTCTGACTCTACCATCTGAATGTCTCAACAGAAATCGAGACTCATCAGACCAGGCAACATTTTTCCAGTTTTCAACTGTCCAATTTTGGTGAGCTCGTGCAAATTGTAGCCTCTTTTTCCTATTTGTAGTGGAGATGAGTGGTACCCGGTGGGGTCTTCTGCTGTTGTAGCCCATCCGCCTCAAGGTTGTGCGTGTTGTGGCTTCACAAATGCTTTGCTGCATACCTCGGTTTTTAACGAGTGGTTATTTCAGTCAAAGTTGCTCTTCTATCAGCTTGAATCAGTCGGCCCATTCTCCTCTGACCTCTAGCATCAACAAGGCATTTTCGCCCACAGGACTGCCGCATACTGGATGTTTTTCCCTTTTCACACCATTCTTTGTAAACCCTAGAAATGGTTGTGCGTGAAAATCCCAGTAACTGAGCAGATTGTGAAATACTCAGACCGGCCCGTCTGGCACCAACAACCATGCCACGCTCAAAATTGCTTAAATCACCTTTCTTTCCCATTCTGACATTCAGTTTGGAGTTCAGGAGATTGTCTTGACCAGGACCACACCCCTAAATGCATTGAAGCAACTGCCATGTGATTGGTTGATTAGATAATTGCATTAATGAGAAATTGAACAGGTGTTCCTAATAATCCTTTAGGTGAGTGTATATTTGATCAGATCATGCGTCCCAAGATGTTTGAGACTGTCATCATTCCCATCTTCTTTTACTTTAGCATGCATTTAGGTGCTTATGTCATCATGTGGAAGTGGATGTTTGTGTGTCGTACCTCAGAAGTGTCCAGAAGCATGCCGGTGATGTGTGTCCTGTGTGGAAACGGCAGATACTCCGCAATCACAAAAAAAGGCTTTTCCAGGACTTTATGGACCCGTCCACTTTCTGTGAGAGAATAAGAACACTTTCAATATAACAACAGGACATTTATCTAACCCGTCTGTCACATGCACATCATACACACATCTCTATATGGGAAACATTCAAGATACCCGACTCCAAATCGGGTTTGATGTTAGATGTTGCTTTTGCATGAAATAGTCGGTTGCATAATTTTCAGGTCACAAGGCCGGAGAGACTGCGGTTACACACACTGGGTCTCATTCATGAAACACGAGCAGAACTAATTTTTGTGTAAATCGTGTGTAAAGTGGTTCTGGCGTAAATTTTCGGATTCATTAAAATGTTCGTATTTTCCAAATGTTAGTTGGTACGAAAGAAATCTACACCTGCTCCCAGCCACAGGTAAATAGTGCGTTTAACATCCCAACGTTTTGCTCATTAATAAGCCTGCATTTTAATTCACCTTAATCGGGTACATATTTACACAGCATTTTGAAAAAATATTATATAGTAATTACTAGGGCTGGGCAAAAAATATCGATTTCTCAATTTTAATCGATTTTCATTTTTACGAAACGATATCGATTCTTAAATCCCAATAATCGATTAGTCGTCCTGTTTTCAGCTGATGAATGAATGGAACATTGTAGCGCATCCCATCCAATAACTCACAATCATCTTTGTGCTTTGTTACTATTGATATGAAACAAAGTCTCAGATTTCAAATTACGTCCATTTTCTTACGAAATTCATAAACATAAATAGCGTTTTGTCGCTGTGGCGTGAGATCGCTCTGGCTCAGCTCTAGAGAAGCACATGACCTTCTCCTCCGCCTTAATAACACCAGTTACAGCGCGAGATAAACATGAATGAGCTTCTGAAAGTGTGTTAAAGGTAGAGCACAACTTATCGAAGTCCGTATCATGTGACATGGAGTCGCTCAATCAGTGTTTCAACCGTGGAAAGACGTCAGTAAACAATGTCATGTAATGTCACATTTACCTCAGAAAAAACATATCCAGTGACCATAAACTCGTTAGTCAGCGAGAAAAATTTACTCTAGAGAGAAGCATTTTGTTAAATATATGCACCATATTACATATTCATTATAATGTTTAATGTTCTTCAATATTTAATGCATGTTTGAATAAATCTGGAAAGATTTTTATGACAGCCTCCATTTAAATGTTTATATAATTTCATATAACTTTATTATTATAAAAATAAATAAGTGTATTTTAAGTGTTTGTATACAAATCAGTTAATTTTTACCTTCAATATTATAGTCGGCTAATGAAGCCTATAGGCTACAACTGACTCCCATAGTTTACAGCATTAGTGAAGAGATGTGTTTTCCTTGAGAAAATTTGCCATGTATTGCACCTGATATCCAAAATAATCGATATTGAATCGAATCGTAATCGAAATCGAATCGAATTGCAAGCTTGTGAATCGAAATCGAATCGAATTGTGAAATTTGTGTCAATACCCAGCCCTAGTAATTACATACGTTTTTTCTTTCTTTTTACTTTTATGAGAGCCAGTAGCATCTGCAAACAGAGCACAAGTCCGCAAGTCACAAGTGTTGCAGTCAAGCTTCATGTCGAACCATTTTCTGTTCACTTCTGGGACTGTTCGATTAACAGATGAAACTCCATTAACTGCATCTGCTGCCAAGCTTCCTTTTTTTAGGACCTGATACGCCACTATGTACACTTGAAAATAAAATGTGGCGTTTTGAATGAACTTCTGATAATAAAACTTCAATTTCTGCATCTGAGAAATTTCTCTTTTTCATTCGCTTTTGAGAAGACATGTTGAAATCCTTCGTTTGGTGTCATAATATGATGCCCATATATAGTTGTCAGTCGGATTTAATGGGCGGGATTTATGGTAATTGAGAATGAGCGTGCACGCGCGTCCCATTTACGACTGATTGGAATTCATTAACACACACACACATTTCACTATCACATCTGACGTTTATGAAGTATTTGTGAATCAGGAGAAGAGTTTTCGGGAAGGTCTCTTACACGCAAATCACTCACATATTTACTCGTATATTTACGAATGTTTCATGAATGAGACCCACTGTGTGGCAAAAACACTGAGCGGCAGTATCTGTTTTCAGCGTGAATGCCGCGAAAACACATCACATCTAAAACGGGCTTTGAGATTCACTGAACAAATAGATTTTACAAGAAATCTGAGGTTTGTTTTTACAGACTGACGAAAGATACAGAACAGAGAAGAGAAGCAAATGAATTCACAGAAACTGGATCCAGGCAGAGAAAGCTGGATTTGCAGTTTCATTGTGTGTCAATATGCTGAATTAGGGGTAAAATCATACCTTATATATTGTATTGTTATATTATTGTATAGACAACTCATCAATTAAATACTTACCAGCGTATAATCTGCATAATTGGATGTTTTTAAATAAACACTGACAAAAACTACACAAGTTTTAAGGCTGGACGATATGATGATATATTTAACATTGATATGAGTGATCACATGTATTTACACCTATACTGTGTTTATATAAAGCGTTCACAGGCAAATTTGCTTTATGTATTTCCCCGGCGTGGAAATCAGGCTCATATAAATGTGAGGAAACACGATTCCTGCTGCATGTTAATATCCATGATCACTGGATCTTTGGGAAGTTGTAAGGAACACTATATCGAGTCCATCCTTTAATTTAAACTGATAATCGTTTGTTTTACACGCGTTCTCGCAGTTTCTCCTATTAAATCCAGTCGCTCAGCAGCTCTTACACCTAGTTAGACAGCTCACTAGGGTTTGAAACTATTAGATTGCATCACTTTGATAAATCATACTACACTCTTTACACACTTATTGTTCATCCAGCCTCAGTCTTCTGACTAACACGACATTATCAATGATTCATTACATTTTTCCAGCAATTACATGCCCAAGCCTTTTCCTGTAGAGCTGGTCATGTAAATGTGAAACTGATATGAGTTTAAATCAACATGAAACTGCATTTACAACCTGTTTATCTGGTCAGGTGACACATGAACAGGATGTTCAACGAGAAGTAAGTCATAAAAATGATCAGTTTGATAGACTAATGACTCATTAGCCAAATCATCTTAGAATCCCCCCGTAGTAAATCATTTAAAACTCATCTTTGATCACTAAAATTACATATTGAAATGTTTTTTCCTTGAAATATATTTCTTCATGCCTTAAAATATCTTGAATGTAGCTTGACACCCTTGCCTCATTTAGTATGCGCGGCTCTATGAATATGCAAATGAGCCCCGCCTCCACTCACTTCACTGCAGTTTTAAGGAGAAAATACTCAGAAATGGTGTCGACTTATGAATTTACAGACTTTTCACTCTTATACCAGTAATTAAAATGACCTGACATTGATTATGAGAATGTCTTCTTAAACAGGCGCACTTCTTCTGAACCATAAAGATATGTTTGTGGGAGTTCTGTATGTGGAAATGATGCGCTTGTACACATTGCTCTGGAATTTTAAGATAAGCTGTGATTAATAAAGAGGAATGCATACTGAAGTTTTATAAATCGCTCATGGGAACATTTCGAAAACTGTTGCACATTCACATTCAGGATCACTATATGCACACCTTTATACTTGAGGACCTTTGGCCGGTTGCATAAACTGCTTAGACTAGTCTTAAAAGTTATTCATCTATTTTTTTATTCTTCAAAACTGGTCCTTATTTTTTAAAGCCAGTTACATAAAAAGGAGATCGGTCTAATTTGAATTGGAAAAGTAAGACTGATTATCTCTTGTCTAACTGCTAGTTGGTCAAACTAGTTCTTAAGACACGGGGCCCTATTTTAACGATCTGAAACACAAGTATCTTTGTGGGCGGGTCTCGGGCGCTGTTGCTATTATACCGGCGGGATAAATGACTCTTGCGCCCGACGCACATCTAAAATGTGTTGGTCTGAAGTCGCTTCATTACTCATAGGTGTGGTTTGGGCGTAACGTGAAATAAACCAATCAGAGCGACATCTCACATTCCCTTTAAGAGCAGGCGCGCTTGTTCCATGGCGGATTGCTATTATAACGGCGGATTTGCCAGGAGCGGTTCACAGTCGAGGAGACCGACGTTCTCGTCAGGGCCGTAAAACACAGAGAAGTGACATTGGGGATGGAGAAACACACCCAGATTAGCTTCGGTTAAACAGGCGTATGATAATTTGGGTAAATGTGTAAGCTAGATTTATGCCTATTCTTCACATCTTCATGGACACCACAATGATTTCCCTCATGTGGAATATTTTTCCTTGTAATAATGTATGGGTTTCTAAAAATGTTGCTGCGTCTGTATGTAGATGAGAGAAGCAAAGTGTGTGTGTGTTGTGCACACGCTACATTATGGCCAAGCATGCGCTCTTAAAATAGCATCTGAACGCGCCGCTGACTTTAGACGAGGTTTCTCCTGGTCAGTGGAGGAATTGTTTTCTGAAACTGCAAAATAGCACCAGGGAACGTTTGCGCCGGAACACGCCTCCTCTTTTCCCTGAACCGCCCCCGGGAGCGCAAGTTCATTCCCTAATTTACCGACGTGCGTCTGTGGAGGGAAGAGTCCGCTGTGCGTTGGGTGAGAAATAGGAATGAAACATGCGTCGCTGTACAAAATCAATTGCGCTGGGTGTGAGATAGGGCCCACGGTCTCACATAGAGTTTATGCAACTGAATCGTAAAGGTTGTGTCATCTTAAGTGACCGATTCACATACCTAGAGACAGAAGCAGGACGGTGTCGTTTTGTTCTCGGTCCACCTGGATGTGTGTGTAATGGTGGTGTCTGAACAGCAGGGGTCCGTTCTCTGGCATCACCCAATCCTTCATCTCGGGACGCACCGGCATGAACTTCAGCACCTCAGAGCTCAGACCAGCACTGTTATCCACACACTAAAATAATGACAAGTAGTTAATTAAAAGGAATGGAAAAGATAATTGTGACTGATAGTTAATCAGAGCTCAACATTCGGTTCAAAACTGTCATTCAGAATCTCTATCCAGAATTGAAGTGATGATGTATGCTATAAACCCCAGACTGACTGGATTACATCATTCAGTTTATGAGATGTGTTGTTCATTCATTCCCTCATAAAAGACAGTACAGAGTCTTGTGGTTTGGTTTATGTTTCAGAACTCTAGAATGAATCATTTACTGTAGTAAAGTTCCTAGAGGAGAAAGGACATTACAAATACTCTGTTGCTGAAGAAGAAAGCCGAATATTGTTGAGCTCGTGACAATATTATGGAAGCTTGTTTCTGTTCTGATCTCACAATTCTGACTTTATAACACAATTCTGACTTTAAGTTTATATCTCACAATTCTGACTTTATATCTCACAATTCTGACTTTATATCACAATTCTGACTTTATATCTCACAATTCTGACTTTATATCTCACAATTCTGACTTTATAACACAATTCTGACTTTATATCTCACAATTCTGACTTTATATCTCACAATTCTGACTTTATAACACAATTCTGACTTTATATCTCACAATTCTGACTTTATAACACAATTCTGACTTCATATCTCACAATTCTGACTTTATAACACAATTCTGACTTTATATCTCACAATTCTGACTTTATATCTCACAATTCTGACTTTATATCTCACAATTCTGACTTTATAACACAATCTTTATAACACAATTCTGACTTTATATCACACAATTCTGACTTTATAACACAATTCTGACTTTATATCTCGCAATTCTGACTTTATATCTCGCAATTCTGACTTTATATCTCACAATTCTGACTTTATATCTCACAAGTCTGACTTTATATCTCACAATTCTGACTTTATATCTCACAATTCTGACTTTATATCTCGCAATTCTGACTTTATATCACACAATTCTGACTTTATAACACAATTCTGACTTTATATCACGCAATTCTGACTTTATATCTCGCAATTCTGACTTTATATCTCGCAATTCTGACTTTATATCTCGCAATTCTGACTTTATATCTCACAATTCTGACTTTATATCACACAATTCTGACTTTATAACACAATTCTGACTTTATATCACACAATTCTGACTTTATATCTCGCAATTCTGACTTTATATCACAATTCTGACTTTATATCTCACAAGTCTGACTTTATATCACACAATTCTGACTTTATAACACAATTCTGACTTTATATCACACAATTCTGACTTTATATCACACAATTCTGACTTTATAACACAATTCTGACTTTATATCTCACAAGTCTGACTTTATAACACAATTCTGACTATATCTCACAATTCTGACTTTATATCTCACAATTCTGACTTTATATCTCACAATTCTGATTTTATATCTCACAAGTCTGACTTTATAACACAATTCTGACTTTAGATCTCACAATTCTGACTTTAGATCTCACAATTCTGACTTTATAACACAATTCTGACTTTATATCTCACAATTCTGACTTTATATCTCACAATTCTGACTTTATATCACACAATTCTGACTTTATAACACAATTCTGACTTTATAACACAATTCTGACTTTATAACACAATTCTGACTTTATATCTCACAATTCTGACTTTATATCTCACAATTCTGACTTTATATCACACAATTCTGACTTTATATCTCACAATTCTGACTTTATATCACACAATTCTGACTTTATAACACAATTCTGACTTTATAACACAATTCTGACTTTATATCTCACAATTCTGACTTTATATCTCACAATTCTGACTTTATATCTCACAATTCTGACTTTATATCACACAATTCTGACTTTATATCACACAATTCTGACTTTATAACACAATTCTGACTTTATAACACAATTCTGACTTTAGATCTCACAATTCTGACTTTAGATCTCACAATTCTGACTTTATATCTCACAATTCTGACTTTATAACACAATTCTGACTTTATAACACAATTCTGACTTTATATCTCACAATTCAGACTTTATATCTCGCAATTCTGACTTTATATCTCACAATTCTGACTATATCTCACAATTCTGACTTTACAACACAATTTCGACTTTATATCTCGCAATTCTGACTTTACAACACAATTTCGACTTTATATCTCGCAATTCTGAGAGAAACAAGCTTCCACACAATATTGACAGCACAAGTCAAATTTAATTTGTATTGGCCTAGCGCTTTTCACAATAAACATTCAGAAATTCAAGCGGTTAATGTTTATTATACCCTAATATCTTCATGCCTTATAGTCGCATTTAGCAGATTAGAGTTGGGCGATAATATAGTTCTCATTTTGCGATTATACAAGCAGTATCGCTTCAGTGACGGCATAATCCTCACCGTTCCCGGCCGGTGACCCACAGGAACGTTGGTGGAGTTGAATCCAGAGGAAGCGAAGATGGTGCCGATTTTGGTCATGTTATAAACACACACAGCACTTATGTTCCTGTAAACAGAGACACAGAGCTTCACACTTTACACACAACTTCTCTTTTCTTTCTCAGTGTTTGTGGAACTGTGTCAAATGACAAACATCAACATGTAAATGTCACATGACTTACTGATGTGTCAGATCGTTACACTGATGTGAAAGACTCGATTCTAATCAATGTCGATTCATTTGGATATATATATTTTAGGGACAGTACAGTAAAAATCTCAATTAATGTTGTAAACTTTACATTACTGTAATATTAAAGGTTAAAATGAACAACTGATTGTATATGACGTCACACGCATAACCTCTACACCGCGAAGCATGAGATAGTGTTTGCCTTACCAATAGTTTCTGAAAAGCGCATAGATTTTGACGTCGTCGTCTGTTTGTAGTGTGGCCACATCTATCAGCTGACTGAAGTCATGCCCTCTCCCACAGAGCAGACGGGCGTAGATCATCGAGGTCCAGGTGTTCTGAAGGATAGCCTTCGGACCGCCACGGTCATTCTGAAACACATCGACTTCGGGTCAACGCATGTGAATATTCAGTGCATATGGACTATAATGAAATGTTTATGGTGTTTTGTGCTTACACTGTTTATAAAAAGCAATATGAACATTCAGCTAAATATCGGTTGTTTTGCACAGAAGAAAAAGTCATATGGGATTGGACTGATGATGAGGGTGAGTAAATGACCACAATAAAAATCACGCTGTGAGTGCAAAAAGGCCTGACTTGCACAATATTTCTCAAATGATCTAAAGCAATCAATGAAATTGAAACAAGGACCATAAATCTACAGCAATACCCTGATTGGAACAAGATTTAGAGGGTTCATGTGATGTTTCTAAAAAGAACGTTATTGTGTGTATTTGGTTTAATGCAATGTTTTTACGCGGTTTTAGTCATTATTTTACACATACTGTGCATTCCTGTTGCTCCTCTATGCCCCGCCTTTCTGAAATGCGTCGATGTTTACACAGCTCATCGTTCTGAAAAGCGAGGTGTGCTCTGATTGGCCAGCGATCCAGTGCATTGTGATTGGCCCAAAAACCTTAAGCGTGTGACGGAAATGTCGCTCCCATTTCCATATTTGGAACATCAGCTCCCGAATTTGATTAGTCATAGCAAATTCTTAAAATATAAAAACATCCTTACAGGCTGTGTCTGTGAGTTAAAGCGCCAGACTGTACTCGCAAAGATGTGTATTGTCCCACTTTCGAGAATCAGTTGTGAACAGCCGGCCTTGTACTCTCGCAGGCTCTGGAAACAATCCTCCGAAAAATGCGCAGCACACAGTCGAATATTGTGGTTGTACTGTTCTGGAACAGTGTTGTAAATAATGCCCTAGAATGGATTGTTTTATTATTTTATAATGTTTCCTGGGGTGCCCTTATAATGTTATTATGTTTTTTAGATCTAAAGTTGTTATAATTTAGAAATAAAAGGCATATTTCCTAGCCTGATTTCATCCTCTGATTTGAACACTCTGTTTGAAGGGGCGTGTCTGTGTGAGACTTCAGAGTAAACGCCCTCTGCTGTGATTGGCTGCTGAGAGACTTCAGAGTAAACGCCCACTGCTGTGATTGGCTGCTGAGAGACTTCAGAGTAAACGCCCTCTGCTGTGATTGGCTGCTGAGAGACTTCAGTGTAAACGCCCTCTGCTGTGATTGGCTGCTGAGAGACTTCAGAGTAAACGCCCTCTGCTGTGATTGGCTGACATGCTTGCATATGAAATATCTGGCATTACATGTAGAGCTATCTGGAAAACTTTTACTATTACAGCTTTTATACGTTTTTACTATTACAGCTATCGAGATTAATGAATCGTGAGAAGTTTTTTAAGTATTTAGATCTATTCCCATCACATAAAAGGTTGCAGTGAAGAGCATTGAGCAGATGACAGCCTGTTGATCGCGTGAATGAAGATCTGATAAGATCTGCGAGAAGCGACGTGAAGTTGAGCGTTTAGTCACTGGCTTGATTTACTGATGCATAAACAGTATTGAACGACTTTGAGAGAAAGATTATCTGTCTGAACTTGAACAATTACACATCAGACATCCACATAACCCACTGGTTCTCCAGAGGCTCGGATGAAGGAGCTAAAAAAATACTTTTGTGTTCATTTGTGCATCCAAACACTGAGCAACTGCCATCGTTCGCTCGTTTGCAAGCCATGATGTCTCTCGAGGAAAAAACAATATCGTGCTGGATCTAAATCACTACTTACCGCTTGCGGGAATATAACGTTAGTTGAAATTGCCCCCTTCGTCAGTATGAGACGCCGAGAGAAGCCTGGCTGCTTGATATTGTTCCAGGTTAGAGAAACAGTCCGTGGTGAAATAGGCAGAGCAACTAACAACTTCGAATTAAACTGTAGCGGTATCCGATTATAGATAGATAGGTAGATAGTAGGGCTGGGCAAAAAAAATCGATTTTTCGATTAATTGATAATAAAATGATCAATAAAATGTGGTCGATTCAAAATCGATTCTCAAGCGCCAATAATCGATTTTTTTTTCAATCTTTATTTATCTGTTATCCAAGTATTAGTTTTCCTCCACTATTCAGGCTTGCAAACTCTATTTTATAGCTAATGCTGTGATTTTATGTTAGTTTGATCTAAATCATAAAATAACCTCAACTAGTACTGCACGTTTAATCATATCGCAATCGCGATGTCAGATACGCAATTAGGCTATATGACGCAAAATGCTGTGATTTTATATGAAATAAACAAATTTGGGCTTTTAACGCAATTAATGCAGCATCTGTTAATTTTTTGTCATCCTTTGGCTAGTGTTACACGATCCCGCTCTTATTCATGCAAATGTTTTTAAACCATTCATGCGCGACAAGACAAAAAAGAGCTCGCTGCTTTGAATGTTCTGACTGTGACAGAAAAACTTGCGATGATATCGTGCGTGCGCACAAGACAGCCCAGAATAGAGTTATCTTTCGTGCTTGAACGAACAATAACACACACAATTATGCCAAAATGTATTTTTGTCGAGTATTTTCATAACATAAGAGCAGTCTTATGATGAACGTGAAGAGTTGTGACTCGTGAGAGAATGAAGAGCATGTCAGATCCGTGTCTCTGTCAACAGCGGCTGGTCTTAAAGGGACAGTACACAGTAGCCACTAATTATCTCTGTCGTTAAAGTTAATCAAAGAACAAAGGGAACAGAGAAAAACACTCACTGCTCTTGACTAAAGAACTTTTGTAACTTTGATAAGTCTATATATAATTTATAATTAATGCTGCGCAGACTGTTTGATAACTTTATTCAATTTCTGTATATGGCCTTGCTGTTAAGGGCACAGATAAAAATTATATGCAATGTTTATATATGGGTTTATGTGAGGATTGTTAACCTGTTTGATCAAGACATGGGACTGTTCTGACTTGTCCAATTTTCAGCATCAATTTTTCATCTTGCATCAAAATCCTGTCTATTCATTGTATGCATTTGAAATATAGAGTTGGGTTCTGCTTTAATGTACCTAAAATAAAAAGAGTTTAATATACAGGTTTGTAGCTCTTAATTTCTTTTTATTAATTAAACGCTTGAAAACTTATGTTCACTTTTTTCTTTTCTTTTTCTTTTTTTAATAAATATAGGATTTGTATTAAATATTCATTGAGTCGAATCGAAATCTAATTTAGAATCGAAATCGAAAAATCAAATCGAGAATCGAGAATCGAAATCGAATCGAATTGAGAGCTTGCGAATCGAAATCGAATCGAATTGTAACATCTGAATCGATACCCAGCCCTAGTAGATAGATAGATAGATAGATAGATAGATAGATAGATAGATAGATAGATAGATAGATAGATAGATAGATAGATAGATAGATAGATAGATAGATAGATAGATAGATAGATAGATAGATCTGCCATTTTCCCTATAATCCTCCTCCTGCTTGTTTCTTCACCTGCAGAACTTCCGATGATTCGGCTTGAGTTCCGCCTGGCACTGAGCATGGGCTGGCATATGCAAATTTTTGGAGGCGTACATATTAATGATCCCGACTGTTGCGTCACAGTCGGTGTTATGTGGAGATTCGCCTGTTTTTCAGGGGTGTTTTTCAAAAACGAGATTTAAAAAGAAGGAGAAAACTATGGTGTTTGAGACTCACTGTATGTCATGTCCATGTACTGAACTCTTGTTATTTAACTATGCCAAGATAAATTCAATTTCACATTCTAGGGCACCTTTAACCACTGTTTTCTAATTGTGTCTCTTTTGGAAGGGCAAACAAAGTAAAACAAGAAATCGCATCTATGACCCCTTTAATGTTCAATCAATGCTTTCATAATTGCATTTTCTGGTTAATTTCTTGCATGCATCTATTCAGAGAAATAGCCTAACACTTGACAGCGTTTATAATTAGGCTGTATAAAATTCACCTTTTGCACAAATGTGGGTGTGAGTTACTGAGAAACATCTTTATTAAACATGCAGGTGTTAGTTCGTCGTCTATTAAAATAGGTGAAAGGAAACACAGGAAATCCAGATGCACACACACTTCACACACTCGGTCTGTGCAAGACAACACAACATCAGGCTGCGTTTAATGCTGTTTACTGACTGATATCTATCAAATCTGGATTATTTATAAAAGTGAATTTGACTGAGAAACAGAAGTGATACTTACACCGTTCCACAATAATACTGACAGCCTTTCTATAATTATTTTTTTTATATATCTGATGTACACTACCAGTCAACCGTTTTGGATCTGTAAGATTTTTTATGTTTTTAAAGGAAGTCTCTTCGGCTCACCAAGGCAACAAACAACAACAACAACAGTAATATTGTGAAATATTATTATAATGTAAATCATCTGTTCTCTATGTGAATATATAGTAAAGTGTAATTTATTCCTGTGATCAAAGCTGAATGTTCAGCATCATTACTCCAGTCTTCAGTGTCACATGATCCTTCAGAAATCACTCTAATATGAGGATTTGATGATCAACAAACATTTATGATTATTGTTATTTACATTTTTATTTCAGGATTATTTTATGAATTTAAAGTTCAAAAGAACAGCATTTATCTGAAATGGAAAGATTTTGTAACATTTAAACGCTTCCCTTCAAAAGTTTGGGGTCAGTACGAATTGTTATTAAATTTTTGGGGGAAAGAAATAAAATAAATCAATACTTTTATTCATCAAGGATGAGTTAAACTGATCAAAAGTGACAGTAAAGACATTTATAATGTTACAAAAGATTCCATTTCAAACTTTCTATTCATTTATACAACAAATTGTATAACTGTTAATAATAATTAATGTTTTTTTAAAGCATCAGATCATCATATTAGAGTGATTTCTGAAGGATCATGTGACACTGAAGACTGGAGTAATGATGCTGGAAATTCAGCTTTGATCACAGGAATAAATTACACTTTACTGTATATTCACATAGAAAACACTTTAAATTGTCATAATATTTAACAATATTACAGTTGTTGTTGTTTTTTTAATCAAATAAACACAGCCTTGGTGAGCAGAAGAGACAAAACATTATAAAACTTAGCAATCCAGAACTGTTGACTAGTAGTGAACATCTGAAGTCCATTTAAATTGCATTAGTGTTCTGTAACTGGGACAGACAAGATGTCATTGGGCGGTTTCTTTAGATTTTCTGCTAAAGGGATAGTCCCATCAAAAATAATTCTGTCATTTATTTACTCACCATGACTATCTTCCTCCTGCAGAACACAAAAGGAGATGTTTTTAAGAGTGTCACGTAAAGCCCCATGATTAGGGTCCATTGTGGCTTCGGATCATATCGACGCTCCTTTTATGTACAAATTATATTTTTCTAAATCTTTTGTGTTCCACTGAAGTCATACAAGTTTGGGAGAGTAAATAATGACCGTTTTGGGTGGAGTTTCAATTAGATAAAGTTAGTAAGAATGCAGAGTTGTTATTTGTAATTATTGCGATAATCCAAGACTTATGATAAAAGGTTAACAAGAAATGTCCTGTTGATTAAAATGCTAAATTTGATATTTCATTGTGACTGTAAATGAACATTCTTGGACTTGGTGCTGAAACCCAAAGCACAGGACAATAGAGACACCAGAATAACAATATTCATGATTCTGAAGCTGAAAATACAGAATTATTGTAGATGAATATGTTTGCACTCTTTCACTGTCTAGATATATTTAAAATAATGTCGGCCACTTTTTACTGGTAACATCAGACATTTGACATTATCAGGATCCACAAATATTCCCCCATTGCATTATTATACATATTCAACATTATATATAAATAGTAGTACTGACACTAAAACTCTGAAAACTTGAATTTTTTCTCACAGTAATTTTTATTTGGGTGAACTAGCCAATACACAATATATATTGTTGCATTTTTGTATTGTGATATATTGTTAAACCCCTATTGAGATTCCTCATATGGTAGAAAAACCCTTAATGAAGTTATGTACAGGTCAGGGGGAATCTCTAATTGCATTATCACTAATAGTTTACAGCCTCTGTGTGACCCTGGACCACTAAACCAGTCACATGGCGCATGGGTATATCTGTGGCAATAGCCAACAATACATTGTATGGGTCAAAATTATAGATTTTTTCTTTTATGCCAAAAATCATTAGGATATTAAGTAAAAATCATGTTCCGTGAAGATATTTAGTACATTTCCTACCGTAAATATATAAAACATTTTTGCAGCACAAATGTGAACTTTAAAGGTGATTTTTCTCAATATTTAGATTTTTTTTTTTTCACCCTCAGTTTTTCATCCAGATTTTTATTTATTCAGCTTTCAAATGATGCATACATCTCAATTTCAAAAAATGTTCCCTTATGACTGGCTTTGTGGTCCAGGGTCATGGCTTTAAGCACGTCCGCCGTACAACACGATCACACACAAATAAAACCAGATCTGGAGATGTTTCGCTGTGTGTTTCTGCTCACCTTGCAGCTCTGAGAGACTCGAGGAATCCACTGGTCAGATTCGCCATCTTTACCTTTGTGTTTCTCAGCGAAGAAGGAATAAACTTTGTCCTCGTATTGGCCTTTCCCGGAGATCAGCTTCAAGTACTTTAGCTCTAAATGAAAGGAAATGAAAAACGGCATGTTTCAGATTAAAACTCGTTTCAGAGAGAAAGTGAAAGGCTCACTGTGGCAATGAAACAGTTTAGATATCAGTAGTATTGGGTTTAATCTGATTTCTCACCCGTTTGAGTCGGCTGAGACCAAATGTTGTAATTTTTGTCCCTGTTTACCCTGTACAATCCCATCTCAGACTTAGTGAAGTACAGCATATCACCTGAAAGGTAAAATAAAGACGTGATAAATAAATAAAAGCATGTGATAAAAGCAAATAATGCATTACTGTCGCTAGTCAATCATATTGAAAACAAACGTTCAGTTGACAGACTCCTTAAAACCAGTTTGAAAGTTGAGAGTTGTGTGAAAGTGATCTTGGACCGTTATACAGCGCATGTTACTCTGAGACTAAACTTCATTTTCATCCACATAAAATTGAATATGGTGTCCACCCAGACTCCTTGGGCACATAGTGACGTGAACAAACCAAAAAATGATCCAATATTTACTCACCGTCGTCAAGTCATCCCAGGTGTCTAGACTATCTTCTTTCAGCCGAACACATCCGGAGTTATGTTAAATAATATCCTGGCTCTTCCCAGCTTTATAATGGGAGTGAATAGTGCATGAGTTTTTGAAGCTCCAAAAAACAAATCAATCCATCATAAAAGTAATCCACGGTTTCGCTTCAGAAGGCCTTTATTAACCCACTGGAGTCGTATGTATTTCTTTTATGATGGATTGATTCGTTCTTTGGAGCTTCAAAAAATGAGGGCACTATTCAATGTCATTACTGGAAAGACCCAGGATATTATTTAATATAACTCTGATTGTGTTCGGCTGAAAGAAGATAGTCTGGACACCTAGGATGGCTTGAGGGTGAGTAAATTATGAGATAATTTTCATTTTTGGGTGAATTATTTCTTTAACACCAAGTATTAAACTTCAGTGTGTAACTCAAACCAAAAGTCTGATATATATATATATCTTGACAATGGACTCTTGTGATTTGAACCAGTATGAAACCAGAGTCACACTAACAATCTCAATAGCTAAGCTCTGACAAACACGCTAGCGTCACGGAAGGATTGTGCACTTAAAGTCCCCGTGTGGTGTAAATCCAGCTTTTAATGTTGTTTGTGTGTCTATGTGGTGTTTTTAATCTGCTTTAAGTCAAACCATGTGTAAATTCATAAGTCAACAGCATTGCTGAGTATTTCCTCCTTAAAACTGCAGTGAACCAAAGACAGTCTCAAAAACACGCTTTGAAATCGCTGGTGTTTCTGACGTCACAAACTACCTTGTAACCAATCAGATCAACGTGTGATCGTCAACCAGTGGATCTCTGAGCTGAGTGAGTGAGTGGAGGCGGGGCTCATTTGCATATTCATAGAACCGCGCATACTAAATGAGGCAAGGGTGTCAAGTTACATTCAAGCGATTTTAAGGCATGAAGACATTTTTTTTCAAGGCAAAAATGTTGAAATATGTAATTTTGTTGATCAAAGATGAGTTTAAGGGATAAAATGATTGATTACAGAAGGACTTTAAGAATATCTTATACTATGTGATGCGCCACAATTTTCAAGTCTTGTAGTGTGTGCAGGTTTGAGATTTGAAAGAAAGTCTGTGAAGATTCTCCTTATGCGCTTGATGCAACCAGATTTAACAATCAGTTAAGATTTAAGGTTAAGACGGCACAGATCAAACCATCCTGTCTCGTTTCTATTCGTTAAACAAATAATTTACCGAAACACTAATCAAGGGTCAACATCCTTCTGTCAGATCTATATATGGAGATAAACTGTAGACCATCAGTGAACGGAAGCTTAAGTTCCTCTTTCAGTTCCTCTCTCAGAAGTTGTGATGAAAGAAACAAATGTGCAGAAATCACAATTTCTTCTCAGATGCATTCGTGGCACTGTAGTTTAACCAAACGTGAGCATTTTGAATACTGTATGAATTTCCAGGGATATTTATAGCAAAATCTCCAAGCGCCTCTTTCTATTTTCAGTCAATAACATGTCAGTCTTTCTCACACAAAGCATCAAATGACTGCAGAAGACTTGTAAAGTCACATGACCTGCTGTTACACATTCATGTCATTTTTGATGGTTTCTTGACAGCCATTGTATGAAATAGAGCAGCGTGAACATTCTGCTAAACTTCTCCATTTGTTTGGAACGACATGAATGTTTATTTTTTTATTGTAGGGTTACATAACATCCATCAACTTTCCTGTTAGTTTTCCAGAATATGAGTTGAACATTGACAGTTAGTTATATGTAGTATCAGCAATAAATGGTATTGCATGCAAATGCATGTTTAGTTGCAGCACGAGCTTCAGTAACAGCACAGCGTTTCAACACGTCGACGGCTTCCTGAACCACTGCTAGAACAAACACGCAACCCTGTGTGAAATCATATTGGAACGCTATTTCCTAATATAACCTTCTATACTAAAGATTAGTGTCTTGATACTTTCCTCAACACTGAATAATGGAGGAAAGGGAAAGTAGGAGTGTTTGAGAAGCCGAACCATGCACAATCCCCCCTGTATCCTCAAATTAATAATAATAATAATGCTCCTACAGTGCTCCGCTATATGCCAAACAATGAACAAGCCATTTGATTGTGAAGAATCTCTTGAAGAGTGGGTGTTTCAGAACATCATGCTCACCAGATGCATGCATGATGAATCCAGCCCTTCAATACCTCAAATACTCAACAAGATGTGAATCTTTATTTTTGCAATTCTAATAAGTGGAACCAAAACTGCAACTCAAACTAATGCAAGCTTACTTCGTACATGAATACAAACGCATACACCAATACTCAAAACTGTGTGCAATACTCACCATCAAGTAATGACGGCTCATCAATAACTGGCACATAATTTTCTAATTTGAAGCAGTCAGTCAGGGAATAACTGGAGGTCTGGAACAAAACAGATCAGACTCAGATTCATATGTTCACACCAGTTCAAACAGCGTACAGTAAAATCAGGACATACCAAGTTACAGCACTTTGTGCTTTCACCGGCAGATCCACAGAAACGCACATGTCCATCAGCGCTCTGGCTGAGCAGAGAGAGCCTGTACGGACACTTCTGAAAAATCAACAGTTCAACAGCCGTTAGTGACCTTTAATGGGACAAAAACACCAGAAGCTCCTGAAACAACATTGATAATGTTTATGATAATGTTTGAATAAACACTGTAACCGGCATTGTCAGCGTGTGTGTGTGTGTGTGTGTGTGTCCTTACTGATAAAGTTTCACAGAAATATATTGACTTCGATTTTAACTCAAGATATTATAGAAATGTTTTCCTCTTGTGCAGCCGAATGAAGAGGAGAAAACACTTTTTTTGTTTGTTTGTTTGTTTTGTTAAGTCTACATATTTAAACCAGTAAACTGGTTTTAAAACAAAGTTTAATAAGCAGATTGGTAAATACCGGAGTCAGTCAAGTTTGATACTCTAGGAAGTCTGAATATCAAAAATCTTGCATTAACGTTTTCCTTAAACTCTCTTCTTAATACTTACTGAATTGTCTGAATCTTCACTTTCATCATTGCAGAGATTCACGTTTACCTAAACAAGGATGCAAACAGTCTATTACAGCAAACATCTCATATTACAAGCCAAAAAAGTTGACACTGCACAAACATAACCTTCAAACTTGATAATCATGTTACTCAAGCCATAAACTCTTAATGAGAAAAGGGATTTGAATGTATATCAATATTTAAAATGATTTGCATCACAGCAGTTAGGCCTACGTGTGGTTTTGCATTATCGTTTCAAGTAAAATACCAGTTTGGGTTTAAGGTCTTGTGCTGGTGTGATGGAATAAAGGGTCTCGTTTCTTCCAACCCAGATGATTTTGCTACCAGAGGTGCGGACCAGCTTAACGAAGCCACTATGGTGGTTTTCAAATGAAGACCTGGTTATACCTGAAAGAGAGAGAAAAACTGAAGATATAATATCCAAAAAGTGTGCATCCAGTTTATTAATGCACAACACCAGCTCTGGGTTGCGTTTCCCAAAAGCATCATTAGCCAACTAATATGGTCGAAAGTTCAGTCGAGTTCGTATCATAAGCCGCGTTTCCATTACAGATTTGCGCAAATGTTTTGCGCTATTATCTAAATATCGATAAAAAACTATTGCGAAATGACGGCGTTTCCATTAACCGATGTTATGCGACTAAAACGTCCTTTTTTCTCTCGCGATAAGTCATTCCAAAAATCACGGCAACTGACGTTGGTTTATAACATATCACAGCCAACGCATTAGACATTATTATTATTAATGGAAGGAGTACGTGGCGTGTTATCCAAGCATCAGGGAAAGACCCTTATAATGCGAACGACACATGGAGTTTCTGGGTGTTTCGCCCTCATTTCTGCTCCGAGGTTTTGATTGTGGCATTTCTTTGAGATTTAGAATCCAGTATTCCTATAGTCTAATTATTATTATTTTTTTAATGAATTTAATAAAGAACTCTGTCTCGTATTCTGTCCAAACGATCCATGTAGGCTATTTTGTGTCCATTCGTTTTTCCTTTTTTAACCCGTAGTTGAAAAACGAAAAATGAACGGTTGTTGTCTTTTTAAAACGCAAAGTTGAACACCAAAATTTTAATTTGAACTGGCTACACCAACTGCTGCGCAAAAAAAAGTAAATATCGAAGAATTTTCAGATTTTTGTTTATGACTTTTTGCCCCTTTATTAAACATTTAAAATAGTCACAAATTAATATGGAAAACATCTCGATTTTACTGGTTTTCTAAGGCCAAATTAGAACCTGGAATTGATGTTTTCCCGCAGTGCTGAATGAGAAGAGCCATTAATATTATTAATAAACTATTGTTTTGGCTAAAATCACATCTCCATCTCCGCTGTTAAGCAGATGCGCTTTTAGAGAGAAATGCACCTTTCATACGAATTACAAAATCAGAAGGTATTAGCTTTCGATTCGAATTTGTTCGTTTTAAAGTGGACATTTCAAGCTTTAGCCTATATTTTGTTTCAGTTCTCGCGCTCCAGTTTACGGAGATCATGAAAGTGCGTCTGGTTGTTTTCTTTTACTTTACAAAAGCACAACGTTTTATTTTGTTATTGTGAGTTTACACAAATAAAAGTAGTTGAGAATAATGTATTATTATTTTCTGTATGGCCAGAAATGATAGAGTATTTTTAAGTTGTTTCCACTGTTGATAGGAAAATGCAAGTGTTCACGCCCGCGCCTCCGTGCCATGCAGCGCTCCTCACGCTTTGTTCTTTTTTTGCATAAAAGCGTCTTCTAAATATAGCCTATTAAATGTTAAAATAAAATAATATAAAATAATTATTAGGCCTATTTGCGTAGCTATACATGGACCTCAAACACACCGCGTCTTCTAAGTCAGGTGACTGTAAATGCGCAAAAACTGTTTCCATTGCAGTTTTGCGAAATATTCCTTTTTCGAATTGCCTGAAAAACCACCTCATGAGAGCGTAAAAACTTTTTTGCGATAAACGGGAGTTTTTGCGAAATTGACGTGTTTCCATTGAGCGTATTTTTAATTCGCAATTTCAATTTGCGCAATTTGAAGGGTAATGGAAACGCGGCTATAGTTGTGTCCGCACAACTCCACATAGTTGGAAACAAACCCCTGAGTGGTTTGTGGGTAATTACCAAAGAGTTCATGAGAATACATGTGAACATGAAGTGAGGCTTTGACACATGAAAATGTGAATATTTGACTATTAAATATTAGATTTGGATATAAAACACTGTTAAAGGGATAGTTCACTTTGAAATTAAATTTTGGTATGTTTTAGCTTACCTCAAGGGCATTCAAGATGTAGATGTCTTTTTTTCCACCGTTGTTTCAATTTTGATATTTTTAGGTCAAACCGTTCTTGTCTGTCAGTCATATAATGCAGGTCTATGGTCACTGTCTCAAAGAGCATGCACAGAGTCCAAATTAAACAATTCCCCATCGTCCAAATTAAACAATTCCCCATCGTCCAAATTAAACAATTCCCCATTGTAAGTACACATTGATGGCCTAAGTGTATATATCCATGCACCAGTCTGTGCACACGTCACACAATAGGAAGCGCCCGCGCCCTCAGATCACTTGGACGTGGTTGTGTTATAAGAGGTAAAAACGATATAAATACTGTTCGTTTTCTCACACAAACCGCTCGTTTCGTGTCTTAGGCCTTCAATGTGTACTTACGATGGGGAATTGATTAATTTGGACGATGGGGAATTGTTTAATTTGGACTCTGTGCATGCTCTTTGAGACAGTGACCATAGACCTGCATTATATGACTGTCAGACAAGAACGGTTTGACCTAAAAATATCAAAATTGAAACAACGGTGGAAACAAAGACACCTACATCTTGGATGCCCTTGAGGTAAGCTAAAACATACCAAAATTTAATTTCAAAGTGAACTATCCCTTTAACATATTTTCATGTAACATCCGCCAATAAAAAGTTTTTCAAACAATTTAAAGTCCCCTTTGGTGAAAAATCAAGCTTTTAATGTTATTTAAAATATATAAAAGAATATGTGATCATATCCAGTTTTTAATTTTGTTTTTATGTCTATATGGTGTTTTTAATATGCTTTAAAGTCCAACTGAAATCAAAATTGACCCTATTTACTTTGTTAGCGCATATTACTAGTCTTGTGGTGAACAATAAGCCTAATCCGTGCAAGTTAATACACAGAAAAAAATTGTTTGCCGTCGTAATCTTTAATCAAAGTCTGAAAAGTTACTTCCGGTCTGGAATGGCGTTCCTTCTCTGATGATGTAGGTTTGACGGCTTGGGTTGGGAAACGCTTAACCACTCCCCTCAAACCGTTAGTCCGCTATGAGCGAGAGATGGAGAGGAGGAGCGCTAGAGTAAAACCCTGCCCTCTGTTCAATATTCCTTTCACTGGGAAATACGTCACAACACTTGAGAAAAGTCGTTTGCAACTTCCGGTTCACGCGGACTTTAAGACAAACCATGTGTAAATTCATAAGTCGACAGCATTGCTGAGTATTTCCTCCTTAAAACGGCTGTGAACCAAAGACAGTCTCAAAAACACACTTTGAAATCGCTGGTTTGCCTTTCGAAAGGGAACTCGCACTGCGTCGATCTGACGCTATGGGGAACGCCTCCGCGTGAACCAGTGTCTGAAACGCTTATCTAATCACGACAATCCTATTGGCCGACGACAGCCTATAACATCAATACTAGTGCGATCCAGAAGTATACAAGGAGAGCCTGGAGAACATTTTCGTCTTAAGGGACTGTTTTGTCTATTCGCTTCAACCTGAAACTTCAAAAAGATAATCATGGCTTTTGAAAAACGCTTCTGGAAGTGTGTGCATCTGTGTCTGCTGACACCTGATGACACGCACAACTTGTGTGTTTATTATTTGGGCTCAGACCCGCAGGATCAGTTCCTGAGGGATTTGCTTGTGCCAACCATGAGTTTTTCCCTTGAGAAAACCCTTGAGGGAAGAGGGACAGGTACCTGTACCAGGTGGGACGGGTCCCGCTCGCGCTGAGGCAGAGACTGGAACCGTGGGTTTTTTCAGAGGGAAGTCGCTTGAGGAACGGTTTTCTTTCCAGTCATAACGCTCCAGCTCTCGTGAGCCATCCATTATTTGGCATGTACTCCCCTCAGCATGGTGGCGTTGGTATATCGTTCCCCAAAGCGTCAAACCGACGCAGTGTCTCGTTCCCTGTTCTCAGGGAACAGAGGTTACAGTAGTTTCTGATGTCACAAACTACCTTGTAACCAATCAGGGCAACGTGTGATCGTCAACAAGTGAATCTCTGAGCTGAGTGAGTGCGTGGAGGCGGGGCTCATTTGCATATTCATAACACCGCTAATACTAAATTAGGCAAGGGTGTCGTTATAAAGTCAGAATTGCAAGATATAAACTCACAATTCTGACTTTAACGCAATTGCGAGATTATATTCTTTATATCAGAATTGTGAGATGTAAGTAAGTCGCACTTGTCTTTTGAATTGTTTTATTCCGTGACGGAAACAAGCTTCCGTATTATTAATGTGCCTAAGTTCCACTGGCCTTTGAACCGATCATCTCTTCCTCTTTACTACTAGTAGTTACAGCGTTAAATAAACATGAATCAACATCAGTAGGAATGTTGAAAGATACAGAACAACTCACTGAAATCAATCACAACTCAAGTAGTTTCAATCGCAGAAAAACGACAATAAAACATCTTGTAAACTATGTCACATTTACCTCAGAAAATTACTTTAGAGAGGAGCATTTTGCTATAGGCACTATATTACATATCCATTCTATTTTTACCCTCTTTTTTTTCGATTTACTAATTTTTACATTTTAGTAACTAAACTGAATTTGATTAGGTTTAGTGACACCATGTTACAATGTTTAAACATACAGAGAGCCCTATCAGTATTATTTAAGGTTAAAAATAGCTCAAATTAAATATAATGCGTTTTTTTTTAATATAATAACAACTTTATTTAATGATATAAGTAAAAATATAATAAATATGTAATATAGTACATATATTTAGCAAAATAGCTCTTTTTTTCTAGCCAACTAACGTGCTATAGCCTATATTATGGTCATTAATTGGCTTTCCTGAGGTAAATGCGTAGAGTTGGCAGCTCTATTGTTAGAAAAATATGTTAGAAAAACCACCGTATAGCCTAGTATTAATTGTATAAAATCAGACAGTTAATATCCTATTTTTATATTATAGCAATATTATAATATTAATATTATTTAAAAAATAATTTAAATGATATTAAAATAATTCTCCCTTCAAGCTGAACTCAAAAGTTGGCATGTTTATATAGGCTATATAGGCTACATACATAGGCTATATTACAGTCAGTAATAATACAACTAACTAAACAAACACACACACACATATCCAAACTTTTTGACCACCCTATGTGTGTGTGTATGTGTGTGTTTGGTTAGTTTTTTCTTCACAGAACGATGATTTTAAGAATATAACAAGTAAATGTTCGCTCACCTTCGTTTTTCACTGTCACTCGAGCATTATGCAGTTTTGTTGAACAAACACATGAAATCCATATCAAAAGCACACAGAAACACGTCCAGTCCATCTTTACAAGCGAGTTTTGACAGTTTTGACAGACTGAGTGAGTTTTTAAAGTGCGTCTGTTAAACTTCCTCTGAGTTATTAAAGAAGGGGCGGTTATCTTGTGTGTGTGTGTGTGTGTGTGTGTGTGTGTGCGTGTGTGCAGTGCACTTGATAAGTGGGATGTATGCTGTGGTTCTTCATCTGAATGCCAAGATAACTGTAATACACTCAGTTTTATAATAACGTTAAATACAAGACAATGCTGCCTGACATACGCTACTGTGTTCTCATTTAACTCGAAATGGGTGACGAGTAACTTAACCATCCGCCATATGGCAGTTAAACATTTATACAATTTACTGAATTAAAATAAATTGAATTAGAATAAATTGAATTTAAGTAAGCTAAGAGCGCGAAATGACACCATCATCATACATGTCAGAGAAGACGCGTTATGTACGATGATTTAATGGTTTTAGCGTTATATTAGTGAACATCAAATGTCAGAAATGACAAGAACTTTTTTTTTAAAAACAACTAATAAATAAATAAACTAACCGTGTCTGCTCCTCGCCTATGGTCCATGTTTTGACTATTTTCTTTCTTTTATACACCTAAAAGCTGACTAAAAACAGTCTGTGCCAAAGCAACTGCCCCTGATGCTGAACTGCGCATGACTGCGCGCGCACTACAAAACAAAAGTCCTCTGTAAAAAACACAAATGTTAAATCGTCAGAGTAGAAAATAACACGATTCTTTTACACGAGTATTGGGAGAGCAACTTGGTTGTTTGTAACATGTTTGTAACCAAACGTTTTTTATGACAGATTAAAATGTTAAATAAGGGGTAAATCAAAAATGTGCGGTGCTGTGCTGGGCTTTTGAAAATCACATGATGCGGTTTACAAAATTCTGAGAGAAAAAAACAAAATTCTTATGATCCTTCAGAAATCATTCTAATATGATGATTTATGATCAATGTTGGAAACAGTTGTGCTACTTAATATTTTTTTCATAACCTGAGATACTTTTTTCAGGATTATTTGATGAATAAAAAGTTAAAAAGAACTGTATTTATTTAGAATAGAAATCTTTTGTAACAATATACACTACCGTTCAAAAGTTTGGGAACAATAAATATTTTTTTGTAAAGAAATGAGTACTTTAATTCAACAAGGATGCGTTAAATTGATAAAAGGTGATGGTAACGATTTATATTGTTAGAAATGTTTTTATTTTGAATAAATGCTGTTTTTATGAATAAATGCTGTTAACGTTTTAACAGCATTTAAAACGGGGGGGGGGGGGTATTAACATGCCTAAGACTTTTGCACAGTACTGTGTAGGCCTATATATATATTTATTTATTTTCTCAAGTTTGTATTTAGCTTAAGACTTTAGTTTAAAAACTAGGAAATAAAAATGTGGTGTATTTATGGCAAAAGGGGAAAATATGAATTGGTTACTAATAAAAGAAAAATTATCTATTCCATTTGGTACTAGTGATCATTCTCTAGATACTAGTGTGATCATATGGCCATATCACCCTGTAGCCCGAGACTTGTTGCCCACTGAAGCTATCTAGCACAACGATCGGCCATTTTCTTTTAAAAAATAAACATTTATATACTTTTTAACCACAAATGCTCGTCTTGCACTAGCTGTGATCATGCGCCACACATTACGTATGAAAGGTCACGCGTGCTCCGGGTCAGAAATGTGTAGGGCGAAAAACTTGACTTTGACTTAGTCTAAACTTGCATGTTTGGTTTGTAAACACTAGGTCGGTTCGTCCCCGTGTCACGCGTGACTTTTCAACCTGATGACGTAATGTGTGTCTCATCACAGCGAGAGCAAGACCAGCATTAGTGGTTAAAAGTATATAAATGTTTATTTTGTTCTAAAATGTCCGCTGGTGTGTCTAGATGAGACTCTTATTGTTTGTTTTGTTTGTTTGTATACTTTATTGTCCTTTTTAAGGAAATTTGTCTTGGATTCAAGCTGCAATAATACACAACATATACATACATACACATATGCACACACAAACCAATAAAAGCTGAAGTGATAACAGCATTAACAGTGCCTCTTCCCACCATATAGGTTAATTAAAAAGGATTTAAAAAAAAACAAAAACAACAACACTACATTACTACATCTTGCTATTCAACATATTAATAGATACAGGAATAAATGACTTTTTGTAACGGTTGCTCTTACACAATGGGACTCTATACCGTCTCCCTGATGGCAGCATCTGATACATTGGAAATAAAACATGGCTTGAATCACTCACTATTGTCTGTGCATTTTTAAAAATCAACGATTCGTAAATTGATTGAAGTGATGAGTACTCTCCTACACCCATAACTTTCATTGCAATTTTCACAAGACGAGCAAGCTGTGATTTTAATTGGACCGAAAGATTGCCATACCAAGTTTGCATCCCATAATTCAAAAGACTACCTAAAACAGCATAATAAAATAATTGCATAATTCTCTGATTTACACCAAACAGCCTAAGTCTTCTCAAAAAATACAATCGTTGTTGAAATTTTGAACAAATATAATCAATGTGGGCTTTCCAGGTAAATGAACGATCAATGACCACACCTAGATACTTATAGGTATCCACCTGCTCAATGATATTATCATAGATGATAACTGGGCTGTAATCACCTAATCTTTTTGGATCTATTATCATTTCCTTCGTTTTTGATGCATTTACGATAAGATGATTTACATTACACCACCGCACAAAATTCTCAATTTCAGACTGATACGCTAATATATCATGATCTTTCTCTAAGAGATTCAATATCACTGTGTCATCAGAGTATTTGATAATATAATTATTCTTATTTATACACTGTTAAACTTTGCCGTAATTTTACAGTAACTTACCGCAAAAAATCCCAGTAAAATACCACTTATATTATATACGGTTAACTACTGTAATATGCACTGCATTGTGGGTATTTTTAATGAAATTTACAGTAACTTACTGTATATGGAATTTACAGTACTTTACTGTTTACGCAAAAGCGATAGTGCTACTGTAAATGAAGAAGACAGATTTTTTTTAAGTTTGTAGTATATGCATATTGTATTTATGTTTTAGGCATATTAAAATATCATACCCCCCCCCCCCCCAGATCTTGTTCTGCAGATGAAAATCATGAATCTGCATTCTCATTTTTAAGCTATACAAACACTGGATGTGTAAAAGTTAAATTAAATAAATAAATAAATAAATAAATAACAGGTGGATGGAAGGATTTAAAATTAGTTCTTAGTGAGAGACCAGAGTAATTTTTATATTAGCATTTTCTCCAATAACAAATATATATATTCACAACTGGTTCCCATACAGGCAATATAAATTATATAAATGTATTTTAATTTTATTTTAAATTAATATAAACTTTATATATATATATATATATATATATATATATATATATATATATATATATATATATATATATATATATATAAACTTTGCTTACACCTCACAAAATTTAAATTGTTGCAAAGCCCGCGCAACAACCTGGCAGAGTGTAAACTGAGGTTTGTGTGACGTCACGTGTCGAGTGCGCGCTCATAACGGACGTCCCTGCTGAGAGAGAGTGGATCGCTAGACGCCAGCTGGGGGTTTTCTAAGGTAAGTACTTTTTACTGAACAAATTTATTTTATAAGTTACTTTTACAAAGTAAACCATTACCAACATCAATTAAATATAGCTACATTTACGAAGAAAGTAAATAATAAAATCTAATAGGCTTTTAAAAACAGCTCACAGGAGAGTCTAATTTTCCTCGAAACTGCCGCTTTAATATCCCATTAAATGCCATAGAATTGACTGACTGCCTTTTCCAGTAGATGGACCCAATCTAATATTTACACAAACAAAGGTTTTCTGTCCTTTTTACGACCAGTTATGGCATATTTTAGTAGTTTTGAAGTAAGTTAGGAAGTAAGTTTTCGTTTTGAAGTAAGTTAGGCCCAGGCACGTTTTCTCAAAGGCACTCCCTCGCGCTCTCTCTGCCCCAGGCCCGGCTCTATGGGGGTGCTATGCACCCTCAAACGCAAGCAAGAGATTGCTACTTTGATACTGTTACTTGATACTGTTATAATATATTGGCGAAACAGATTTGCCAAACCAAACGCTCCAGTGCATATTTGTGCTTATTTGTTTTCGCGCTGTGGAGAACGCAGGAGTTTTTATTCAGTGCCGAGTTATGCAGGCTCGCGAAAACTCTCATTAACAAAGTGTAGACACGATGTAAGAGATGTGACAGCTACGTATAAATGCTGGATTCACTCTGCACAGGACCGAAATATGACATGTTAAAAAATAGTAAGGCATTTAAAGCAATGTAAAGGCAGACTAATTTAAAAATATTCATTGCAAAATATTTTTTTAAATTCTATGCCAATTATTGGTAAAACTGTCATCTGATTGTGTAATTGATCAATCTAGCAGTCATCCTAGATCTGTCATTTATCATGTTCATAACATATAGTCATTTGCCAATAATCATTGCTGAAAAATAATGTTTCTTCTATTTCTCTCTTTTCCCTGTGTCATCAGGAGCTAACTACAGCCCAAAGGCTCTTATAAGAGCCTCAGCACTGAGCATCTTTGGCTTTGTAAGTATGTTTTGACTAACTATCAGATGCATTATGTGATTAACATATTGTAATGGAGAACTTGCAGCATAACTTTTTTTAGGAGCACTTGTGTGAATCAAGAAACATTTCTGATTATTTTCAGTTGTACACTTTTTGTTCAGGGTTCTTTGAATAGAAAGTTCAAAAGAACAGCATTTATCTGAAATAGAAAGCACTACTGTTCAGTCAGTATTTTTTTTTTTTTTTTTGGTTGTTAAATTAAATTAATACTTTAATTTGGCAAGGATGCATTAAATTGACTTAAAGTGACAGTAAAAACATTTGTAATGTTACAAAAGCTTTCTATTTCAGATTTAAGTTTGAAGGGCCATAAAGTTACTCAGTGTACCTTTAACGTAATTGTACATTCAAGCAATTAATAGAGTTCCCTAACAAGGGATGTGCAATAAAGCTATACTATTTAAACTAACTTGACTGGTAATAACTGCTGTTGCACAAGTTGATTCCTCGTCTGTCCATGAACAAATTTAGATTAAATAAACCCCACAACTCCAAACTCAACCATTTCTCACACATTTTCTCTGTTTTTTTTTTGTTTGTTTTTTCAGATCAGCCATCAGTGGTTTACTGGTATGGAGGCCAGTCAAGACCAACTGGGATGCTTTTTTTGCGTATTGTCATGATCCCTGCTTTGATTTGTTAAGAATTCAGTTCTCTTTTTGCATCCTCCTTTTGATTCTAAACTGAACTCAAATGGCACTGCGAATTGGGTAAGAGACAAACATAAATTACTTAATTGGGGAAATTGAGAGATGAAACTAGCCTGGCTAACGTCAGACCACTTTCTCTTTGAGACGTGGTCTGGAAACCACATGTACATTTTCTCGTATTTGAGGCGTGGTTTACGAATGCCCAGAGCCGTTTATTGGGCGCTACGAATGTCTATCAAATGCGCCTGTACGCAGCTCATAGCCAATCATTTCAAATTATACCAGATGACGTATGTAGAGCGACAGATATTCAACGAAGAAGACGACGATGGGTCAGAGATTTATGTGTACACCAGAGAGTCCTGCACGGGTCCGATTTTGTAAATCCGCACCCGACCCGTTTTCCAACAGCAGCACTAACAAAAATCTGCACCGACCCGCTTAAAATAGAACCGACACCCGACCCGCACCCGAAATAAAATCAGTTTAGACTATCACATTATAGACACACTTACAAACATTTTTATTGCCAGGTCATACAGAAGTTATTACACGACCATTATAGCCGAAGCTGTCAAAAGGCCGATACATGAAGAACATGGCTAACGTTACCACACAAATCGAACAGACGCGGCTACAACACTATATGCCACACAATTTCGTCTAGCCTACATCTGACAATTTTGGGTTCAAACACACCCTGCACACCACACATACTTAACAGTGTTAAATATGAAAAATACCGTTCGATAGAACGGCTTTGTTACCAGTTATCTGCGTGCTTCCTCAGGGATGAAGTTCCACATTTGCGGCTATCCAACACGAAAATGTTTGCAGCAAAGCCTTTCACAATATTCTCTTCAGATAACTCCAAATTTCTCCCACACACTAGACTTGATTTTTGATGACGTATTGTCGACAACTTTACAATCTCCACTAGCTATTCTTTTCTTCAACTCCTCAGCATCTATCTCGACGACTGCAAGCAGAACGCGCGCGCGCGGTTGTGATGCATTTTTAAAAGTGGAAGTAGCCTAGGTAACGTTATAGATCCTGGGAGGGCGTGGCGCGTCGGCACAAATAAACTGATGTGGATTTTAAATTATTTTATCAACTTGAAATACAGGCATATTTTTGTAGATGTGTTCCTAAAAATATGCATATATTTTTACGTCTGTCATGTTGGATCCATAGATAAACAAACTGCTTCGGTGTGTCGCATATACTTCGTCATCGTCTTCCTGCTCCCTCCCCGTTCTGTGATTGGTTCCCTATTTCAGGGGAAAAATTAGTCCATGGTGTCCAGACTACCTTGCAGCGTGAATAAAATCGCGCTGCTCAAGGCAGTATGGGGAAACCCAGGCTAAGATGAAACCATGCTGATGACCTCTGTCTGTGGTGAAGTAGTGAGTTTGACGTGTATTTAAACTCGAGGTTCTGTGGGGTGCGGACTGGATCGATTCCATTCCTAGAGCTTCCGGACAAATCTTTGGGGTGCGGACTGATGGGGTAGTGAACCCGAGGTTACCCCGTGAGTCAGTCCTAGAGCTTCTCATGTACGATTTTGAGGGGAAATCAGGTTTTTTGGATACGCTGATTTCTAAGGCGTGCCGCAAGAACACCACAGACAGTGTAATCACCATGGGAAAATCTCAGAGTAAAACTGGGAGTTGTGAAAAATATGATACACCGGTGTATTGCCAGATGAGAAGTTAATTTATGTATTATCTTTTTACTCTTTTAATTCATTTTATAACTGTACTGTACATCTTTTTAAATTGTTTTTATAACTGTTTTAAAGTGCCCCTATTATGCTATTTACTACTGAATTGTGGCGAGCTTTAACGAGAAGCAGTGGGTAGAGATGTTCCGATACCCTTTTTTCCTTCCCGATACCGATTCCGATACCTGGACTCAGGGTATCGGCCGATACCGAGTACTAATCCGATACCTGTGTGTATCTATACAGCTGCAATTCATACTAGTCCTGTATGAATTGATAGAATTATTTTATAAAAGGTATTTTAGTTTTACAATATATAACTGTATAAAAAAGTGCAACAAATAAATCTAGGAATCTAAAAAACTATATATGAATAATAGGGGTCCACAAAATTCACGGTTTGGTTCGATACCATACACTGGTGTCACGGTTCGGTACGTTTTCAATACAGCAAAAGGAAAGAAATGCCAGAGAAATTTCCTTGATTTAAATTTTTTATTTTTTTTTAAAACTAACATCATAAAGTAGGATCATTTTTTACTTTGAGCAATGATGGAGCTATACTTGACATATAAAACAAAAACAGCTCCTTATAAAAAAATATATATATTGTAGTAGTTATAAACAAAGGTTTATTTTATTTCAGATTAACATTTGAGGGCAGCAATTTTATTCATAATGTCAAAATAAAACCAACGTAACGTTACTTGAAAGCACAATGTTTCTTCCAGGTCTCCACGCGCTGTTTGATCCGTTAATAACGGAGAAATGTGAATGCTTCTCACTAGATTTCGCAGCGATGGTATTACTTCAGTGGCGAATTCAAATGCTTTCTTTACTGGATCTCTTAGTGCTGTGTAGTAACAGTGTAGCAAGATCGGCTCGCGCTGCACTGGTCCAAACTGTCCGTGAAGCACAAAATAACGAGTAGCGCAGTTTTGTTCCATTTTCATTACGTTTGCCATTTGATGTTGGGCGCCTGCGTCTCTTACATTATGCGCTTGGCGTGCGACTACATTTGAAAATTTGCGTTTTCATTTCTTCTTCGCTGCTCTAAACAGTGGTTGCTTATGGCAACAGCACAACTTCCTGTGTTGCCACAAGCGCAACCACTGTTTAGAGCAGCGAAGAAGAATTGGTCTCCGATTTGCAGCGTTAAGCAAAGCTAGCGTGCATAACTAGGTATTGTTTAATAAAATGGTATCGGATCGGTACATGGGTAGATGTACTCGCCCATACCGATGCCACAATTTTTATTGGTATCGGCGGCATTTCCGATACTAGTATCGGAATCGGAACAACACTAGCAGTGAGTCCGAAATTTTAGGATGAGCAAGCCAACCTTTGATATGTTGTGTCAACGTTTGTTCACATTCCTCTCCTACGACGACACAACGTTTCAACAGGCCATCCGTCCCTTTGCAGATGCGCATCGGGGTTGCTCTTGTCATTAAACCGCGGAGAAGTAGCCTAATGTCTCAGAAAATCCGATCAGCCTGTTTACATGACAGTCGCATTGGCACATATCCGATTTATATCTGATTTATTTTCACATATGAATGAGGCCTGAAACCGATCTCGAAATATCTGAATGCATGTGTTTTTTTCCAGTTTACACTGTCATAGAACACATCCAATCTGTGTCACATACGAGCAAAAAATCAGAATTGGGTTAAATTTCACTTGTAAACGAGGCCTTAGAGCTGTTACACACTACATGAAAGGTCATTTTCAAAAATCAAATCCATAATAGGGGCACTTTAATTTTCCTTGCTTTTATTTTGTGATCATTTTAATTCCTTACTGTGTAAAGCACTTTTAATTGGCAAAGTGTATGACATGTGCTATATGAATAAAACTGCCTTGCCTAATGTTGCATCACAATAAATAAATAAAATGGATGTAATTGATTGTGAGAGTGAATAAAGAATATGCTGATGTACATGGACTCAAGTCGCTTTTTTGAAATTTATTAAATTCAATAGCATTCATGTAAACTATAAATAATAAAATAGTGTAAATGGGCATACTACTGTAAAATGAAATTGCGGTAAGGACATCTTACTGTAAAATTTAATTGCGGTAAGGGCATACTGTAAAATGAAATTGCGGTAAGGGCATCTTACTGTAAAATGAAATTGCGGTAAGGGCATTGTTACGGTTGTGATGCTTTTGTTGTTGTTCCTGCTGTCTCCTTCTTTAGGATTGGTCCTGGACTTTATGAGAAGCCGTTGGTGGTTGGACCAGAGAAAGAGGCCTGGACTATAAAATCCCCTGGAATTCCTCTGGAGGGAGCTCTCTGTTTTTTTGCTTGCACTTTGTTGTACTGTGTGTTTGACCTGTGAAAGTGTAACACAATGTCTGCTGTGCTCTTCCTGTGTAGAGTTAACAGAGTGCTGTTAGCCACCTAATTCTGGGTGATATGTTTTTAGAAACCTCAATGCTTGTGATTACATCTGTTATATACCAGCTACATGACTTTGAGAAGCTGTAGGGGGTGAGTGCCTCGTTTTTTTGTAGGCCAAAAGGCCTTCACTTTTCTCCTGTTTACTGGATAGTTAAGGAGATAGGGTACTTTTTCTGTATCTTTTGTTTCTTTTATTTGTGATCATTAGGGAAGTTAGCTTTCTTGTGGGAAAGTTAGTTTCTGTTTGTTTGTTATTTTGGCATTAGCTCACCCCTGAAGATTTTGCTTCATATATTGCTTTGTTTGATTTACTTGATTTACTCAAAACACTTTGTAAACTCTGAGATACCATATTCTGAAAACAATCAAGAGAGCAAGAGAAGTCAAATAAAAAGACTAACTGAGAAGCATTGTGTTGTTGTTTATGTTACTTCCCTGACCTAGACCAGGGTCCGTAACATAAATTGGGGGCTCGTCCATTGCATATCAATGAATGTAGTTGATATTAGTCATACAAGCATTTTTTGCCTGGTCATTTTTCTTTGGTGCTTGACGAATTTGAGGAGTATTAGCATGGAATTTGATTTAACGTCGTTTACATTGTCTCCTACCACGGAGGAATTTAATAAGTGTCGTAAAGCTGATTTGTTACAAATTGCAGATTTCTTTAATATTGGTGTTCATAGGGAGGGGCCAAAACGATTGGTTAAAGAAGAGTTGCATAGCAAACTGGTGGAGGCTAGAATTTTGCCAGATGAATCTGTGGAAGGAGTAATTGAGAAGGGTGCTGAGGCAGCAGTAGATGGAGATATCTTTCCTTTTTCAAGCATAGATCCTAGTCATTCTCGATTTGATCCTATGCTGGCTATTAAATTGAAGGAGTTGGACCTGCAGTTAAAGAAACAGGATTATGACGCGCAGCTTCTTCATTTTCGGACTCTTGAGTTAGAGGCTGATAATAAATTTAAATTACGCAGTTTGGAATTGCAAGCTAGATCGTCACCTAATGTGCCTGTGCCTGTGCCCAGGTCTAGACCCCCATCTCCTCGTTTGCCAGGGAATGTTCCAATTTCACCTGCACAGAATCAAAGTCCACCCGCTACCTCTTCTGTTGGTGCGTCTGCGACCAGCTTTGATGTGAGTAAATACGTTACACTTGTTCCTCCTTTTAGAGAGACGGAGGTAGACTCCTATTTCGTCGCTTTCGAACGCATAGCAGCTACATTACGGTGGCCAAAAGAGTTGTGGTCGCTGCTATTGCAGTGTAAATTAGTGGGTAAAGCTCAGGAAGTGTGTACAGCTTTACCTATTGAGCAAAGTTTGAATTACGATACAGTTAAAGCTGCTGTTTTGAGAGCGTACGAATTAGTACCTGAAGCTTATCGACAGAAATTCAGGAACCATCAGAAAATTACCAGTCAAACATTCGGCGAGTTTGCTCGTGAGAAAACGGTGTTGTTTGATAAATGGTGTGCAGCAAGCAGAGTTACAACATTTGAGCAATTACGTGAACTCTTGTTGTTAGAGGATTTTAAAAGTTGTGTTTCAGAGAACATTGTTGTATATCTGAATGAACAGAAGGTCTTGTCTGTGACTAATGCCGCTGTTTTGGCAGATGAATTTGTGCTCACGCACAAAACTGTTTTTACTCCGTCTGTGTGTAGAGAGAAACATGGTTCATCTGTTGAGTTTCCTGTGAGAAACAGCTCAAGGGGTTTTTTTAAGGGTAAAGGAAAAGGAGAGAATAGAGAAGCAGCTTCGAATGTGTTTCGTAATACCAATGTGGCTCGGGAGGGAGAGAGGCGCGTTTGTTTTTTCTGTCGCGAGCCAGGACATTTGATTGCTGATTGTAAACGCTGGAATCAGATTAAACCTCCTGAGAAACCAAAGGGAGTTGCTCTGGTTCATACTGCTCCCTCTGTGTTTAATTCTATTAATTCGCATACAAATTTATACTGCCCTTTTATTATGAACGGTGCAGTATCTCTCACAGGGGAGCAGGGAAATTTGAAACCGATTACAATCTTGCGAGACACTGGTTCGGTTCAATCCTTTATTGTGGAAAGCGCACTAGACTTCTCAGAACAGTCATCCTGCGGATCAAGCGTGTTAATCCGTGGTATTGAGCTCGACTGTGTTAAAGTTCCTTTGCATTCCGTTTACCTTCAATCTGATTTGTTTACAGGAATTGTAAGTTTGGGAGTACGTGCTCAGCTTCCGATAGAAGGAGTAGGTCTGATACTAGGCAATGATATTGCTGGGGGTAAGGTGTTTCCTCAGCCCATTGTTGTGGATCAGCCAGATGTGTCTGGGTTTTGTGAACAGCTTGATGTAGGTCAACAGTTTCCTTCTGTTTTTACTGCCTGTGCGGTAACCCGTGCTCAGACTAGAAAGTTTGATGATGTTTTAGATGTGTCTGAAACATTTATGACTGATAAAGTTGACAGAAATGAATGTATGCAGGATGTTTCTCCTAATGTGTGTGTTTCTGACCAGGATGTTGTAGTCCAGTTGGAGTCTATGCTTGGGGCCGGAAAAGAACAGCTGGCGGCCGCACAGAAAGCTGACCCGTCTCTAGCCAAGTGTCTCGCTGAGGCTGTACAAAAAGATGTAGTAGATAAAGATGTGGCTTATGTTTGGGAGGATGGAGTGCTTATGCGTAAGTGGTCCCCATCAGAGAAGGATCTGAGCTGGAAGACTGTGTTTCAAGTAGTGGTCCCTCATAATTATCGTGAACAGATTTTGTGTTTAGCTCATGATCATGCTCTCTCTGGTCATCTCGGAGTAAACAAGACTTTCGGTCGCATTCTTCGCTATTTTTTTTGGCCTGGCTTGAAAAAAGCGGTTTCAGAGTACTGTCGATCCTGTCATGTGTGCCAGCTAGCTGGTAAACCTAATCAGGGAATTCCTAGTGCTCCTCTTCATCCTATTCCAATTGTGTCGGAGCCATTTGAGAGAATTATTATTGATTGCGTTGGTCCATTACCCAAGACTAAGTCTGGTTATCAATATTTGCTGACTCTAATGTGTGCTGCTACTCGGTACCCCGAGGCGATTCCTATGCGTACCATTAGAGCTAAGAATGTGACTAAAGAACTGGTCAAATTTTTCTCTACATTTGGTATTCCCAGAGTTATACAGTCAGATCAAGGTACAAATTTTACCTCCAAGCTGTTTTCTCAGGTTCTGGACTGTTTGTCTGTAAAGCATAAACTTTCTAGTGCCTATCACCCAGAGTCACAGGGAGCACTAGAACGCTTTCATCAGACCTTGAAAAGTATGTTGCGTACGTACTGTTTTGAAACTGGGAAAGATTGGGATGAGGGCGTTCCCTTGGTTATGTTTGCTGTACGAGAAACCGTTCAGGAATCCTTAGGTTTTAGTCCTGCCGAATTAGTGTTTGGGCACACTGTGCGGGGCCCGTTAAAACTGTTTCGTGAACAGTTGTTGGCAGAGACAACCCCCCAAACGAGCGTACTCGAGTTTGTGAATTCCTTCAGAGAACGCCTACGCCGAGCTCGTGAAGTGGCACTTTCGGAGTTGGGCCACACTCAAATTAAAATGAAGACCCGCTTTGATAAAAAGAGTGTTTATCGAAGTTTCCAGGAAGGTGATTTGGTGCTCGTCTTCCTTCCTCTTCCAGGGTCCTCATTGCAGGCAAAGTTCTCGGGTCCCTATACTATCAAGCAGAAATTAAGTGACACAGATTATGTCATTAATACTCCTGACAGAAAGCGAAAGACCAGAGTGTGTCACATTAACATGCTTAAGGCCTATGTAATGAGAGATGTAACTCCGAAGGATGTAGCTCAGAGTTTGCCAAAAGCCACTGATTCCATCTCTGCTGCTATGGCAGCTGTGTATTGTCCTGAGGAGGATGGGCTTAGGATGCGAGATGTATCGTGTGCTCTGTTGGACAATTCAAAGCTTTTAGTGGATTTAAAGTCCCATTTGTGTTATTTGAGTGAAGCGTGTCAAAGTGATGTTGTTGCGCTCATTGAAAAGTTTCCTGTTCTTTTTTCTGATGTGCCTAGTCAAACCACAGTGTTGGAACATGATATTGATGTGGGTGATTGCTCTCCTATCAAGCAAAATTTCTATCGTGTAAACCCCATCAAGAGAGAAATAATGCAAAAAGAGTCTGCATACTTGTTAGAACACGGTTTTGCTGTGCCAAGTTCCAGTCCATGGAGCTCACCCTGTCTGTTGGTGCCTAAATCAGATGGGAAATTTCGGTTTTGCACAGATTACCGCAAGGTAAATTCCATCACGAAACCTGATTCCTATCCTTTACCAAGGATGGATGATTGTATTGATAGGGTTGGCGCTGCAAAGTTTGTAACCAAGCTTGACCTGTTAAAAGGTTACTGGCAGGTACCCTTGACCGCCAGGGCTTCAGAAATCTCTGCCTTTGTTACGCCTGATCATTTCCTGCAATACAAGAGGATGGCTTTCGGGATGCGAAACGCACCCGCCACTTTCCAACGCCTAATGAGAATAGTGCTGGCTGGGTTAGAAAACTGTGAGGCATACCTGGATGACATTGTTGTTTATTCATCTGATTGGGAACAGCATCTAACAAGTCTATATGCAGTTTTTCATCGACTAAGTGATGCATCTCTTACATTGAATCTTGCCAAATGTGAGTTCGGTAAAGCGGTCGTGACATATCTTGGGAAATGTGTGGGTCAGGGACAGGTGCGTCCTGTCAATGTGAAAATTGAGTGCATAATTGACTTTCCAGCTCCCAAAACGAAACGAGAGCTGCGTCGTTTCTTGGGAATGACGGGATATTACCGTGCTTTTTGCAAGAATTTTGCTGAAGTTGCATCACCCCTTACTAACTTACTGAGTCAATCCAAAGTTTTTGAGTGGAGTTCAGAATGTCAGTCAGCTTTTGATGCTGTTAAAACGTTGCTGTG
This sequence comes from Squalius cephalus, assembly GCF_949319135.1. Taxonomy (NCBI): domain Eukaryota; kingdom Metazoa; phylum Chordata; class Actinopteri; order Cypriniformes; family Leuciscidae; genus Squalius; species Squalius cephalus. The sequence goes on along the minus strand of NC_137127.1, from coordinate 1,476,398 downwards.
TAGTGCCCCAGTTCTATCAGCTCCGAATTTTTCACGACCATTTAAATTGGAAGTGGATGCGAGTGAGGTGGGAGCAGGCGCAGTCCTTATTCAGGAGGATGTTACTGGAATTGATCACCCAGTATGCTATTTTTCAAGGAAGTTTACGAAATCGCAGCGACATTATAGTACAATCGAAAAAGAGGCTCTTGCACTGTTACTTGCACTTCAGCATTTCGAAATTTATCTTGATGCTTGTAATGTCCCTATCCTGGTGTATACTGACCATAATCCCCTGGTTTTTCTGTTCCGGATGTCGAATTCAAATCATAGACTGATGCGCTGGTCTCTTTTGATACAAGGTTTTAATTTGGAAATTCGGCACAAGAAGGGATGTGAAAATGTGCTTGCCGATGCCTTGTCACGTGCACCAAGTAACCTTGAGGATTAAGAATTGTTTTGTGATTACAAATAATTATTTGTAATTTTAAGGGTGGGGGTGTTACGGTTGTGATGCTTTTGTTGTTGTTCCTGCTGTCTCCTTCTTTAGGATTGGTCCTGGACTTTATGAGAAGCCGTTGGTGGTTGGACCAGAGAAAGAGGCCTGGACTATAAAATCCCCTGGAATTCCTCTGGAGGGAGCTCTCTGTTTTTTTGCTTGCACTTTGTTGTACTGTGTGTTTGACCTGTGAAAGTGTAACACAATGTCTGCTGTGCTCTTCCTGTGTAGAGTTAACAGAGTGCTGTTAGCCACCTAATTCTGGGTGATATGTTTTTAGAAACCTCAATGCTTGTGATTACATCTGTTATATACCAGCTACATGACTTTGAGAAGCTGTAGGGGGTGAGTGCCTCGTTTTTTTGTAGGCCAAAAGGCCTTCACTTTTCTCCTGTTTACTGGATAGTTAAGGAGATAGGGTACTTTTTCTGTATCTTTTGTTTCTTTTATTTGTGATCATTAGGGAAGTTAGCTTTCTTGTGGGAAAGTTAGTTTCTGTTTGTTTGTTATTTTGGCATTAGCTCACCCCTGAAGATTTTGCTTCATATATTGCTTTGTTTGATTTACTTGATTTACTCAAAACACTTTGTAAACTCTGAGATACCATATTCTGAAAACAATCAAGAGAGCAAGAGAAGTCAAATAAAAAGACTAACTGAGAAGCATTGTGTTGTTGTTTATGTTACTTCCCTGACCTAGACCAGGGTCCGTAACATAAATCTTACTGTAAAATGAAATTGCGGTAAGGGCATCATACCGTATAACACATTTACAGTAAGCTACTGTAAAGGGGAACTTACAGTAACTTACTGGCAATAGTGCTGCCAGTAAGTTACCGCAAAAATACGATAAAAAGTCTAACAGTGTACTAAAACAGTCATTTGTATAAAGGGTAAACAGAAAAGGAGAGCATACACAACCTTGAGGCGCGCCAATACTAATAGATTTAACATCAGAGAGTGTATTATTTACTTTTACATTTTGAGTACGATTGGTTAAGAAAGAAAAGAGCCACTTAATAATAAAAGGGTTAACATTACTTTTTACAAGCTTACCCAGGAGTAACTGCGGCTGTAGCGTATTAAAAGCGGAGCTAAAATCTACAAAGAGCAGTCGTGCATAAGCATTAGAGGTTTCTAGATGTTGAAGAGTCAAATGAGTGATAGTGTTAACAGCATCAACAGTCCCTCTTCCCACCATAGGCAAATTGAAATGGATCCAATATAGAATTTACACTACATTTCAGTCTCGACATCACATACCTCTCTAAACATTTCATAATTACAGAAGTTATGGCAATTGGTCTAAAATCATTATTATCAACACAGTTGATATTATTCCTCGGCTGGATCGTGTCGAGACTTTGAAGCTGCACTGAAACTCACATCTGGACCTTCGACCCGTTGGACCCCATTGAAGACACTATATGGAGGAACATCCTGGAGTGTTTTCCTCGAAACCTTCATTTCTTTTCCACTGAAGAAAGAAACACATGAACATCTTGGATGGCGTGGGGGAGAGTAAACTATCAGGAGATGTTGATTCTGAAGTGAACTATCGTACTCCTTTATACTGGCTATTCTCAGGCTGATGAACTCTCAGGGCGTCTCTGCACTGAACTGGCCAGAATGAAGTCATCCGTCAGAGGCAGAATTACTTTAACGAGTTCGCAATATTATGACAGAGAGAGAGTGAGACTGAGTCATGCTCGATCGCCCAGAAACATCGGGTCATTCTGGTGGCATAATCAGCTTATACAAGTCCAAAACAATAAGGTTAGTTAGTCAGACTGGTTTATGCAACTCAGTATCGTTTAAAAAAATGTATATGGTTGTGTTGTAATTTTAAAGGATGTGTTAAAGCCTATAATAAAGTTCAAAGGTACAGCACGCACATCCAAAACAATAAAACTGGGTGCTGGGCAGACAAATAGTTGCAGAGGTAAAATATTGAGTCCGCACACCAGAAAATGCTCCTTGCAATTTTAATGGTTGCTCACCACATGTGACGTTTCGGGCCCAAGCCCTTCATCAGACATGAAACAAGTGGGGAGACACACCTCCATATATACAGCCATGCAGGATCACATGATCACATACATCCATGATTAATCACATGACCAATCAAGTGAAAATGCAATTACTTCAAAGAAACAAATAAAAAATAAAGAAAAAATTATATACCAACATTTGTAATACAAAAATATATTAAACATATTAGAAATATATTAGAAACATACCAAAAATATATTAGAAACATATTAGAAATATATTAAACATACATTAGAAATATATTAAGTGGCTAAGAGAAGGTCTGCAGTGCTTAAAACATAGCCTAGGAAAGTTATTTAAAAAATGTCTCTACCACTGTAAGCAGTAGTGATAGATGAGCAAGAATATGGATACATAAGGAATACCACAAAGGTGTGTTACATATATCATCTATCAAGGCAGCAAAACGATATCACAATATTTACAATCTTGACAGGAGTTATTTACAGAAATTATTTACAAAAATGGCCTCAGGTCAAAATCTTCATTCAACCCTTTTGGAGCTAAAGTGTCCAGGGTATAGATCCAGAATGCTTCTCTTTTGAGTAACAGACAATTTACATCTCCTCCACGGGAGGGCTGTTTCACAAGTTCAATGCCGCAATATCTAAGAGAGGAAACGTTATGAGAGGCTTGTGAAAAATGCACCGCTACTGGACTTTTGATGTCATGGTTACGAATATTTGATCTGTGTTCTGAGATTCTTGTTTTCAGTGGCCTGGTCGTTTTTCCAACATAGGCCAAGCCGCACGGGCATTTGAGCAAATAGATAACATTCTTTGTGTTACAGGTGATCACACCTTTGATGTCATAGAGTTTTCCAGTACGTGGGTGATTAAAGGTGGAAGTTTTATGAGTAAAGTTGCATTGAGGGCAGTTGCCACATCTATAATTCCCAAAGGGAATAGACTGCAAAAAATGTGGTGGAGTCAATGGTGGAAGATGAGCTCTCACCAACATGTTTTTGAGATTAGGTGCTCTCTTATACACAATGCGGGGTGATGTGGTGAAACATTTAAGTGCTGGATCAGAGTCAATGATGTGCCAATGTTTTTTAATGATGGATTCAAAATCTCTGCCAAGAGGTGAGTATTGGACAATACAGTTGACTCTGGAAACTGAAAACTCTATGACATCAAAGGTGTGATCACCTGTAACACAAAGAATGTTATCTATTTGCTCAAATGCCCGTGCGGCTTGGCCTATGTTGGAAAAACGACCAGGCCACTCAAAGCCTATAATAGACATAGAGATCTGCCCTGCATGGTCAAACTCAGACACTTCGTCTTTATTAATTGTAACTTGGTTGTTTACACGGTGACAAGAAAATCTAATTAAAGCAAAATAATGTATAGAGCTTGTCTAATAGAAAATATCTTGATACATTTCCAGTCATGACTTTTAGATTATTGTGTCCATGCACACTATGATCAAACTGATTAGAGTCAATATGAAATCAAATCTGACTGATGTTCTTATTGGATAAAAATGTGTTTGTGTGTTTGTGTGTGTGTGTGGAAAGGAATGCATTGGGTGGGTCCTTCCGGATTTCCTTCCGGATGTTTGTGTGTGAGTCATATATGCGAGAGAGGGGGAGAGAGAGAGTGTCTGCTAAATACATGTGTAAGCACCCATATGGAATATGGAAAAGGTTTGCTAAAAAATATGTGTTTCTTATATGTTCCAACAGAATATTGTAAGAGACATATATGCTGCAAAAAATACATATAAATTGCATAATATTAATGTATGTTTAATCATATATGTCCTACAAACAACTAAAGGCATATAGTTTTCCCCTCTGAACAATTTTAGATCCTGCCTTGATTCCTCTAATCGAGCTCAATAGATTTTCCCCCAATAGTTTTGCTTTTTTGATGGAGCAGATTATTTTGGCAGGTGATGTAGCAGCGTTTTTCCTGTCCTCATCACATTTGTGTATCTTCTGGTATAGAATGGACACACTTCACGGGCATTCTTATTCTCTTGCACAACTCAGGAAGTGACATATTTACCACTTTTGACCATCCAGTGTTTCTGTATAAAATTGGGATCATTTCATCAGTAATCTAACCAAGCAGTTCGTGTCAGCGGTGTCAGCAGTTCGTGTCGTGTCTGCTCTGTCTCCTTCTCAAACTATTTTCCTCGCTGCATTTCGTTTTTGGAAACGTGTGTACTTCACAAGAAGATGAATGCCTATTCTTACAGTAAGTGTTTTTTATAATTTAGTAATGTTGTTAAGAACCTTTATTTATTTATACGAGAGTCACTGTTCTATTGCGTTATGTTGTAGAACAACTGATATTTTACTTTTTTTTCATTAACTTTCTTAGACATTATGTGGTTTTAAGCATTCATTTCTCTTCTGGAATTTATGTATGTTTGTGCATCTGGCGTAAGCAAGACACACACAGTAAGACAAATGATTAAGAACCTTTAACTCTTTAGAAGATAATTTAGCCAAGGGGGATTAGAGGGGTCATTTTATTCTAAATGTGATGTGTGGCCATGCTGGTTGAGTGGAAAACTACACAGAAAAGACTTTGAAGGAGTATAAGAAGGGAATATCCTGGGCTGGTTGTCAGGTCTTGCCAAGGCGGGCGTACACGGTGCGATTTTTGCTGTTTTTACGAGCTCGCAGATTATTTTTTTCACTCGGGAGAAATCGAGTGGAATCGGTGATGCTCGCATGGTCGCGGCTCGCAGCGTGTGAGAGGAATTACGAGCCGAGCCGACCACGTTACAAGCACCTCCCGATAATTTTTAAACATGTTTAAAAAATTCAGGGAGTCGGCCCGATTTTCACCAGCTGTCCCCTATTAGTCTGTGAGGCAAACCCCCAAATTTCAGAAATTAGTATCATAAGAGGGCACCGATGTTGCTCTTTTTTATTCAACAGAGGGATGTCCCTGGACCACAAAAATGCATGATAGCAATTCTTAGTGGGTAGCTTAAGGTACAAAAATCACCAATTTTATGTATGACCCTCCCAAAATTTGTCGCATTCCACGTAAACTCAGTCATTTCTTTAATTCATTATTTTTGGGACCAAAACATTTATACTTGGTGATATCCAGGTTGTAATATTGTCAAAACTTTAACTTGTTTCAATAATATAGTTATTATGATTATTTTTCTGCATAAAACATACTGGTGTACAGCTTTCACTCATTGTTTTAAACTGAAGACCAGTCAGTATATGCCTCCATGTAACAATATATTATACAATTATTGATTAATCTATCAAGTCAATTCATTGTATGCTAATTACCATGGATAACTAAACAACAAGTGAAGTGAATGCTAATTGCCCAAATTGTACATTTGTTGACTGTCCATGTACTGGTGCTTGAGATATCTTTATAATAGATGCACACACATGCAGAAACACACATAAGGAGACATTTACTATATTATACTCCTGAAGGCAGACAATAAACATCAAATTAATTTACTGCTTGCAGAAATATGTAAAAGGCTCAGGAAGAGAGATCTCCTAAAAAGAAACGGCCTAAAATTTAAAACAAGTGTTTAATACATTGCACTGAAGAGGACCCAGAGGGGTGGATTAAGAATGGCGACCTGGAGGTGGACTGGATGATTGGCCCAGCAGCTCCAGAGGCAGTGCTTGCCTTCATATTGTGCAAATGTACACACACATGCACTCTTCCAAAGTGTACCTGTCTAGCTAATGGTCTTAAGTGTACAGACCTATGCAAACTGGATTGTGACAACAGAGAGCAGAATGATGTAATGGAAAGTGACATTGACATTGGTGGGGATTAAGATAATGATGACACCCAGATAGCAACATTGTTTCGGCCCAGATCCGGCCCACATCTGGAACTTGTGGAATGCGGATCCGGCCCACATGTGACAATCACAAATATTTAGATAAACAGAATAATTCAGAACATCACTGAAAAGCTACTAATTCACAACTAAACCAACAGCAAAAAATAAAACAAAATATTTAGAATTAAACAAAATTAAAGGACAATTCAGCTGCATAAGTTATTCATGTTGCAATGCATGCTGGGAGTTTTGTACTTTGCTGGTACCCAGCATGCATTGCAGCAAGGTACTTTTGATTGTCACCATTGTTGAGATTCATACGCTGATTGTTGATGTCTGTGTGTGTCATATTAAACTGACTTTTGCATGCTCATGTTTGTTAAAATCTAACTGATTGTTATAATATTGCTGGATCTCATGCTGCAGTAACACAGGGTTTGTGATGTGGAAATATTAATGGAACAACACAATTGTTAGATTCAAAAGACATCAGTGAATCAGTCTATTTCATGATGATTATAAATCCATCAACAGGTAACCATCATCACCTGATCTCATTTCACTTTAGCTTTATTTGCTGCTGCAAATGTGTCTGACAAACACAGTCACAGCGGCCAAAAAAGACATAAGATATAATAAGTGTTAAGAGCCCAACTTATGGAAACACTAATCACTGTTATGGTGACTTCAAATGAAACACATTAGAGTTAAACCTCTGTTAATTCTCAATAAAACTTCTGTAGACGTCTGACAGAAATAAAGTCAGTCTGGTTAGTAATAAGTGAAGCTGGTAATGCTGTTTGTGGAGTTGTTTAATCCTCCTCTGCTGAGATCTTCACAGATTTAATGTCTTCTTTTCTCTTCAGTTGATTTCATCTAAGACTATGGCTGAAGTCAGTTGTAGTTCTTGTGTTTCTGCTCGTCTCTTTTTCTGTTCTCGTCTTTCCTTCAGTGATTCTGCTTGTTAACAGGCTTATTAAGGCTGAAATGACTCCATATTTAATATACACAGGTTTTGCGGCTCAGATAAGGTCCAGTTCTGGTTTATTTCTTTGCTCTTGGCTGATATGTGGCATTGCTATGGCCTGCTTGTGGCCCAGATCTGGCAAACAGGAGTGATGCGCCCAAGTGCCATCATTCCACGCTGCATGTGGGCCAGATCCGCATTCCACAAGTTCCAGATGTGGGCCGGATCTGGGCCGAAACAATGTTGCTATCTGGGACAGACACTGAATAACTTTGTTACCTGTATGTGACTAAGGGGTTCTTAAAGCTGCTCATTTGTACACTCTAGGATTTGATACACTTGACTTGTGGTTTAGTTTTCTTTAAAAGTTCTTCTTGGGGCTAATATCCAACTAGGTGGATGTTCATGAAAATATTTTCCTAAAAATGTTGGTATATTGAACCATATTTGCACAAAATATTATTTTGTGTTAATAAAATTTCAAAATTGTGTTATATTTTCCTTAGTTCTTTGTATATTTTCTGTCCTAAAGAGGCTATATTATGATTTTATTTTACTTTATTTAATAATATATATCATCATAAAAGAGATCTAAAGCAATAGATATGTCAATATAATACAGTTTATCAATGTTGAGATTTATTTTGCATAATTATATTTTTTCAGCACGTTTAAATGTAAAATTTGTCATTTTCATACCTTAAGCTACCTACATGGCACTGCTATCATGCATTTTTGTGGTCAGGGGGCATGCCTGTTTTGAAAAATAAACATTAGAATTGGTGCCCTTTTTGATACCAATTTTCTGCCCGCCTCACGGACTATATTGCCAAATCATACCACGTCGATGGCGTGCGCATACACTGTTACACACACACACACACACACACACTCTCTCACACTCTCTCACTCTCTCTCTCTAGTTTTTATGTTGAAAGGAAAGGCTACTGTTCTGTGCTTTTCAACAAATCATTTGCACACACATTTCTGTCATTTTTCTATCTGAAGCTTTGCCTGCATGCAACATTGACGGTCTCTGTGTTTAGCGCGAAAGCTCACGTGATTGCTGCCGGCTCGGGATCAAATTCGTGCAGGACAGTCGTGCCGTGTACCAGCTGCTTTGACGCGATTATCAGTTAAACTGACTCGCAACGTGTGCATTATCTCACGACCTCCCGAGTGTCCGAACCATAGACTGTAAAAAAAAGATGGACGACGCCCCTTCGCTCTCTTCCATTGGTGAGAAATGAAGCCGCCAGTGTCCCGATCATGGTCCCGATATGGCGCTGACATATTGGAACTTGAGTCTGCGCAATAGAGCTGGTAAGTCCCGCCCCTTCCGTAAAACCCCACTGGACCTCTAGGTTGAAAAATCGTCAATGCAAGTGAATGTGAGAAAATAATTATTTTCCCGGTCCCGTTTGAATTGTGCCATGAATGTGAACATATGTCGTCTGTGAATTTTTTATAGAATTTTTCATGTTACGAGTTTGACAGTATATGGTATGATTCTTTGGCTAGCAGTTGTGGAAAAGACATAACGAGAAAGACTACATGTCGCCTATGTGACGTCACCCCATAACACATTTTCCCTCCACTTGTCAAATCACGGTGCTAATGCTGCGATAATCTATGGAGACAGATCGAGATGCCTGTGTGTTTAGTACCCAAATGTCACCATTCAAACCAAATGGGCTGTTCTTTCTTCAGATTCCCGTCTGAAAGCAGCGAAGAGTTGTAGTCCACAAAGTGCTCTCACACAAAGTCTAACCGTATCAAACTTCTACCCGCTAAATTGTAGCATTCTTCACACAAAACATTATATTAAAAATTCACAAACAACATATGTTCACATTCATGGCAAAATTCAAACGGGACCAGAAAATAATTATTTTCTCACATTCACTTGCATTGACGATTTTTCAACCTAGAGGTCCAGTGGGGTTTTACGGATGGGCGGGACTTACCAGCTCTATAGTGACTCGTGAGCAGGAAGTAAAGCCGCAAAATCAACGCTCCACCCTCACTCAGGGAGAGTGCATTCTGCACACTTTTTTAAAAATCGATTGCAGTACGACAAGAGGCTTGTTAAAATAAAGTAAATACAATCTCCTCAGTCCTCCGAAGATCCCGAAAAAAATGTCCGTTGGTGCTTCAGTGACTACTTCGCTCAGAGAACCTGTCAATCATGACGTTACACCACGTAACTAACTAAAAACCAACTTATTTTTGAAACACACACTTGAATAGCCTGGCAAGCCAGACCTACATCAAGATGTTAGGTCTGGCAACTCACCAAATTCTTTCAGATTCTTTCAAAAGTCTTTCAAATTCCCTCTGCATGCAATAGGAGCGCTTCAACCAACCAGAGCGTTTTCCCAACAGTGGAGCTACAGTAACGTTAGTTGATAGATTCAACTTTTGCCATATCTGGCCGGCAAAACTACGAACACATCTTCCTGTTTAAAGAATGACTTAAGTGCCGTTCTTTGCTCTTTTCTCAAAGAAAAGCTTAACTCCAAGTCCTCCAGAGTCGCGGCCAAAGCCGATTCGAAAGACCGCTGTTCTCCAGCAGCAGCCGTCATTCTTTGTTTTCGAGTAGTAGCAGGGAACCGTCGCAACTCTGTCGTCATTATGTTAAGCCCGCCCCGCCTACTCTATACACGACGTGATTGGCCTGACCCAATGTAGGTTTTTGCAGCTCGAAAGTCTATGGAGAGTTGCTAGACTACCCTGGATGCAAAATACATTTTGCTGCCGCTAGGGTGCGTCTAGATTTCTAGGCTAACACTTGAACTTACATCAGCGTGATAAAAACGACAGAAACCACCTTTGGAAAAAGATATTTGAAGTGTAATTTAATTGTTTAGTTGGTCTCGCGTCCCGTTGAATAACACGGGGAGGCAGGGCTTATGACCTAGAGGACCAGTCACCGGGAGGCGATCGAGACGTTTTGGCTTCACTTTTCAGGGCTTGTGCGGCACGCTTGGTCCGAACTCGCACCGTGTACACCCGCCCTTAAGCCTCTTGCAAGAGAATAAATATATTTTAAAATACAGTTTGATTCTTGGTGTTTCAGTGATGATGATGATGATTGTTTAATTGTTTTTGCCACAACTGTTACTTCAGGTGATGCGACTGGTGGTGTAAATTTAAACAATCTTCTTGATGAGAATAATTTCCTGAATCAAGCGATTGGTACGGAATAATTACTTTTTATGTTTAAATGTTGCATATTGTTTGTATGTGTGTGTGTGTGATGTATAATCACACATGTTTTTTTTTTGTTTTTGTTTTTTTAAACCAGTAGATCCGAGTCAGTGGTTCAGCACTGTACCAGCACAGGCACCTTCGCTAGAGAGCGCAGACGTCCTTGTTCATTGTAAGTGTTGGTGTATTTTGCTTCCTAAAACTGAACCGTTTGCACAACGTAGGAGACCTGGGGCCTGTACCATGAAGCCGGTTTAGGTGGCTAGCCAGCTATGTTTCAGTTTAGTTTCCGCCAACCCTGGGTTTTAGGTACTATGAAAGTAGCTTGGCTTTAATCGGTGTTCGTCGCCATGGTATCTTACGCTGCACGGCTAACCTGCTCCGGGGCATGAATGGTTGTAACACGGGGAGAGTTGTAACACCACTATTTCCACCACTTGGGGATAAGATTGGAGTCATGTGATCGTTTCACTAATTACCTAGTGCCTCCCTGATACCGCATGGTGCTTGTCAAGTCTGGAAACCGACATTCTGAATTTATAGAGAAAAAAAAAATATTTTGAGGTAAGGTTTTTTTTGACCAAGACTATTTTTTATCTAGTATCTAAACTATTGCAGATAAAATAGTTTGACTTATATTAGATTAAAATGTAGTTTCTTAGGCAACATGTGATGCAGTTTTCGAGTTTTCCCCTGCAAGTTTCAAACCAGTATGCTAATACAGCTAGCTAAAGAGTGACTGACATGGGTGGGGTGGGTTGTAACACTTCTTGAAAAAGTGTTACAACCATCCCCTATCATACAACTGATTGATTTTAAATTTTTTATAGAATGCCTAGGCAGTGGAAAAGAAAGACCGAGGTGTGACTGCCAGTTGTTACGTATCAACTGGGGATCATCCAGGTAAAACTATCTGTGTGCACGCGCGTTCCCCCAGTTAACATGATCCCCAGTTGATCCGTAACACCAGTCTTTTAAAAAAGGCATCTGATGAGGTCACAAAGAAGGGCAAGTCAGTCAGATCAGAAGGAGGTCTGGGTAAAATGTGCCCTATGCAGTCTCTGGGCCCATAAATCCTGCACTCCAGGGTTACCGGCATTCATTTGTCAGCACTGTGACTCTGATTAAGAAGACACACACACACAGATATTGTTTTTTGTTACAAATTGTAGTATGTTTATCAAGTATACTTTTAAGTAAGTTCGTTCAAGTAGACACATTTACATACACACACACACAAGTTAATCAGACAGTATGTTCCAGAGAGGGAGTGAGACATTGTTCTTTTATGTCAATAAACCTGTTTTTGAAGCATATCTTATAGTGTGGCATCCATTTTTGCTTCTTTTGTGTAATTGTTACAACTTACCCCAGCATGTGTTACAACCTACCCCGGAATTGGGGTAGGTTGTAACGAAGGTACATCATGTATTTGACACCAACTCACGAGGTCTGTGATATTTTTGTAGAGGATTGAATTGGTGCCATTTGTAGTGAATACATGTGGGTACTTTGTATAAAAGTTTGAGAACTCTAGCTATAAAATTCAGTGAGTTATAGTTACTGAAGCAAAAAGTGTTACAACCATACCCGGTCTCCCCTATGTGTGTGTGTGTGTGTGTGTGTGTGTGTGTGTGTGTGTGTGTGAACACATATGCTTCATTCGTGCTTATACTGTGTTGTGCACAAGTAAAAAAAATATATCTTATTTTCTTTGTTTCTCCTCTCACTCTTTTTTTTTTTTTACCAGCCCAACCGAAACGGGACACTGTCATAGCATTAGTACATTCACCTCTGCAAGACGACACGCACATTGCACCAATCAGTAAGTGTTTGTAATTCGACATTATCAACCAATATACTATTTGCTATTATGGCTTGTTGATTTTAGTTTAAAACTTCCTTGTGTGTATTTCTAGAAGGCTTATCAAACATTGTGAACCGTATTGATGCGTTGAAAAAATACACATAAAATAATTTTATCTTTTAATCAGTGGCGTAACTTTGTTTTAAAAAGTGGGTGGGACAGGTGGAGTGGGGGTTTGCCTATAAAATGCTAAATCAGATATATGTACAATAACATTACGATGTCCAGCAATCGATTTAAATAGTAGGCTACATGGGGTTTAATCATTTGGGGTTTGTCATTTAATCAGATGTAACCTAATATATTTTGTCAGGACCAAGAATTTTCGTGTGAATAAATACATAGATCTGCCTATTTAACTATCATGTAGCTTACCTTAATGGTCTAGTGGTAGAACTATCGCCAACTGTGTCAGAGGTTTTGGGTTCTAATCCGCGCTCGTGTAGTTTTTTTTTTTTTCTCGTATACTTTTTTTTTTCTCATCAAAACCGATTATGTTCATCAGTGGTTGTATATCAAGCAGGGACACGTTTGTGTGCATTATGTTTTGTGATTTCACCAGAACGAATAGAGAGTATCCGCAACAGATTGAAGCCTGCGTCCGAGTGAAGACAGTGCGGCGAGTGCGCGAGCCGCACGAGAAAACACTGTATCCGCGCCACTGATCGCAGAGGCAACGAGCACTTTGATCACTTGATTTAAAAAATGAACGAACGTCTCTTATTTAAAAAACGAACGAAATGAATGCTCTGCCAGTTAACTGGAGATGTTTTATTTATTTGTAGAATTGGTACATTCGTGCCACGAGATGTTTTAAAAAGTGGTGGGGACAATATCAACCCTGGCAAAAAGTGGTGGGGACATGTCCCACCCGCAAATTACGCCTATGCTTTTAATGCATACATCATCCTATTTTTTTTATTTCCCCCAATCTTTTTCTCAACAGATGGTGCCGTGGATGATGATGATGATGTTCAGATCTGGAGTGATGATCTGATAGAATCATTTGATAAATTTACAGACGGGAATCACAGACAGGAATCTCAACCCAAAACAGACATTGAACACACATTCGGAATGATACAGGACGCTTTAAAGACCAAATTGAACGCCATTGAGGTACGTTTAAACGAACGCCTTAATAGTTTTGAGAGACGCTTAGATGCTTATGAGAAAAAGCACCCATATCATGGAAAAGGTTTGCTAAAAAAAACCTGTGATTCTTATATGTTCCAACAGAATATTGTAAGAGACATATATGCTGCAAAAAACACATATATAAATTGCATAATATTAATGTATGTTTAATCATATATGTCCTACAAACAACTAAAGCCATATATTTTTTGATGAAGTAAAACATAGGAAAATAATGCAAATTTAATATGAATGTCCATCATATTAAGACATGTAATAAAACACAGTATAAAACATGTATAAAACACGCGGCGGAAGTACCGCTAGATGGAAGTACCGCCCCACTGAAAACTATCCTCCCTCGCTTTGTAAACAGTGGGGAGGTACTTCCATCTATGGGTACTTCCGCCGCGCCAGCGACATCGAGCGTGACCTTTCAACGTGATGACGTAGTTCCCGGTGCATCAGCTCAATCCGAACAAGTTAAAAAGTATATAAATTATTATTATTTTTAGAAAATGACCTATCGTTTCGCTAGATAAGACCCCCTTCCTCAGCTGCGATAGTGCACAGCCCGTTGAAGCACTTCAAAGACATTTGAAACTGCATTGATTTGGACTTCAAAACGTTGGAGTCCATTGAAGTCCATTATTCGAAGAAAAATCCTGTTTTCCTCAAAAAACTTAATTTCTTTTCCACTGAGGAAAGAAAGACATGGATATCTTGGATGGCATTGGGGTGAGTCAATTATTAGGAAATTTTCATTTTGGGGTGAACTAATCCTTTAATTTAAAGCAGCAGCGCGGAGCGCGAGTAAACGCGATTCTCTAACTCAGTTACAGAATAAACATGAATGGACACCTGAAGGTATGTAAAAAAAAAAATACAGTATACTTACTGAAAGGCATCATAACTTGTGTAATCAATTGATCAGTGTTTCAGCAGCGAAAGACGCCAATAAAACGTCTTAGTTTGTCACATAGCCTTATATTTACCTCAGGCGAGTCATTCAGTGCCCACAGCTTGTTGGTTCCTAAATTAACTCTTGCACTAAATAAATGCACTATACTAGCCTATATAATAATTTTTACTTTACATGTTAATCGTGATTATTTAATGTAGCCTATGTTTTAAATATCTGTCATGAAAATGACAGCAACTGTGTAAATATTTATATTTCAATAACGAATTAGAGTAAAAAAACATAAGTTAATGAGAAAACTGCCTTATGTGCAGTTTACATGTTTTCATACAATGTGTTGAGTGTTGATTATTATATCTAAAAATAAATAGTATCTGAAATTAGGCTAAAAGTCTAGGCTCTGTTGTTAACCTTTAAAGGGATACTCCACTTTTTTTGGAAATAGGCTCATTTTACAACTCCCCCAGAGTTAAACAGTTGAGTTTTACCGTTTTCGAATCCATTCAGCCGATCTCCGGGTCTGGCAGTACCACTTTTAGCATAGCTTAGCATAATGAATTGAACCGGACAAGACCATTAGCATCTCTCTCAAAAAAATGAACAAAGAGTTTCAATATTTTTTCTATTTAAAACTTGACTCTTCTGTAGTTACATCGCGTACTAAGACCGACGGAAAATGTAAAGTTGTGATTTTCTAGGCTGATATGGCTAGGAACTATACTGTCATTCCTGCGTAATAATCAAGAAACTCTGCGGCTGTACCATGAGTCCAGCAGGCGTAATGATATGACGCAGCACCTGATAATAGTTCCCAGCTCAGTAGCCTATTATCAGCCGGCATGCGCTGCGTCATATCATTACGCCTGCTGGACTCATGGTATGACAGCAAAGTTTCTTGATTATTACGCAGGAATGACAGTATAGTTCCTAGCCATATCAGCCTAGAAAATCACAACTTTACATTTTCCGTCGGTCTTAGTACACGATGTAACTACAGAAGAGTCAAGTTTTAAATAGGAAAAATATCTAAACTCTTTGGCCCTGTCCCAAATGGCGCACTTCATGCGGACTTTCGGTCTCATGGACTTGAATTGCGCGTGCTCGCTGAGTCTACGAGTCCGTAGGCTGTCCCATTCAGCATTTTACCGCTCTGAGGTGTGCTCAGCAGCGCCCCCTCTGTACCCTTGAAGCGGTCTTCCGCGAAGCCCGCATAGAAGCAGGCTCCACGCACTTTAACTACCCAGGAATCCTTGCGAAAGGCCAATCAGACAACAGATGGGAGGAGATTTCACTCACGGATAATTGTTGACATAAGTCTGAGAAGAAAATATTACGGTTTTTATGACCTAAATGTACATTTTACCAGTTGTTACCTACAGTTTATACAAACATTATGGTCATCGACCAGTGGTTGATGTCTCAAAACATTAATAATACGATCGCATTATGATTCATTAAAAAAAAAAATAGAACCGAATGGCAGGGCTTTACTGAGTCATTTACACAGTATGAATATTGAAACATGTAAATTGAAAAAAATTATGTTTAAATTATGTTTTAAAATTGTAATCTTAGTTCAAATGGAACATTATGTATTATTATGTAGGCTACAACTGTATACATAATTTAAATAAGCATGATATATCTATTGTCTAATGCCCATGTGATATGCACAATATCAAAATATAGAACTGTAAAATTAGGCTGTGTAGTTGACATGCAGATAAGACGTCGGAGTGCAAAAATGTGATTTCTCCTGTCCAACAACAACCAGGCCGTTATTTCCGGCGTGATGATCGAGTCTGTCCCAAAAATACTTCTCAATGCGCCCTCGTGGACTCGCGCCAGGGGCCCTATAGGTCTGCACTACATGACGTCACCAAAGTGTAGACTCTGAGGAAGTCCACAAGTCCGGAGTGTGCCATTTGGGACAGGGCCTTTGTTCATTTTTTTGAGAGAGATGCTAATGGTCCTGTCCGGTTCAATTCATTATGCTAAGCTATGCTAAAAGTGGTACTGCCAGACCCGGAGATCGGCTGAATGGATTCGAAAACGGTAAAACTCAACTGTTTAACTCTGGGGGAGTTGTAAAATGAGCCTATTTCCAAAAAAAGTGGAGTATCCCTTTAAGGTTATAGTAATGTGTGGGCTCCCTATATAGTTTACAGCATTAGCAGATCTTTTTTTTTTTTTATCCTTGCGAAAAGTTTAATTGTAATTGAATTAATTTAAAGACAAAGACAGAATTTGTTCATTAAACCACTGTAAAATAAGAAGCAATTTTAGCTTTCTAAACCCCCCACCCCACCGAACCAAGATGTCAAAACCGCGGGGCGTACCGAACCGTCAGTTTTGTGTATCGTTACACCCCTAACAAGCAGTGACTGTTTCAGCCTTAGCCGCATATTATTCACCAAAATTATTCGTTATTCATTTTGAAGCCATTATCCGTGCCTTTCCGAATAAGGTATTGTGCTTCGGGCACACCCCTAGTGTAAATCTTTAGAACAGGGAGTCAAATTCTCTTTAGTTCTGTGTTGTTGGCAGTTTAGCCATTTAATCCATAAAACCTAAATATCACTCAATTAGTGCTATAATTATTGTGGATATAACTAAACATTAATTCCTTTTTTAGTAAACAGTGTTTTACTGAATAAATTGTGTCTGTCTTTAAATTATTTCAATTACATATAACTAAACTATAGAGAGCCCTTAATTGAACATTACTACAATATTAAAGTTTATCAAAATAGGCAAAATAATTAACCTAAATACAGTTGTTATTTACTTTTTAAATATGGGCCTAATATTGACAGCCAAATAACACACTGTATGCAGTTTTTGCATTAACTTCTGAACCTAATTATAAAATGATGTTTTTACTCCAATTCATTGTTGAAATATAATAATTTATACACAGTGGCTGTAATTTTCATGACAGGTTTATTTAAACATACATTACATAATCAAGACATCACTAACAGCTTAACTAAAATATAATGTATAGGCTAATATAGTGCATAATATTAAAGGGACACTTCACCCATTTGCATTAAGCTTTGCATTGTTAGAAACCCAGTCATACTATTGAATGGTCATGCAACATTTTTTCATTTTCCCCCGAGACGAGAGAAATCTGTATTTACCTCTTTACACTTCCTCCTACAATGACGCAAAAATCGTCATTTTGCGTCATTGTAGGAGGAAGTGTAAGAGGGGGGGATTTCTGTTAAGACTACAAGCACTAGATCCACCCTTTCAAACCCGCCCATAGGGGGTTGGACCTAATGCGCTAACAGACCTATCACAGATCAGTGCGAGTGCGTTTGATTTCAACGGCAGAAACCTGCAGAAAACAGGGACGAAGAAAGCTGAGTAGTAGGGGTTACCATACTCCATTTCCCGGACATGTCCGGCCGTCGAGATCGACAAAAATGTCCGGGATTCAGCTTTTGCTTTCTGCGGTCGCCATCCATTGTTTACATGCTCACCTTTTGTTTCAATCTAACTGAATTCACCCCGATTGGTGAATCTGAATGTAATGTTTACATGAATGCTAAACAAGTGATCGGTTGATTTGCGTTTTAACATTGCTAAGAAAATACCCGCACCTCCGTGAGAGATAGCCCATGAGACCGGTGCATCTCACAGGCGCGCTCATCAGTAATCACAGTAATACAGGGAGCAGGACGAGGCTAGCGCCGCGGGAGAAAGACGCGAGGCCGGTGGCGTGATCGGTTGAAAGACGCGAGGCCGGTGGCGTGATCGGTTGAAAGACGCGAGGCCGGTGGCGTGATCGGTTGATGAGTGTTTTACCATTGCTAAGAAAATACCTGCTCCTCCGTGCGAGATACGAGAACAGTGCCTCACAGGTGTCGGTCGTCAGTAATCACGCCACCGGCCTCGCGCCGTTCTCCCGCGCCCCTCAGCCTCGTCCTGCTCGCCACAGTAAACATGATGAATGGCGACTGTAGAACGCAAAAGCCGAATCCCGGACATTTTGGGCAAACTCGTCACGGAGACTCACTCGTAGCCTAGCCTTGCCTTGATGTTTTCAACTGCGCTGTCTTACCGGTAGGCGTGGCTTGGGAGTGGCCTTGTAGGGCAGCGAAGCAAGTGCATTCTGGGAGTTGTTGTCTTTCATCCACATAAGCCAAAAATACATTTTCTGGCTTTTCTCAGTCTAGAAAGCTCCAAATTCAAAAATAATTTCACATTTCTTCTACATAAATGACCCACTTTCAATACACATTCATGTCTCCACGGGTGAAATGACCCTTTAAGTGAAAGAGTGACTAACCTGCTGTAAACACTGAATGACTTGCCTGAGGTAAATGCTACGTGACATAGCCTATAGTTTACCAGCTGTTTTATTGATGTCTTTCCACCATTGAAACGCAAAATGAGCGATTAGAAGAGATATGATACGTTTCAGTAAGTTCAATATACCCTCAGATGTTCATTCACGTTTATTCTTTATTATTAAAGGGGAACAGATGATCGCGCTCACTCGCTCCACGAGCTGACGTTCTAACCACACAACTTTGCTATGCAGTTTGCGAATGTTCGTTGGAGCGATGTTTTTGGGAAACAACGACTTGTTGAACAATGCTGATAACGACAGAACTTGCGACAATAGTTAGCTAATGATGCTTTAGGGAAACGCACCCCTGGCCAGTAATTTTATGTCAGTCTGTTTACATTTACAGAGGTAAGAAGACAAATATGTATCATCTCCATCTCTTGTTTCTTGTTCCTTGACAGACCCAAAAGAAAAGGACAATGATTCCCCAAAAACAGAGAAATGTTGCCCAAATGGATGTGGATAAGTGCCAAGACACCACCTCAATGGAGACTCAGAGGCTGCTAAAAAAAATGGAGGAAGAAAACAAACATTTGAGAAAGGACAACAAATATTTGAGAAAGGACAACAAAAATTTGAGAAAGGACAACAAACATTTGAGAGATGACAACGAACATTTGAGAAAGCACAACAAACAATTGAGAAAAACCCTCATTCAAGGCATGTATTACAGTTACTCCCTGTTGTGGTGAATCAGCTATCAAACTGTTTGGTGGTTTAGATTTAAACTTAACTTGGTTTATTTTTTACTGTCTTTGCACTTAAAGTCCCTGTAAAGTCAAAATTAAGTACCGGTATGTGTTCTGAGTTTGTCACACCACAGAAAAATTTGTTATTAGCCACCCAGCCAAATTTGAATGATAAAATAAGCGATCAAAATCTTGAAAAAATGAGCAGTAGTCTCTGCTCTCAAACGCTGGGGGCGTGTCCGCTGGCTGCACTCAAACCACGCCCACTCGCGGGAAAGCTCGCTGCCGTCGACTCGCCACACTCAACTGTCACCGATACAGCCGGAAAGGATGCTCCTAGCAGCTTAATTTGTTTTACAAAGCCATACATGTTCGAGCCTGGACTACCTACTATAATTATAACATAAGCACACAAGGCAACTTACACTCATTGGTGGGCACGCACTGCCGACGATGGCACCAGTTGTCGGCGCGACGGGAGGATGATCGCCGAGGCGGGAGATAGTCGGTTCGGCCACATTCACCAGTAACAGCGGATTATCAGTCAATGAATCCCAGTTGTCTCCGACGAAAGTTTATAAAACTATCCCGTGTAAAATGATCACTACAGAGGCGGGTTTTGGCGGTGATCCTCAGCTCTCCATCAGGGTGGCTCTTCACAAAATTAATCCACCTCTTGTTGATATGATAGTTTTTCGGAAATTTAAATAAGGACACCGATCTGTTTTGTACGTGATCGCATCCAGGTAATACGCATTTCCGTGACGAAGGCATAGCTAGCTAGCAAACTGTAGGATGTAGTAGTAACTAATAGTAACGTACTGACAGCAAACTGATGTGAATGGGCTCCAGTGCGTCATCAAGTTGGGGCGTGTCCAGGAGCTCAGGGGCTCCAGTGCGTCATCAAGTAGGGGCGTGTCCAGGAGCTCAGGGGCTCCTGTGCGTCATCGATAATAAATAATACGACAAAAATAATAATAATTGGTAATAGTTCATAATTATTGATAATTGCAAGAAACCTGAAACATTAAACCTCTGTAACATGCATGAGCATATGTACACACAGGAGTTAGTTGAGTAGGTAAATTGGTATAAGCTATTTCTTTATCATATCTTATTTTGTTATTTTTTTACTAGAGCAACCACATATGATAAATGACGAGGAAATGGCCCAGTGTTCGTCAATGTCGTCATCAGTCAGCTCTGACTTTGAAGGTGGACAATGTTTGCCACAGAGTAATACAGAGCCCTCCCCACCGAAAGCAGTGTCTACAGAACAGGTAGTGTACTAGTTTATTCTGGGCAATGAAGACTGCACTTTTCAATAAACCATTTGGTAATCAGTATCTATATAAAACTATTGCAGCCCATGGCAACACTGCATAATAAATTGTTTTCGTACTCTTCATAAAAACAGGTGGAAATTTTTCCTGGGTCCAATGTATTTGTTGACGGACTGGCTTGGGCTGTGGCCCAGAATGCAAACTCCGCCTCTGGTTTTGCGAGAAAGCTCCTGATGGCAGTGTTCCCAATTGATGTGCTACTTGTGAGCAATCTTCGAGGAAGATCCAGGGATTCTGGGTCACAACACCAGGCTCTTGACAAATTGAAAGTTGGAGCTATCTACAGTAAGTTTCAAATCGGTTCAGAGTATTGTAATTATTTAGAGTGAGTATCTTTGATCCATATTATATTGCTGCACTACAGGGTTTAATTAGGGGTTCAACCACCAAGTGCTGAAACCCTATTGTTATTATTATTATTATTGTTGTTGTTGTTGTTTTTATTATTATTACATATAATTATTACATACAAATTGATCCACCGGGAGTATGTTTAGGTTAAGTAGCTTGCTCAGGACCACAATAGTTGCAATCCCTATCAAACTCACAACTTTCTGGGGTTCCATTTGGAAGCTAAAAATTTTCATTTTATTTGGAACCCTAAACACTAGACCACAGCTGCTGCTGATTTATCTAACTTGATATGTTGTCATGAACTGTGGGCCACCTTGCTTCCTAACAACAGCTATGTTTTGTTTTCTATTAATTTGTCTCACAGGTGCAACGTTGCAAAAGTGGCCTCATGAGAAGACCTCCAACATTGGTGCAGCCATCAATGCCAAACTTAATGAAATCAGAGTAAAGAAGAAAACACAAAAACATTAATGCTTTTTGATGACTGATGGCCATGACAGTGTGTTGAAGGTATTTTGTTGTTGTTGGGGTTTTTTTGTGTTTTGTTTTTTTTCTTTTTTTCTTTGCCCCATCTCTCCACTTCTATTTGCCCTATTTATTGAACCACTGAGCCAATGGATTAGGCAGAGCCATTCAATTAAAGGGGTAGAAATTGAGTCGGGAGAGCATAAATTAGCTCTCTTCGCGGACAATATATTGTTATATATGAGCCAACCCACAAAGTCCCTCCCTACACTATTTAACTTTCTTGAGGGGTATGAGGCTATATCGGGTTATAAACTCAATGTTTCCAAAACCCTGGTACTAACACTAAATTATGATCCACAATTAAAGAGAAATATAATTTAAAATGGGATACTAAATCAATTCATTACTTAGGAGTAAACATATCGGGAGACTATTCAGATTTATTTGATTTAAACTATGGCCCTTTGATTAAGAAAATAAAATCTGATCTAATACGTTGGAACCTCATCCCCATATTCAGCATAAGTTCTAGAGTTGACTCAGTGCGAATGATTATTCTACCAAAATTATTGTATCTCTATTAGTCACTTCCGGTGGAAATTCCGAACCAACAATTTCTTGAATGGAATAAATGAATATCTAGGTTTTTATGGCAGGGTAAAAAACCCAGAATAAGATTTAAAACGCTACAGTTAAGCAAAGAAAACGGTGGGTTAAATCTTCCATGCCTACAATACTATTATTATGAGGCCCAATTAAGGCCATTAGTCTGTTGGAGTAGTCCAGTATATTTATCAAAATGGACTGAAATAGAGCGAGGGATGATGGAAGAGTCCCCGTTATCTGCCCTCATCGCAGACAACAAGTTAAGAACTAGAATGAATAAGGAAACAAACCCATTGATCAATGTATCATTTAAAATTTGGCGTCGGACAATGAAAATAGGGGGTTTGAATGACGCATCGAGAATATTAAGATGGTGTGCCTTTGATACTGATTTCATTCCAAACAGAATAGATAATCGATTTCGTATTTGGGCTAAATTAGGAATCTCAAATTATTACAAGGGTAAAATCCAAAGCTTTGATTTCAAATCAAAGGAGAAATTTGGGCTTAACCAAAGTGACCTTTATAGATATCTTCAAGTTAGGGATTATTTAGAAAGTAAAATGAAACCAGGAGTACTGGCAAGGGCTGAGTATAAGATCATTCAATAAGATCATTTCAAAGTTGTATAAGGGTTTTTTCCAAAATCTACCCGAAAACACTCTGTATATAAGGGACAAGTGGATAAGGGAAGGAGACTCAAATATTTCAAATGAAGACTGGGGGAGAATTTGTAAAGCACAGTGGCAATCCAAAGCCACATGGAGAGAATTTTGTTGGAAAAACGTTATTAGGTTTTTTACTACACCATCACAGAAAACCATCAAGGGAAGGGTACTAGCTGCTGGAGATCATGTGGGGAAATGGAAGCGAACCATTATCACATGTTTTGGGGGTGTCAGAAATTGAATCAGTACTGGCAAGAGATTAAAGGAGCTCTGACGGCCGTCTTTGGGGTAGAGATTGACTTTACCTGTGAATTTTTATACTTGGGTAATATCCCCGCAGAGAGGTGGAACAGAAATGATAAGAAGTTATTGTTAATTCTCCTAGCAGCTAGTAAAAAAGTAATTACCAGAAAATGGTTAAAACCAGAGTCACCCACGGTGAAGGAGTGGATTGATATAATACATAATATATATATGTGATGGAAAAACTATCATGTGTTGGAGATTTTCCTTTGCCTCATGTAAAAGTTTGTATTTCTGTGTCTCAGTCAAAACCCAGGTTAAATCAGGATACATCAGGTTGAATTAGGTCAAGTGGTCTGTGAGGATGAAAGAGTACCTTACAAGCTCAGAGAGAAGATGTGTATAGGTAGCTGATAAGATGGTACTAAAAACGTTAATTAAAAATGATGGATGGTATGACAACACTGCAGGTGCATTGAATCATGTGACCAAAGATGTTCTAGAAAATGGGTATGACCAAAGATTTTTCCACCAATAGAATAATGTCTCCGGAAAGATGACGCTAACGGTAGCGAGATCTCGATAGCTGATTGGCTACCTAGTGATAAGAAAAGGTATAAAACCTGAGGTTCTGACCATTGCAGATCAGATGAACAGCTGCATCTCACTTTGTTGCTTGTCAATAAAGTTACTTCTTCTGACACCTGGAAATTCGACTCTTGAGAGATTTCTTCGAGACCCGATTTGAGGACTTAGAATTTGCTACAACATAATTGGCGAGCCAGCCAGGAGTGGCGAAGGGGTCGAGGAGTGACCGGGGGAACTCGCTGGCAGAGGCCTCACAAAACAAAGGCGCGCCATAAAATCAGGTAAGCAACTTTTTGCTTATATTTGTTTTGTGTGGCTCCTGGTAAGCTAGCACCTGGTTGGTAACGGCTTTAAATAAAAGACCCCACGAATTAAAAGGAGGAATTAAACGAATTAAAACCTTCCTGAACAACAGGACAACAGAAGTGGAACAATGCCAGGAAGAGGAAGGGGTGGTGGCGCAATGGATAAGACACATGCCTTTGGTGTGAGAGACCCGGGTTCGAATCCACTGTGAGACACCAATGTGTCCCTGAGCAAGACACTTAACCCCTAGTTGCTCCAGAGGCGTGCGACCTCTGACATATATAGCAATTGTAAGTCGCTTTGGATAAAAGCGTCAGCTAAATGAATAAATGTAAAATGTAAATGTAAGAGTAAGAGGAAGACAATACAACAATCAACAAAGGATTACCTACCAACAAGGCCTGGTATGCTGGGGATGCAACCAGCCTGGACATACCAAGAGAATCTGCCCCACAAACCCATGGCCACAAAATGGGCCCCCACAGGGTCAGATGCATCAGCCATGGCAGCAGATTCACCAGAACCAGCAACATCAAATATCAGGGCCTGTCAATCCATGGCGTGGCCCTGATCAAGGCTTCTAGGGATGCCCAGAGAATCCTACAGGTAGGGGTCAACTTCCAATGCTATCATCTAATGCTGATCAAGAACCTATGCTGCGGGTCAAAATAGAGGACAAAATAATACCCATGATGCTGGACACGGGGGCAACGTTCACGAGCTTGAGCTCAAATTACGCCTCTCACCTCCCTAGGTCTGGAAAATATGTCAAGACAGTAGGATTCCCGGGACTAACGCAGCTAATTCCAATGACGACCCCAGTCAGCATAAAAATCAAGGACTCAGAAATAAAAATTCCTGTGCTGATTTCCGAACAAACCCCAATTAATCTTTTGGGTAGGGACGCCATATGCAAGCTGAATCTACAAATATGGTGCTCCCCAGATGGAATATATATAGATAACACTGGCATAAAACAAATGGCAGTCGTAGGAAATAGCTCCTTACAGGAACCACAAGCCAGTATATTTTGGATAGGGAATCTAGATAGTGGAGTGAAGGAAATACTTGAGAAATGGGGAAAGTACATAAAAGAACAGCTTAGAAAACCACGCCTACCAGAAACTGAGTTTCATTGTACTATGAGGTATGATCCCCTTAGAAGCCCAGAACTGGAAAAAGACTGGTTAGAAAAGACACAGGGACAAACTGTACAATTGACCTCAGATTATTTAATTGTAGGATCAGCAGGAGCAGCATTGCACATCGAAGAGTGTGATTTCACCAAGACATGGTTTAAAATAGAAGGCTCAACCCCACGTGTTACTCTGTACCTAAATGAGGGATATCAAGCAAAAGACTTGGGACCAATTATGCTAAGAGTCAAAGGAAAACAATGGGAAGCTACTGAAAACCCTTTCATTTTTCAAACAGCAGATAGGACACACCTTAAAATCTTGTGCACAGCTAACATGATAGGGACTCCCAAATTAATAGTAGATATGAAAGAAAAACAGGAATCAAGGTCAAAAATTGAGGAATTAATGTTAGAGATGGAACAGAAAGTACCCATGCAATTATGGTCCAAACATGATACAGATGTAGGACTGGTAAAATCAGCAAATCCTATTAGAATTAGAGTAAAATCAGGAATGCAGTTGCCAAGAAAACAACAGTATCCATTAAAACGTGAAGCAGTAGAGGGAATAAGAAAAACAATTGAGGGATTAGTAAAAGCTGGAGTATTGATTGAAACTACTAGTTATTGTAACACCCCGATCTTGCCAGTTGAAAAAGCCAACAAGTCGAAGTGGAGGCTAGTGCATGACTTAAGAGCAGTTAATGAAGTAGTTGAAGATTGGCCAGCAGAAGTCCCAAATCCACATACGCTGTTGACAAATGTTCCATCTGCTGCTAATTATTTCACTGTGATTGATCTTACCTCTGCTTTTTTCTCAGTCCCTCTAGCGGAAGAAAGCAGACACCTTTTTTCATTCAGATACCAAGGTAAACAATATACATACACGAGAATTCCCCAAGGACTAAAACACTCACCCCATATATTTAATCAAATCCTGAAGCAGGATTTGGAGGATCTGAGAATGGATAGCACATTGATTCAGTATGTAGATGACTTATTAATATGCTCACCAACGCTTGAACAGTGCCATCAGAATTCAATCAAAGTGCTCACTAAATTAGCAGAAGGCGGTCACAAGGCTTCAAAAGAAAAATTGCAATATTGCTTGTCTCAGGTAGAATACCTGGGTCGAATTATTGCACATCAAACAAGAGCAATATCACCCAATCAATTGGAGGGAATCAGCAAAGCACCACAACCGCAAACTGTGGGACAGATGATGACGTTTCTGGGAATGACAGGGTTTAGTGCTGATTGGATAGAGGACTATACTGTTAAAACAGCCCCACTGCGAGCTTTAATGAAACAGGCAGGACAGCAGAATCTTAGAGCACCCCTGACATGGGATTCTGGGGCACTGTTGGCGTTTGAGTCTTTAAAAAAGGAATTGCAATCTGCCCCAGCATTAGCCACACCTAATTATGATAAAGACTTTTATCTATACGTAGCAAATAGAAAAGATGGATTTGCTTCTGCTGTACTTATGCAGGAAACATGTAGCGGTAGGAAAAAACAACCTATCGCATACTATAGTACAAAGTTGGATAATGTTGCTCAAGGCTACCCACCATGTTATCAACAAGGTTTAGCTGCTGTATATTTCGCTTATGATAAAGCTTCTACCATTACAATGGGCTATCCAGTCATAATTTACACCCATCATAAGATTGTTGAATTACTCGAGCAGGGAAGATTTGTTTTAACTCAAGCTAGATGCTTAGAATACTCCACCCTACTAACTTATCCTGACATCACAATCAAAAGATGCACTACAACAAACCCAGCAAATTTTGTCTTGTTAGAAGGGGAGGGAACACCTCATGAATGTGTTTCTGCCTCTCTGGCTTTTACTTGTCTGAGACCAGATTTGGAATCAACACCAATTGTTGATGCAGACGTAGTCTACTTTGTAGATGGCTCTTGTTTTAGAGACCACTTAGGCAATCCTGCTGGCTTTGCTGTTGTACAAAAGGATGGGGAAAATTTCAATCCTGTTGTGACGCAGCATTGTGAACAACCTTGCTCGGCACAATTGGCCGAACTAAAGGCACTTACTGAAGCTTGTATACTGGCCAAAAACAGAGTCGCCAACATTTATACAGACTCTGCTTATGCCCATGGTGTATGTCACCTCTTTGGTGCAGTATGGAAACAAAGAGGATTTAAAAAAAGTGATGGAACCCCAATCCAACATGGGGACCAAATTGCTAAATTGATCACGGCTATGATGTTTCCTACTAAGTTAGCCATCATCAAATGTCAGGCTCATAAAAAAGGTAATGACTTTGTGATTAAAGGAAATAATGCAGCTGATATCCTGGCTAAAAAGGCTTCAGGGTGTCAATTGGCAGTCATGGCCCCATCTGTTCTCATCCAGCCCCTCCCCACTGTAGATAGCATTGCCCAAATGCAATCCAGAGCCTCTCCAGCTGAACTACACCTATGGCAGCAACGAGGGGCAACGAGAGATGCTAATAATATCTGGAGATCACACGAAGGCCATATGATAGCCCCTACCCCTTTACTTAATATTCTAATTCCAGACGCGCATGGTTTTGACCATTGCGCAAGGGGGGAAATTCTGAAAAAGATTAAAAGACAAGGATTCTGGTCACCATATCTGCAAGCAAGAGTAGATGAATTTCTAAGCGAATGTGAAATCTGTGCACAAAACAATGTCAGAAAAGGAACGGCGACCCCAATAGGCTCTATCCCAGTCCCTGAAAGAACGTTCAAACACTTAGTGATGGACTATGTGGACATGATAAAATCAGTGAGGGGAAAAAGATATATGTTGGTTATCATAGACAGATTTAGTAGATGGGTCGAAGCAGAACCCTCAGCAGAACAAGGAGCGCAAACAGTAATTAAGTTCTTAACCAGAGAAGTCATCCCAAGATTTGGTATCCCATCCCAGATTAGTTCTGACAATGGATCTGCATTTATCCAAAAGACAGTGAAAGCAGTAATACAACAGTTAAGAATAAAACAAAGACTCGGCTGCATTTACAGGCCGCAGGCACAAGGGATGGTTGAGAGGGTTAACGGGACGCTTAAGGCTAAAATCAACAAAATCTGTGCAGACACTAAACTCAACTGGGTAGATGCGTTACCTCTTGCCCTGATGAGCTACCGTATGCAAACTAATAGAGTCACCAACTTGACTCCACATGAAATGTTAACAGGCAGACCCATGCCTGTGCCCCACCTGAGAGGTCCGTATGAAGGGCCGCCGTTAGAACAATTGCAGATGGAATTAAGGACATATATGAGACAATTGACTGCTATACATGAAGCTATTCATTCACAGGAACAAAACAGGGGGCCCAGGGAAGAAGAGGAAGCTCCATGTCCAGTAGTCCCTGGGGACCAAGTATATTTAAGAGTCTTTAGGAGGAAGTGGAATGAGCCCAGAAGAGAAGGACCTTATACTGTAGTAAGAGCAACTCCAACAGCAGTGCAGGTAGAGGGCAGCACAACGTGGTACCACTTGAACCACTGCACCAGGGTCCCAAGACTGAGGCTTAGAAGGCAGGGGGAGGAACTAGATAGCTCAGAGGGAAGCAGTGAGGAAACAGAACAGAATGCCCAAGAAGATCAAAGAGCTGAAGGAGAAGGTAATAATGCTGCTGAACCTCATTCTAGGGAATCTGAGCACACTGGACCAAGAGATGAAATGCCAATACAGAATGATGCACTCCTTCCAGAGGATCCAGAGCATGAAGGTGAGAGAGCTCTTAACACTGATCCTAGTATTGATACATCTGCTGCAGCAGTTGCCTCAAGCTCAAGGCCTCCAGAGGAACAGTCACCTGAATCCGGGCCCTCCACCAGAGAATCACACCAGCAGCAGGAGCTTGCTACACTCAGCCTTCAGGATATTGATCTCCCCAACATTGATTTCCCCGACATCAATCTCCCCGACATCGACTTCTCAAATGTTGAATGGGAAGAGTTACCATAACATGACTGAACCAACTCAAGGTAATAAGAGAAGCAGACACAATGTAAAAAGAGATTTGAAATGGACTTGGGCCACTGATGAGAACTATACTAAAATTGAATATGACTTTGAATCAGAACTAAGAAAGGAGAAACTATTGGATACAGCTTATCACAATGAATGGTACAGGTGGGCAGAATACACGGTAAAACAGACGACAAAGAGTACTTGTGTGTTGTGTTCACCCTCGCCTTTGAAAAAGTTAACAATCGTGCCAAACCAATATGACAACGTACACTGTGCCAGATTCTATTCGCAGTTTTGTGACAACCAAACTGGTAAAATAACTCCATATTGCCCAGCGGAATGTCTAGCCATGTTGGGGAGCCAATATTACCATAAATTTTATAATCAGAAAGGGTGGGGAAGTGAATGCAAAAAACTTGATGTAAGAATAGACCCAGCCAAACGAGAAACTCCAAAAAACTATGTACTAGATACATCATTTGAATATGAATGTTTTAATAAGACTAAGGGAAGGCAAGATATGGGGACATTCCAAGGCAAATGTTCAATAATATGGCATCTAGATCAAGAGATGTATTACAACCCAGATGTGTATAAATCTTTCAGCATAATATATGCCACGGCAACGGTAAACAACAACATGACGATAACGACTGTTAAAGACAATTGTAAGAATGCTACATTGACTTTTCCTTTAATAGAACCCTTTGAAAATCTAAATGAAGCAATAGCTGACTACTTTTGGTTGTGTGGAGGCAGGAGACTGAGAGCCACCTTAGTTGATTGGAAAGGACTCTGTGTCAGAGTAAGACTGGCTCAGGAAGTTGGAATTATAGACTGGGATCTCAATGAAACAAAAGACCTGGAGAGCATCAACAAACAAAAACGTAGAGTTAAAAGAGCGTATACCCCAGACCCTAAAGTAACGATAGATTCCATAGGACAACCAAGAGGGATACCCCATGAATTTAAAGCCAGAAATGAGATAGCAGCAGGTTTTGATTCCATATTTGTGTGGATATTACCAAATAAGAATCAAGAATGGATTAATTACATTTATTATAACCAACAGAGATTCATTAATTATACAGACGATGCACTTGATGCCTTAGGCTATCAACTAAAATATACCAGCAAAATGACATGGCAAAACAGGCAAGCTTTGGATTGGTTACTGGCAGAAAAAGGAGGAGTTTGTGTGATGTTTGGAACTGATTGTTGTACCTTTATTTCAAATAATACAGCCCCTGATGGAGCTTTTACTAGAGCCATGAAGAAGCTGAAGGGACTAAGACAAGAGGTTACTGAAAATGCGGGAAGAGACAGAAACATTGGATACTGGTTTGACTCTGTGTTTGGTTCTTGGAAAGAATGGTTTATTAAGGTGGGAATAATAATAGCTGT
This sequence comes from Squalius cephalus, assembly GCF_949319135.1. Taxonomy (NCBI): domain Eukaryota; kingdom Metazoa; phylum Chordata; class Actinopteri; order Cypriniformes; family Leuciscidae; genus Squalius; species Squalius cephalus. Next base: position 1,445,828 of record NC_137127.1, on the reverse strand, counting down.
TGTTGTTGTTGTTTTCCTTGTTCTGTTCTGTTGTGTTGTGCCTTTCCTCAGATCTATGCTAGCCAACGCAGCTGCCAAACAGATGATTAATGTGTCAGTCAAACGTTCGGGAATTGACATTGGGTGCACAAACTCAGGAGTGTACCCTATTGGGCCAGGTCTGGACGAGTTGGATGACTTCCTGTGAACAGTACTGATGAAGGAGTAAAGAAGAGAGTGCCTTGTTATTTTTATTTTCTGATTATTGATTTTCACAATTTGGCACTGTTTTTGATAGAGAGGGAGGTAGCCCCACTGTGTATTTTATTTTTGGGGTAAAATTAGGTAGATCATTAGAAAATGGGTAGAGTAGGGAGTTGGTTAGAGGGGTTATTTTTGTTTTGTTTTGTTTTTATTTTTTGAAACAAGGGCTCCTTCCAGAGTATATTCTTACATATAATCCTACATATATTCTTACATATAATCCTACTGAGTATATTTTATATAATCACACTAATTGTTCACAAAATATGAATATGTGAATGAGAGGGGACGATACAAGGTTTAAAGCAGGTCATTGCCCGTGGTACGAGGTAATGCAACCAGATATAAAGGGAAAAGATAAGAATGTTTTTATTACTTTTTATCACTTTTTAATCACTTTACTCCTATAAAAGAGTTATTTTTAATATTTTAATATGTTTTTTATTAAATAAATGTCAAGTAAATGCCTTAGGCAACTGGAAAATGTTTTACGGGGCAAAAGAGGAACTAATTACAAGCGCGGTCACCGATTGCCGGACCAGCAAGGGCAGACTCAACTGGTGGTTTAAAAACCCGCTGTCTGCTCCAACACCAGATAGCGCCCTAGGCAGGACCAGGGCACTTCTGGCTACGATGGAGCAACCCAGATAGCACTCCAGGCCACCGGAAGCGCCTGTGCAGTTCCTCTGGCACCGTAGGACAACTCTACTCTCAAGTCTGTACACTAAGAAATGTTGATTAAAACTGGATAACAGATGTTCATCTCTCCCTCAAGAATGATAATAGAAAAGGAAGGTGAGATCTTTTACTCCGCTCTAGTCAAAGGGGGGCGGAGATGTTTGGTCTCACTATTCCTCCAGAGTGTACCTTTGTGACAAAAGCCTATTGATAAGAAAGACGGATGGTCTATTTTTGGCCATGATTGATAGATAACGGAAGGAGGCTTGCGCATGAAGATACATTCTGGGATAAACATGAAGGTGGGACTTGAATAAGTCCCAAAGGGGGGATGTGTTGGAGATTTTCCTTTGCCTCATGTAAAAGTTTGTATTTCTGTCTCAGTCAAAACCCAGGTTAAATCAGGATACATCAGGTTGAATTAGGTCAAGTGGTCTGTGAGGATGAAAGAGTACCTTACAAGCTCAGAGAGAAGATGTGTATAGGTAGCTGATAAGATGGTACTAAAAACGTTAATTAAAAATGATGGATGGTATGACAACACTGCAGGTGCATTGAATCATGTGACCAAAGATGTTCTAGAAAATGGGTATGACCAAAGATTTTTCCACCAATAGAATAATGTCTCCGGAAAGATGACGCTAACGGTAGCGAGATCTCGATAGCTGATTGGCTACCTAGTGATAAGAAAAGGTATAAAACCTGAGGTTCTGACCATTGCAGATCAGATGAACAGCTGCATCTCACTTTGTTGCTTGTCAATAAAGTTACTTCTTCTGACACCTGGAAATTCGACTCTTGAGAGATTTCTTCGAGACCCGATTTGAGGACTTAGAATTTGCTACAACACTTTCTCCTTAAGAGCATTAACTTTTGGAATTTGCTGTAAGTAATGGCTCCCCATGTTCTGTTGTATATAGTTACTGTTAAGAGGAGGAAACAAAGCATTGATAACACTTGTGAAATTTGTTTCCAGGCCTGAGAGAATATACTCTGTATTTGATAACTGTTTTTTTTTTGTTTTTTTTCTTTGTTTTTATAAATATATATATTTAATTTTATAATTATTTACTTTTTTATTATTATTATTGTTATGAATACTGTTTTGATATACATATAATTGCATAAACTCACAAGTGTCTTTGATTTAGGAAATTATTGAAGGCCTGCTTTCTGTATTTTTCCTTGAAAAATAAAAAATTTCAACAAAAAAAGAAATAAAAGTGTTTCCATAGCAAATTTGTGCAAGTCATTGACTGAAATAATATATGATTAGTATATGCAGAAGTGTTGTATTATTGAATGAAAATCATGTATTATAATTATATTATAAATATAGAAATATTATAGCTGTAATATGAGGAATTAGATACATATAAAACTCGAAGAGCAGGCACACCATTTCCCTATAAAAAAAACATGAAATTTGTATGAAATACATATAAACAAATTACACAAAATATATATAAATCCTATATGACTTTAATTTGATAGCATATGATTCAATATAAGAACTTTAAATGATTTGTATATGAAACTCATGTTTTTTCTACTAATACCATACACCATTGCATACTTTTGTCATGTAAAACTCATATAAGACTTACAGTATTCACATATAATGCAAAAATCCCCTACAAGTTGTATGTGTGCTATTTAGTATGAAAGTGGCCATAATCGGTCTGATTTTGTATAGGACATGTATTGGCCTTATATGAAACATAGAAGGTAATTATGTCCGATTTAAGTAAGGAAGATATATGGTTGCTGTATATGAAGCATTTTTTTTTTTCATATGGGTGTAACTGCCCTAATGAAATTGTGACAACTTGCCCCGACCTGAGATTTACGATTAAATATCCTTCTGAAAGATTGTGTCCCGATTTACTCGATTTAGAGGGGTTTTGGAGACCATCTTAACCAGTTGATATCAGTAAACCGTTTTTAGGCAAGTTTACCACCACTAGGCTACATTCGGGATATGAGACATTTATTAAATTTTACCCGAAAGATTATGTGGAAATAACATAAATCCGACGCTTCTATATAAAGCCTAATCTCACCGTTTTTATGCATTTCTTCACTAAGTCGAACTCTCTCGTTTCTCATCATAATCATCATCTTCTTCTTTATCATCATCATCTTCATCATCATCATCATGCATCAGCGGTAAACCGAATTGATTTCTGCGGTGCGCGTGCCTAGCGCGCGTTCACGTTCGGCTCGTTTATAGAGTCTGTGGACGCGCGTGAGTTCAACGCGTGAGCACTCAATAGAGAGCATGACTGCAGAACAGACAGCACTAGTTAGTCGGAGTCTCTGAGAACATGCATGTGGAACTTGAAGGTAAGAAAAATATCAGCATGATGTTCAGTTTGTGCTTCATCTGTTAAATTATTATTTTGCATGTTATTCTTGTTCAGTTATAGTGGAAGAAATGTCATGCATGAGTTTTTATACTAGGCTATAAAGGCAACCGCAGCACCATATGTTTAAAATCAATTCCACTTAATGATTGAATTGGTTGTATTTTCACAGATATGCACATGATAAGAGTTCTTACTAAATATACTAGAATACAGATGTGTACAGGAGACACAACTGGCATGTGATTTCATATTTGACTGTTATGGATTAGATTAATTGAGTCATATGCGTAAGCATCATCATGATCTGTGTCTGAGGTCTGACATCAGCTCTGGTTCTGATCATGATGATGATGCCTGAACTCAGGATCATTTCCTCTGCGCCTTTAATGCGATCAGCGATGATGAGGTGCATTCTGAAGGAAAGGAAATGCAGTGAACAAACCCTCACTTATTATGAGCCTGTGTTTGCCTCATAGTTTTCACAGTGAGGAATATTATAAATTCTTGCACTTTAAAAAATGCCTCTCTTACTTAGTAATTTTGTCTTTAGTCAAAATATCTAAAACTTCTTAAATAAAATTACAGAATTTCTTATCTTGTTTTCTGATAATAATAATAATAAAATTACAATTAAGTGAGTTTTTGCTTAAAACAAGCTAAATTATCTGCCAATGGGGTGAGAAAAATAATCTTGTTTTCCATTTGAATTAAGATTATTTTTCTTTTCAATTTGAATTAAGATTATTTTTCGATTTTTTTTCTTCTTGTTTTCCGTTTGAATTAAGATAATTTTTCTTGTTTTCCATTTGAATTAACATTATTTTTCTTGTTTTCCATTTGAATAAACATTATTTTTCTTACCCCATTGGCAGATAATTTAGCTTTTTTTAAGCAGAAACTCACTTAATTAAAAAAATGTTTAATCAGAAAACTAGAAATAATTTCTTATTTAATTTTACTTATCTAGTAAATGCTTCTTGATTTAAGAATGTTTAGATATTTGGACTGGAAACCAGACAAAAATACTGAGTAAGAAAAGCATTTTATGCAGTGTTCCTTTAGCGCACTACAGCAGAATATTTAATACTGCTTTGGCACGGCCAAAAGTCTTAAATCATGATGTGAGTCATTTGAATTATTGTAAAATCACGCTGCAGTATATATATATATATAATCACGTTTTTCCATCACACCATCCAGCCCTCACTGTAAAGATTATTTTTCAAAGATTACTGGAGAATGTTTTACAAGAAAAAGGGTGAATTCAACTTTGACTCTACAGATAACTGGGAAAAATGCCCCAATAATCAATAGTCTTTCTACTTCAAATTTATTACTTGCTACTTTCAGCTTTACACTGATTATGTGTGTTTGTTTATTTCACTAGTGCATCTCCAGATCTTACTGGCTGTTGGTTTAGCCGTTCTCTGTTTCTGCCTGGTGATTGGCTGCATAATCTGCTGTCGGCATCGGAAATCCAATCCCACGAATGACAAGGAGGCGGAGCTATCCTTACCTCCTCTGCCTGCGGATCATGTGACCCTGACTCTTAGCCCCACCCCTTCCATCAATACTCAGCCAATCAAACAGCAGTATGAGGAGCTTGAGGGTGATGTCCTTGACTATCCCAGCAGCTCGACGCCTTCAGAAGACCTTTCCTCCTCATCTCTTCCTCACGCTTCGAAGTCTCGTTTCAGTCTACGTCGACTCAGTTCCCCCGTCGTTTCATCA
>NC_137127.1:1428307-1430807 GCF_949319135.1 Squalius cephalus | reverse complement strand
TCCTTTCCTCAATCCTATTGAGGAGTATTTCTCCGCTTGGAGGTGGAGAGTGTATGAGCATCGGGCTCAAGATCAGAGGTCCCTGCTCCATGCTCCATTACTTTATGTGTGTGAATGATAATGGTTACAATTTCCTTGGCAGTATGAGTGCAATGTGTGATGTCAAACCTTGGAGGCTACTCTTACCCTAAAATCCTATTTCTTTATTTCAGTTTTATACACAACTGTATTCTGTTAGCTAGACAAAAAACAGTACAGTAACCATTGTCAATGAAGGACTGGGCTAAGACTGAAAGGTGGACATGAGGAATATTTCAATGGTCCTCTGCCATAGTGACAAAACATCTAAACATTTTGACTTGCAGTGCTTACACAATGCCAAAGGGACGAAGCATTTTGGGGGCACTGACTGTTTAAATGAGAACGAAATTTACATTTGAGACATGAGTGAACTGTTTTGGGAGAGGTATGAACTTTTGCAGGTGAACCATGGTGTTGTGCCGAACCATCCACATTATTTTGGCAAAAGCACCAAGAGTGTTGAGAATGTCCGGTCTGTTTCAAGAAATGAGCCAAAGCAATTGAGAAGGATCTTTGCCATTTTCGTGGCACTGACTCTTTACATGGGAAAGGAATTTAGATTTGAAGCATGAATGAACAGTTTTGGGAGAGATATGAGCTTTTGCAAGTGAGCTATAGTGTTGTGCTGAACTTTAAGACTGTTTTGCCAAATGATCTTAGAGTTTTGAGAATGTAATTTCTGTTTAAAGAAATGAGCCAAACCAATGGAGAAAAACTGTAATATACATTGATATGAGTGATCACATGGATTTACACCTATATTGTGTTTATATAAAGCGTTCACAGGCAAATTTGCTTTATGTATTTCCCCGGCGTGGAAATCAGGCTCATATAAATGTGAGGAAACACGATTCCTGCTGCATGTTAATATCCATGATCACTGGATCTCTGGGAAGTTGTAAGGAACACTATATCGAGTCCAACCTTTAGTTTAAACTCAAGTTTTACACGCGTTTTCTCAGTTTCTCCCCTTAAATCCAGTCGCTCTGCAGCTCTTCTGCCGCTCAGTGATGTCAGTGCATTCCCTCTACAATGACATGGCTCTGTTATTGATTGACAGGGAAGGCGATACTCGAAGAGTTGCATTCTGGGCCGTGTTCTGATTGGCCAGGACGGTTCTGATGTGGGAAGCCAGCACTGGAGTGAGATGTGCAACCGGGCGCAGGTGGAGACGGCGTATTGGCATGAGCTCCAGCCTCACGCCTCATAGGCCAGCAGCGTTTGATTGACATGCCCCCGAACCAATCAGATTGCTCGCTGTGACAGCTCTGGAGGCCACTAACCGTGGGACCTGGTTTGAGGAGACTTTGTGCTGAACTTGTTTGCAAATATCCCTGCAGGGTGTCATGATTAGCTGATGATTTTGCACTAGTGAACGGGTCGGTCCCAGACATCAACACAGTGTCGGCCCAGATCCGGCCCACATCCGGCCCGTGTGGGTATATATAGACCTGCTATAAAAAAATGAACAAAATCTAATAAAAATCACAAAAACAGACAACAAAATTAATAAAAACTTAAACTAAATTTAAAATGAACATAAAATATAAAAGCTATAATAGTGATGCCAAAATAACTTCCTGTCGAATTTATGTCTTTAAAATGAGATAAAACAACATAATTCTTAAACAAGTGTTCCAGATGTGGGCCGGATCTGGACCGGGGTCCCGATGCTGTAAACTAAAACTAAAATGTATTCAATAATTGAAATAAAAAATAAAATAATATTAGTTGGAAAAACATACTTTAGTTAGAAAATTGGAAATGTTGTCTTGGCAACAAGCTGAAATAAGTTACGTAGTAAAATTACTAATCTTAATGTACGATCATGATTTTGTGGTATTTGTGGTTTTAGTGCTGCTTGTAGTGTTTGTTTCACTAGTTTATCTTGAACCGGAATGACACGTCAAATGAAGGAGAGAAGATTCCAGTTAAACTAAAGCAAACAGTTTCATTGATTTATTGTTTGTTTCACCTGTTGATCACTTCATGCTGTAGTTGCGATAAACTCTGCGTTGAAATGTAAGATTGCAAATCACATCTAGGAAACTAAGATGCAATCAAATATTCATGATTGGAGCCTTGGACTCATGATTAAAAATCTGATAAAAATGAACTTCAACGCATCAGTTTAAATGATAGCAGAATCATGTATTTTGAGATCCAGCTATTTATAAACCTCCAAATGCTCACGGAAGAGTAAATGGAAGCCACAGACTGTATTTTAATGCAATTGCATGCTTGCAGAATGGCCTTAATGTGTCTGTCGCTTTCTGAATATTTGTCTTTCTGCATTGGATGAAGATTTTAATGCGCAGACCGAGTGTATTCAGTGAAGTCGAGAATGAACACACTGTAATGCAAACGTGTTGAGCTAATGCTGGTTTAAAATGAATGAGCTCCAATATGAAAGAATGAT
>NC_137127.1:1413307-1418307 GCF_949319135.1 Squalius cephalus | reverse complement strand
GTCTACAGGCCCTGGACTCACTCTACAGGACAGGAGCATCAAGCTCTTGCTGTACGCAGACGACCTGGTGCTGCTGTCACCCACTGCACAGGGACTACAGCAGCACCTGGACCTGCTGGAGAACTACTGCCAGAACTGGGCCCTGGCAGTCAACCTCACCAAGACCAACATTATGGTCTTTCAGAAGAAGCCCAGATGTCAGGAACACAGATACCAGTTCAGCCTAGGCAGCACCGCCCTAGAGCACACGATGCAGTACACTTACCTCAGCCTGGTCATCACTGCACACACACACACACACACTTACCTCGGCCTGGTCATCACTGCATCGGGGAGTTTCAGTGTGGCAGTGAATGCTCTTAAAGATAAAGCTCGAAGAGCTCTCTACGCAATTAAGAAAAAATTCCAAAACATTCAATTACCGATTCCAATCTGGTGTAAAATCTTTGATAGTGTGATTCAGCCCATCGCTGTATGGAAGTGAGGTCTGGGGTCCACTCAGTGATCAGAGCTACACTAGATGGGACAGGCATCCAACAGAAGCCCTACACACTGAATTCTGCAAAATGATTCTGAAACTACAAAGGAAAACACCCAATAATGCATGTAGGGCAGAATTAGGCCGATTCCCATTGATTATCAATATGCAAAAAAGATCCCTCAAATTCTGGATGCATCTAAAATCAAGTCCCACAGAATCGCTACATTTTAAAGCACTACAAGCCCAAGAACTGAACCCCGAAAAGAGTCTCCTCAGTCAGCTGGTCCTGAGACTCACTAACCCGACTAACCCTACTAACACTAACCAGTCTCAGACCAGCACTGCTTCTCACACTAACATCAGGACAAACCAAATTACCAAACACTCTAAAAATACATATCTGGAACATTGGGATCAGGAAACTAAAACACAAAGTAAATTACAATTCTATCGAAATCTGAAATCAAATTATGAACTGGAAGAATATCTCCAGAGTGTGAGAGACACAAAGCAGAGACGGATCCTGAGCCGGTACAGGCTGAGTGAACACAGTCTAGCCATCGAGACCGGCAGACACAGGAAGAGCTGGTTACCCCGAGAGCAGAGGGTGTGTGTGTGTGTGTGTGTGGTTACCCCGAGAGCAGAGGGTGTGTGTTCACTGTACGACAGGAGAGGTCGAGACAGAGACGCACTTCCTCCTTCACTGTCACAAATACAGTTCAGTCAGAGAACTCTACTTTAGCAAACTCACTAACGTAATACAGAACTTCACAGCCATGACTGAAGTAGATCAGATGAAGATCCTGCTAGGAGAGGGCCAGACAGCAGCACTGGCTGCCAGATACGTGTGTGTGTGCCACAGCCTGAGAGACAGCAGGTGAATGTGTGTGTGATGTGTGTGTCTGACCTCAATGTGTTTCCCCACTGTCCACCACAGTGACCTTCAGTGACATGTGTGTGTGTATATGTTAAAACACTGGTATAAAATGTTCACAGATATTATTATTTGTTACACTGTTAATTTGTACATTTAGATTTAAGTTATGTTATAATATTTTATTTTTTTGTACTTTATAATTTTATACTTTATAATTATTCTATGTGTTCCAAGCTTTGGCAATATTGTAACATGTACAGTCATGCCAATAAAGCAATTTTTGAATTTGAATTTGAATTTGAGTTAAATTTGGACGTAGTCTACATTCCTACTACATCCAGCATGTAATGTCTTCAACATCTCAGTGAAGTAGTTCATCATCCGGGGACTCTCTGTCTTCAGTGTGTGTGTGTGTGTGTGTGTGTAGGCTATAAGAGAAGTGTTCAGTGTCAGACACACTGATAACTCTGAACAAACGACAGCAACAGAAAATGCTTCTAATGAGAGTTAGTCGAGCTGGAGTTGCAAAGTTGCTAATGTCTAAAGTGGACTTTCGAAATAGAGTAAATCTATATTTCCAGTAAAGCTCAGCTGTGCTCGTGTCAGAATCACATCATCATCACATCACAGACGATCCCGTGGGAAGAGCTGGATCCGTGCGGTTTAGAGCTTTAATAATGCGGCTTCAGGAATCATTTACACCGCTGGGAAAGAGTTTGTGAGGTTTCTCTGGGACGCGAAACATTCATCAGTCATGATCAGAAGCATGTGTTTATGAGGACAATATCTGACCGGATCACGTGACAATATCTGACCGGATCACATGACAATATCTGAAGAATAACCAGAAACAATAACCAAACGAGCATTTCAGTGAAAAACTAAAGTGACCCGAACCCTCATGAGTCTATTCAACCCTCCGAAACATGACAACATTTATAATGTGCATCTCTATATTTCATATTTATTTGATGTTTCCAAGAGGGTAAATCTTGTATATCCATAAACGAATCATATGATATTTAATCAATTTGCTTGAAAATTAATCTTCAAAATGCTCCAAGATGAATGTGAATTTGATCCATTTAAAGGAACAATTTCAATCTCAAACAGGAATTGTGATAATAAAGCTGATTTACCAACATTAAGCGCAAGGAAATTATTTGTTATTTAACTGATTTTAATCAAGTAAAAAAATATTTAATATAGCAGTATAATTAGCGAACATAACCAATGATTAAGGTCAGGTTCTAATAACTTCAAATTAACATTTTTATAATGAGGAAAACTTGAAATATTTATTTTTGTGATGCTGATGTGTGTTGCTCGGAATTATTATCAGAATACAGATCAAAAAAATATCAATCAAAACCGGTATATTTATAGGTAGTCCAATATTGCAAGAATTGATATTGACTTCTACACTTTTAATGTACTGTGTTTGTGAAATATAAAATAACATATAGGCTAATAAAAAATGCATGCATCTTTATATATATAAAAATCTATATGTTAATGTTTCAATTAAAGTTAGGCACTGAATTATTCATGAGCTGCAGTGTTGAGGTGCGTGGAAGAGGCGTGGCTTCATCTGTCGCGTCTTCAGCGCTGAAGTGAGGATCAGTGCGCGCTCCCGGCTGAGAGATGACACACTGAACTTATCTTCTTTTTCTTTATTTGATTAAGTTCTTTAGTTTTGTGGGACGCGTGGACTCCCCGTGACAGTGAATCCGGGAGGGAAATGACGCGACTCTCGCGCGCAACATTTGGCGTCGTGTGCGTGTTTCTGTGGACGCGCGGCGTGGACGCGTCTGACGCCTCGCAGTGAGTGTTTGTGCATCTGTTTCTCATCTGATCCCAGATCATCTGTGCCTGGCATCATCTCAGCGTTAACACTTTACATTTGCATTAATAGGCTATATTTCTTACAGCATTTATTAATGTTAGTTAATACAAATGTTGAATGGATGAATAGACGTTCATGTAAGATACAACTTTTGATTTTAATAATGTTTTAGTAAATGTTGAGATTAATTATTGCTGTAGAAGTATTGTTCATTGTTAGTGTGATTATAAAGTGTTTCTAATCCAAGTTGATTTGAAGAGAAATGATTTGATTCTTCAGTTTAAGTATCATTTCATTATTATGAGTGACATTAATGCTCACAAAAATGCTTTGATGGCAGTGAGAGTCTTTCCGTCAGTAAAGCGGCTCTTGGGATTCTCTGTTTTCTGTCATTTGTCTTACAACCTGCTTTTCTCTGTCGTGCATTTCATGAGAATACAAGACAATTATTATAGAATGGTAAGTTACAAAATAATAATAAAAATGCAAACATCATATGATAGGTGTGTGTGTTTCTTCCGGGAATCTCTCTGTGTCTTGCAGACAGGATTGTCCAGAGAATAAGATGCTGATCGTGGAGTATCCGTGTTTGAGAGCTGGAGGTCAGAGAAGCATCTGTCTCAGGTACACGTCACAGCATCATACATAATCATACACACTTCATACATCATCATACACACTTCATACATCATCATACACCCATCATACAGTAATACAGCATCATAGTATGGAAGGCAAACAGGGCCAAAAGTCTTTAAACGAAACACGTGAATTTTGACCGCGTCAACACGCACCGTTTGTCCGCATTAACGTGGCAATTTTTTACGTGTTTCTTTTGTTTGTGTAGACAGACACATTCTGGTCGTGTTAAGGCGTCAGTTGTCGTCGCGTTACTTTAGTACGTGTAAAGACGCACAGTTTTACCATGTTAAGACGACCAATTTGAACGTGTTACTCAACGCGCACATTCTGGCCGTGTTCGAACTTGTAATATTTTTTTAAAGCAGACTTACTTTTAGATTTACCCACATTTTAGTCCTTTAGTTTATTGTGGCCTTTTTTTTTTACTGATATCTTAAGTGCTAGTGTAAATTAAGTAAATGCGTTCCATATTATAAATTATAATATAGTAATTATAATAATATGGGTTATTAAAAGTTTGTATAAAGTTATTGGCCTATCATTTTCAAAAGTATATAACTTACGCAGCATAGACTATATTTATAACTGAACACACACACACACACACACACACACACACACACACACACACAAACTTTATTCACTTTCACATAATAATGTTTTTGTAATTTGGTGTTCAACCCAAAACCTTTTGTTATCATATTTTTTTTGTCAGTGCTGTTGTGTAAACTAATTAAAATAAAAGTAAGATGTAAAATAAGATGTGTTAACGCGACAACACGTACAGCAGCCAATGAAATTGTTGTATTTGAGACTACATTTGCATATGTGACGTGATGGTACGTTGGTACAGGGGCGCCGCTAAGGGGGGGGAAAGTTAGGACGATTCTAAGGGCCCAGGCACTTTTGGGGGCCCCAGAGATCGATTTTATTAACGGAATGGGTGCGGTAGGGGGCCCAACCTCATATTCTTTCATAGGGCCCAAAATTGATAGTGGCGCCCCTGCGTTGGTATATATGTATACAATCATCAGACGTCATGTTTATTCATGAAGGATGTTGTAATGGTATACTGGTATAATGGTCAAAAATCACGCGTTTCGTTTAAAGACTTTTGACCCCGATCGCCTGCCGTATCATACTTGCATTTATAC
>NC_137127.1:1395807-1403307 GCF_949319135.1 Squalius cephalus | reverse complement strand
TTTATTATTATATCATTTGTTTATATATGATTTTATGATATAGTATTATTATTATTATTATTTAAAAAAAAGAATTCGGCCATTATATTATAGGTGATTAGTACGGAGCCCCTAAGGGGACCTTTGCAAAAAAAATAAAAAAATAATACAACTTTCGCGTGCGCACGCGTTACAATTTCCGGTTTGGTTATAGTGTCATTACTACAAATGTGAGAAAAGGGATGAGATGAGAGTGTGCTTGGAGCATGCCTCCAGAGATTTGTCTTATTATAGGGAGTTTGCATTTGAGATTGTTTGTGGACTGTGCTTTACTGTAAGAAAAAAAGCATGAATATCACATAAATGAATATCAGGTCCCACATCATGGCTTACATAATCAGAGAGTAGCCTATTTCTTTTCGTTTTGAATTGTTTCGTTTAAAGACATTTCAAGCTCTCTTTAGATGTATTTCTCATGTACTGTATGTGAGGCACACTGAGTTTCGGTTAATTTATGATGAGATGCTCCAGTTCACGTGCAATGCAAGTAAGTTTTGTTTTGTAGAAAGCATTTGTTTAAAGTGAATTTCGTTTTGTATAAATTGTATCTTAATTTTAATCAAGTTTTCATCAACCAATTGCCTGTATTTAATAAATGAGAAGCAAATATAGCAGACAATATAATCATGGAGGCGCGCCGCAGTCACTTGCATTGCACGTGAACTGGAGCATCTCATCATAAATTAACCGAAACTGCTGCTGTTGGACAAAAACTATGAAATATTATTAATAGAATAAGGATACTGACTCTCTCTGTCCTCTTCAGGGGCCTCCAGGGTCCTTCGACTTCCTGTTATTGATGATGGCAGATATCCGTCATGACATCATCGAGCTGCAGGAGCGTGTGTTTGGGAAGAGGCGTGGCCTATTGGTGGACACGCCCATAATTACCAGCGGAGAGGCGGAGCTTGAGGACTGGGCGTCAGGACAGGGAGAGCTGGACCCGAACACGTGAGCGAATCAGACATCAGCACAAAACCAGCTGAACCTGAACAGGTGGAGGACGTACAGTCTCACATCATCAGACGCTTCAAATGAAGCATGCATAACGATTTTATAAACATGCATAATGAATGCTTTACCTAAAAGACTATAAGATGATGCTTGAAAGACTGAGAGGAACTGAAATTCTGTTGAAATGGGAGCAGAGATGTGAATAACACTCCTCTTCTTACAGTGCACAGTATGCATACTCATCTCTGTATTACAGGCTACACTCGCTCACTGTGTGAGATTGTGTACATGCTCAACTTCACACAAATGAACTCAAAGATTTTTAACATCTCTCTTGACTCATTTTTTTATTAGACTTGCAAAAGTCGTTTGCAATTTTACTTAAAACTTGCTTAAAAAGTTAAATATTGTTGCATACTGCTTTTTATACTATTGCATATTACATACTGTGCAGTGTGCCGTAACACTATTACTCAGTTTTGGAACACAGTCGGAGTTTATATCGTTGAAATACATGGGTGGAAATCTAATAGGTGTGAGAAAAATTCAAACTCTATTGTGTCGTATATCTGAGTGAAACGCTTCAGAAACAAGAACAAATGTGGGCGGGGCTTGATTGTGTCTGTGGGGAATTGATTGGATGGTTGTGGTTTGCTATTGGCTGATCTCTTGTGAGTGACAGGTTGCCCCGCCCACATCATCAGAGATGCTGCAAGAGGAACTTATTCTGATTCAACATTATTAACACAATAATGATGTGCACCGATAAATTATTTAGAATAAAGACTGCAATATTCCATAAAAAAATATAGGAATTGTCAATGTTGATTTCATGCTGACTTTAAATGTGAGATCCAGGTTATGTTTGAGTTCAGCAGTTCAGAGTTACTATTTAAACATCTAATAGTTTACTTCCTGTCTCTATGAAGCCCCTCCTTCTGAAAAGCACACTGTGCTCTGATTGGTCGGCTGGATCGGTGTGTTGTGATTGGTCGAGCGCTTCGAGTGTGTTTGGGAAATGTCCCGCCCCTTTCCATAACCGCCAGTTTAACACACTATACACACATTAACACAGCCACTTAACACACTACTAACTAACTCAACCAGGCCCCTCCCCTTTATTCTGTGCATTAATTATTTAAATGAGGAATATTTTGACGTGTTCGTTCCCGGAAGAAACTCAAGACTTTCAGGGAGTTCAGAAACAGTGACACTGATATAGAGAAGAACTGGAACTTTGCAGAACTTTTTTTTTTCTCAGAATAGCGAGGAAAAAAAGGCAGAATTGCACAAAAAAACACTGAATTGTGAGAAAAAGTCAGAATTGCGAGAAAAAAGTCAGAATTGCGAGGAAAACAAACAAACTAACTCAACCAGGCCCCGCCCCTTTATTCCAGGTATGAATTATTTAAATGAGGAATATTTTGACGTGTTTGTTCCCGGAAGAAACTCAAGACTACAATGGAGGCGTTTCAGGAGTTCAGAAACACTGACACTGATATAGAGAAGAACTGGAGCTTTTCATGATTAATCATCAACATTACACACTGAAGAAAGATGAAGATGGAGAAAAGCATCACAGGTCATCTTTAACATACAGATTGGTTTATTAATGCAGTAAAGCTGTGTGAGTGTGGAGTTTGTGTGTCTTGGCATCTTTCCCTGCTCTCTCGTCACAGGTCTCGCGTGGCCGTCCGAGAGCGACAGGTTTCTGAGTCTCTGCTGGAACATGCGAGTCTGCGTCTGACGGAGAGTGTGTGTGTGTGTGCTGTTGAGAAGGTGTGTTGTGTTCTTCAGAGACCCCGGAGACATGTCGTGTCTGTTGCGCTGTGTGAACTTCTCCTCTCTGCGCCGGCCGGGGAGAAGATTGTTCCAGACCTGCTCAGTTCTGTGTGATCAACAGGCTGTTAAAGGTGAGGTCTGAAACTAGCTCTCAGAGAGTGTCTTATTTACAGCTGAAAGAGTTGAGTGTCCGAACACATGTGAGTTGGTGTTTCTGTGGCGCAGATTAGAGAGGTCAGTTAAAGGAGAAGTGTGCGTCGCATGTCACTTCCCTTTGGCTCAAGCATGCGTGCGCAAGGGCACTGGATCTCTGCCAATGAGAGACTAATAATGTCCGCTGCTGCGCTCTGATTGGATGTCACCACGCCAATTATGGAGAGAAATGTGTTAGCTGATCCGCCCGTGACGCTGAGCGTCTGTGTGTGGACAAAATGTTCCCACTGTTGCATTGTAAAGTAGACAGAAAAAAGCATTGTGGGAGTCTCACACCTCACTGAAAACATCCGCAGAGCATCGAAATCACTGTTTCAAAGGCCCCCCATTATCAGAATTATGAGAAAAAAAGTTGGAATTGCAAGAAAAAAGTTAGAATTGTGGGAAAAAAGTCAGAAAAAAAACCTGTGAATTGCAAGAAAAAACTGCGAATTGCAAGGAAAAAACTCAGAATTACAAGAAAAATAGTCAGAATTGTGAGAAAGTGAGAATTGCAAGAAATTTTTTTGGAATTGCGAGGAAAAAAGTTAGAATTGTGTGAAAAAACCTGAATTGCAAGAAAAAATTGCGAATTGCAAGGAAAAAAGTCTGAATTACAAGAAAAAAAATCCGAATTGTGAGAAAGTCAGAATTACGTGAAAAAAAGACTGAATAATGAGGAAAAAAGACTGAATTGGGAGAAAAAAGTCAAAATTGCGAGAAAAAAAGTCAGAATTGCGAGAAAAAAAGACTGAATTGCGGGGATAAAGTCAGAGCTGTGAGAAAAAAAGGCAGAATTGCAGAAAAATATACTGAATTACGCAAAAAAAAGACTGAATTGCGAGGAAAAAGTCGGAATTGCAAGAAAAAATTGCGAATTGTGAAGAAAAAATCTGAATTACAAGAAAAATAGTCAGAATTGTGAGAAAGTCAGAATTGCGAGAATTTTTTTTTGAATTGCTAGAAAAAAGAGGATTGCAAGAAAAAAAGTCAGAATTGCGAGGAAAAAAGTCAGAATTGCGTGAAAACTGAATTGCAAGAAAAAATTGCGAATTGTAAGGAAAAAAGTCTGAATTACAAGAAAAAAAAACAGAATTGTGAGAAAGTCAGAATTACGTGAAAAAAAGACTGAATTGCGAGGAAAAAAGTCAGAATTGCGAGAAAAAGTCAGAATTGCGGAAAAAAAGACTGAATTGCGACGATAAAGTCAGAGTTGCGAGGAAAAAAAGGCAGAATTGCAGAAAAATATACTGAATTGTGCAAAAAAAGACTGAATTGCGAGGAAAAAAGTTTGAATTGCAAGAAAAAATTGCGAATTGCAAAGAAAAAAAGTTTGAATTACAAGAAAAAAAGTTAGAATTGCGCGAAAAAAAGACAATTGCGAGGAAAAAAGTTAGAATTGCGAGAAAAAAAGACTGACTTGCAAGACAAAAGTCAGAATTGCGAGAAAAAAAGACTGAATTGCGAGGAATAAAGTCAGAATTGCAAGAAAAAATTGCGAATTGCGAAGAAAAAAGTCTGAATTACAAGAAAAAAAGTCACAATTGCGCAAAAAAAACAATTGCGAGGAATAAAGTTATAATTGCAAGAAAAAAAGACTGAATTGCGAGAAAAAAGTCAGAATTGCGAGAAAAAAAGACTGAATTGCGAGAAAAAATTCAGAATTGCGAGAAAAAAGACTGAATTGCGAGAAAAAAGTCAGAATTGCGAGAAAAAGACTGAATTGCGAGAAAAAAGTCAGAATTGAGAGAAAAAAAGACTGAATTGCGAGAAAAAAGTCAGAATTGCGCAAAAAAAAGACTGAATTGTGAGGAAAAAAGTCAGAATTGCAAGAAAAAATTGCGAATTGCGAAGAAAAAAGTCTGAATTACAAGAAAAAAAGTCAGAATTGTGCGAAAAAAAGACAATTGCGGGGAAAAAGTCAGAGTTGCGAGAAAAAAAGTCAGAATCGCAGAAAAATATACTGAATTGTGCAAAAAAAGGACTGAATTGCGAGAAAAAAGTCAGAATTGCGAGAAAAAAAGACTGAATTGCGAGAAAGTCAGAATTGCGCAAAAAAAAGACTGAATTGCGAGGAAAAAAGTCAGAATTGCAAGAAAAAATTGCGAATTGCGAAGAAAAAAGTCTGAATTACAAGAAAAAAAGTCAGAATTGTGCGAAAAAAAGACAATTGCAAGGAAAAAAGTCAGAATTGCGGGAAAAAAAGACTGAATTGCGGGGAAAAAGTCAAAGTTGCGAGAAAAAAGTCAGAATTGTGAGAAAAAAAGACTGAATTGCGAGAAAAAAGTCAGAATTGCGCAAAAAAAGACTGAATTGCGAGAAAAAAAGTCAGAATTGCAAGAAAAAATTGCGAATTGCGAAGAAAAAAGTCAGAATTGTGAAAGTCAGAATTGTGCAAAAAAAAGACAATTGCGAGGAAAAAAGTTAGAATTGCGAGAAAAAAAGACTGAATTGCGAGAAAAATATACTGAATTGTGCGAAAAAAAGACTGAATTACGAGGAAAAAAGTCAGAATTACGCGAAAAAAACTGCGAACTGCAAGAAAAAATTGCGAATTGCGAGAATAAATTGCGATTTGAGAGAAAAAAGTCTGAATTGAGTATTGTGTGGCGGAAAAAGCTTCCAAACAGGACAAAAAGCTTTTATTGCAAAGGCAACATTTCTAATTTACATTGTTTAATTTTTTCAATTAATGTTTTTTTTCCAGCTTTATTTAAATTATTAGAAATGTTTTTAATAGTTTTAGTTAACGATAATAACCTTGGTCTATAGTAATTCTTACTAGAAATATTTCTGAGAATAAGGTGAGTGACCTGGTCAGGTGTTCTGCTGTTAGCACACTACTAGAGGGTTGCTATGCAGTTGCTAGTGAGTTTTGGGGTGCTCATACTGTAGCTGGTTTCTTCCTGTCTCGTGTGTGTGTGTGTATGTGTGTGTGTCAGGTGTGCGGTATAAAGATGTGCAGGTGGGAGTCCCTAAGGAGATCTTCCAGCAGGAGCGGCGGGTGTCCGTGTCTCCCGCCGGTGTGGATCTGCTGGTCAAGCAGGGCTTCAGGGTGTGTGTGGAGTCCGGCGCCGGAGCCGAGGCTAAGTTCTCTGACGATCAGTATCGGGCCGCCGGAGCTCAGATCACCGACACCAAGGGGGCGTTCGGGTCCGATCTGGTCCTGAAGGTGAGAATCATGTCTTTTAGACACACACACACACACACACACACACACACACACACACACACACACACACACACACACACACACACACACACACACACACACACACACACACACACACACACACACACACCAGGGGGGCGTTCGGGTCCGATCTGGTCCTGAAGGTGAGAATCATGTCTGCTAGACACACACACACACACACACACACAGACACCAGAGGGCTTGCGTGTTCACGAGTGTGTGTGTGTGTGTGTGTGTGTGTGTGTGTGACGCCTCTCTGTCCCGCAGGTTCGAGGGCCGGTGTTCAGCGAGGGCTTGCGTGTTCACGAGTGTGTGTGTGTGTGTGTGTAATGCCTCTCTGCTCTCTGTCCTGCAGGTTCGAGGGCCGGTGTTCAGCGACGGCTTGCGTGTTCACGAGTGTGATCTCCTGAAGCCCGGATCGACGCTGGTGAGCTTCATCTACCCGGCCCAGAACCCCGAGCTCCTGCAGCGGCTCAGCGGCCGGCGCTGTTCAGTGCTAGCGATGGACCAGGTGCCGCGCGTCACCATCGCTCAGGGCTACGACGCGCTCAGCTCTATGGCCAACATCGCAGGGTGACACACACACACACACACACACACACACACACACACACACACACACACACACACACACACACACACACTCATGATGACCTCGTCTCATTGGCTGCTCTCGTTGGCAGGTATAAGGCGGTGGTTCTCGCAGCCAATCACTTCGGCCGGTTCTTCACGGGTCAGATCACAGCGGCGGGGAAAGTTCCTCCAGCGAAGGTGAAGCTCTCGGCTCTCCTCAGTCTGACTGGCACTCGCTAGGCAGCGTCCCACAGGCCCTATGAAGTGCACTCGCTAGGCAGTGTCCCACAGGCCCTATGAAGTGCACTCGCTAGGCAGTGTCCCACAGGCCCTATGAAGTGCACTCGCTAGACAGTGTCCCAGACTCTGCAGACTCTGTTGAATGGTTGCACTAAATTTTAGTAATCAAAAAGCACTTCTAATTAATTAAAATCATGAAACTTGTTCAAAATTCAAAAAAGCTTATTAAAAGTTTAACATAAATGACATCTTTAGGGCCTAATGAAATTTTAATTTTTCTGAGCTCCTTTTTATGATTAAATAAAATTTTAGTAATCTCAAAAACGCATCTAATTAATTGAAATCATGAAACACCATTTAACAACTATTTATTAAAAGTTTAACGAACATTACATTTTTAGGGCACTATGAGTGTTATTTTTTTTTCCTGGATTTCTTTTTTCCATTTGAACTTTTCTGGACCCAGTTTTAGTGGTTTAAAAAAATACTAATCAAAGACCAAAAGCAAAAATTACATTTAGGGCCCT
>NC_137127.1:1390807-1393307 GCF_949319135.1 Squalius cephalus | reverse complement strand
CACTCACTCACTCTCACACACACACACACACACACACACTGGATCATGTGATCAGAGGGACTATGGTGATGAAGGTGAATCAGAACACACACACACACACACACACACACACACTCCTGTGACGTGCATGAACACATGCTGACATTAGAAATCACACAAAACCTTTTCATACATATTCTCATATTTTGTTTCCTGTTTCCAGGAAGGTCAGAATCTTTTCCCCGCACCGCTTCCCAAAACCAGCCCCCCGCCGCCCCCCGCTAAACACAAGAGCGTGGCCGAGCTCGAGGCCGAGAAACGGGCCGTGGTCTCACCCTTCAAACGCACCATGACATCAGCGGGCGTCTACTCAGCAGGTCAGGAGTCACACCAACGAACGAGTGAAGGAATGAATATATAACCGAATTAATGATACAATGAATGAACGAACGAACGAATAAACAAACGAATGAATGAACAAATATATAACCCAATGAATGAATGAACAAATGAATCAATAAATAAATGAATGAATGAATGAATGAACGTTTGTTCGTTCGTTCGAACAAACAAATTAATAAATGAATGAATGAACAAACGAACAAATTAATAACTGAATGAATGAATGAACAAACAAATGAATGAATAAACAAACAAACAACTAAATGAATGAACAAATGAACAAATGAATGAATGAAAGAATGAATCAAGTCACTTTTATTTATATAGTACAATGGTCCCAGTACTGAGCCTTGTGGGACACCATACTGAACTTGAGACATCTCTTCATTTACTGCCACAAACTGATAACGCTCAGATACGTATGATTTAAACCATGCTAGTGCAATTCCACTGATGCCAACATAATTCTCAGAAAAACAAACAAACAAATGAATGAATGAACGAACGAATGATCAAATTAATGAAATACTAAATGAACCAACAAATGAATGAACCAACAAATGACTGAATGAATGAATAAATGAATTAATAAACAAATTGATGAACAAACAATTGAATGAACTAATGGATGAATGAATGAATTGACTAAATAAACTAACAAATGAACCAACAAATGAAAGAATGAATGAACGAATGAATGAATAAACTAACAAATGAATGAACCAACAAATGAAAGAATGAATGAATGAACAAATGAATGAATGACTAAATTATCTAACAAATGAATGAACCAACAAATTAATGAATCAACCAAAGAATGAATTACTAAATGAATGAACTGATGAATTCATGAATAAGGAAGGCGTGAACAAACGAACAAATGAACAAATCAGGACAGATTTAAAGGACTTCTTTTGCAAGATACACCCAGAAAAACAGATTTTTTTAATCACAAGAACAAGAAAATTATATTTTATTGAGTTATGATGTTTATAAAAAATAGTTTAGTCTTTTTTTTCCTCTAAGTTGATCTTTATTAAGTGTTTGTATTTATTGAACGTTGCCTCTGTTCCTGTGAAACTGATATGATAATAAAATACGACAACGAACGAACAAATGAATGAATTAATTTGTTCAGTAATGAATGATTCAGTGAACACTCTCTCTCTCTCTGTGTGTGTGTATGGCTGTCAAGGTCTCTCGACCGTGTTGGCTTTGGGAATCGCGTCCCCCAATGCGGCCTTCACTCAGATGGTGACGACCTTTGGCCTTGCAGGAATTGTGGGATATCACACTGTGTGGGGCGTTACTCCCGCTCTGCACTCGCCACTCATGTCAGTGACCAACGCCATCTCAGGTGAGTGAGTGTGTGTGTGTGTGTGTGTGTGTGTGTGTGTGTGTGTGTGTGTGTGTGTGTACTGATGTGTGTGTGTGTGTGTGTGTGTGTGTGTGTACTGATGTGTGAGTGTGTGTGTGTGTGTGTACTGATGTGTAAGTGTGAGTATGTGTGTGTGTGTACTGATGTGTGTGTGTGTGTGTGTGTGTGTGTGTACTGATGTGTGAGTGAGTGAGTGTGTGTGTGAGTGTGTGTGTGTGTGTGTGTGTGTGTGTACTGATGTGTGAGTGTGTGTGTGTGTGTGTACTGATGTGTAAGTGTGAGTATGTGTGTGTGTGTGTACTGATGTGTGTGTGTGTGTGTGTGTGTGTGTGTGTGTGTGAGTGTGTGCGTTTGGTTTATATTACATTGAGGGAACCAAATGTCCCCACAAGGATAGTAAAACCTGAGATCACCAGCCAGGGGAGTGTTTGTGTGTGTGTGTGTGTGTGTGTGTGTGTGTGATGGGTAGGGTTAGTGTAAGGTGTTAGAATATACAGTTTGTACGGTATAAAAACCATTAAGTCTATGGAGAGTCCCCACAAAGATAGTGAACCAGACGTGTGTGTGTGTGTGTGCAGGTCTGACAGCAGTGTGTGTGTGTGTGTGTGTGTGTGTGTGTGTGTGTGTGTGTGTGTGTGTGTGTACTGATGTGTGTGTGTGTGTGTGTGTGTGTGTGTGCAGGTCTGACAGCAGTGGGTGGGCTGGTTCTGATGGGTGGAGGTTTGACTCCCTCGTCTCTGC
>NC_137127.1:1383307-1385807 GCF_949319135.1 Squalius cephalus | reverse complement strand
GTGGAGCCTCTCTGCACTCGCAACTAAATCATTCTAAAATCCCAGCCAATCAGAAGAGCGTGTGGGTGGAGCCTCTCTGCACTCGCAACTAAATCAATCCAAAATCACAGCCAATCAGAAGAGCGTGTGGGTGGAGCCTCTCTGCACTCGCAACTAAATCATTCTAAAATCCCAGCCAATCAGAAGAGCGTGTGGGTGGACCCTTTCTGCACTCGCAACTAAATCATTCTAAAATCACAGCCAATCAGAAGAGCGTGTGGGCGGAGTCTCTCTGCACTCGCAACTAAATCATTCTAAAATCCCAGCCAATCAGAAGAGCGTGTGGGTGGAGTCTCTCTGCACTCGCAACCAAATCATTCTAAAATCCCAGCCAATCAGAAGAGCGTGTGGGCGGAGTCTCTCTGCACTCGCAACCAAATCATTCTAAAATCCCAGCCAATCAGAAGAGCGTGTGGGCAGAGTCTCTCTGCACTCGCAACCAAATCATTCTAAAATCCCAGCCAATCAGAAGAGCGTGTGGGCGGAGTCTCTCTGCACTCGCAACCAAATCATTCTAAAATCCCAGCCAATCAGAAGAGCGTGTGGGCGGAGTCTCTCTGCACTCGCAACCAAATCATTCTAAAATCCCAGCCAATCAGAAGAGCGTGTGGGCGGAGTCTCTCTGCACTCGCAACCAAATCATTCTAAAATCCCAGCCAATCAGAAGAGCGTGTGGGCGGAGTCTATCTGCACTGGCAACCAAATCATTCTAAAATCCCAGCCAATCAGAAGAGCGTGTGGGCGGAGTCTCTCTGCACTCGCAACCAAATCATTCTAAAATCCCAGCCAATCAGAAGAGCGTGTGGGCGGAGTCTCTCTGCACTCGCAACTAAATCATTCTAAAATCCCAGCCAATCAGAAGAGCGTGTGGGTGGAGCCTCTCTGCACTCGCAACTAAATCATTCTAAAATCCCAGCCAATCAGAAGAGCGTGTGGGCGGAGTCTCTCTGCACTCGCACCTAAATCATTCTAAAATCCCAGCCAATCAGAAGAGCGTGTGGGTGGAGCCTCTCTGCACTCGCAACTAAATCAATCCAAAATCACAGCCAATCAGAAGAGCGTGTGGGCGGAGTCTCTCTGCACTCGCAACTAAATCATTCTAAAATCCCAGCCAATCAGAAGAGCGTGTGGGTGGAGTCTCTCTGCACTCGCAACCAAATCATTCTAAAATCACAGCCAATCAGAAGAGCGTGTGGGTGGAGCCTCTCTGCACTCGCAACTAAATCATTCTAAAATCCCAGCCAATCAGAAGAGCGTGTGGGTGGAGCCTCTCTGCACTCGCAACTAAATCAATCCAAAATCACAGCCAATCAGAAGAGCGTGTGGGCGGAGTCTCTCTGCACTCTCAACTAAATCATTCTAAAATCCCAGCCAATCAGAAGAGCGTGTGGGCGGAGTCTCTCTGCACTCGCAACTAAATCAATCCAAAATCACAGCCAATCAGAAGAACGTGTGGGCGGAGTCTCTCTGCACTCGCAACCAAATCATTCTAAAATCCCAGCCAATCAGAAGAGCGTGTGGGTGGAGTCTCTCTGCACTTGCAACTAAATCATTCTAAAATCACAGCCAATCAGAAGAGCGTGTGGGCGGAGTCTCTCTGCACTTGCAACTAAATCATTCTAAAATCACAGCCAATCAGAAGAGCGTGTGGGCGGAGTCTCTCTGCACTCGCAACTAAATCATTCTAAAATCCCAGCCAATCAGAAGAGCGTGTGGGCGGAGTCTCTCTGCACTCGCAACCAAATCATTCTAAAATCCCAGCCAATCAGAAGAGCGTGTGGGCGGAGTCTCTCTGCACTCGCAACTAAATCATTCTAAAATCCCAGCCAATCAGTAGAGCGTGTGGGTGGAGCCTCTTTGCACTCGCAACTAAATCAATCCAAAATCACAGCCAATCAGAAGAGCGTGTGGGCGGAGTCTCTCTGCACTCGCAACTAAATCATTCTAAAATCCCAGCCAATCAGAAGAGCGTGTGGGTGGAGCCTCTCTGCACTCGCAACCAAATCATTCTAAAAACCCAGCCAATCAGAAGAGCGTGTGGGCGGAGTCTCTCTGCACTCGCAACTAAATCATTCTAAAATCCCAGCCAATCAGAAGAGCGTGTGGGCGGAGTCTATCTGCACTCGCAACCAAATCATTCTAAAATCCCAGCCAATCAGAAGAGCGTGTGGGCGGAGTCTCTGCACTCGCAACCAAATCATTCTAAAATCCCAGCCAATCAGAAGAGCGTGTGGGCGGAGTCTCTCTGCACTCGCAACTAAATCAATCCAAAATCACAGCCAATCAGAAGAGCATGTGGGCGGAGTCTCTCTGCACTTGCAACCAAATCCTTCCAAAGTCACAGCCAATCAGAAGAGCGTGTGGGCGGAGTCTCTCTGCACTCGCAACCAAATGGATAAGCACACAATCAAATTAATAAATTACACCATTTTAACATTATTAAAAATACACACTGAGTGAC
>NC_137127.1:1333307-1375807 GCF_949319135.1 Squalius cephalus | reverse complement strand
GTGCTTCTTTTTTTTCTTGTGGTTTTTTTTTAATTAACAAAAAAGAAGAGTATGTTAAAGTCTAAAGTCTTACATTTGTGAACATAATTTTGCCATTAAAAGAATACAGTTTATTATATAATAAATAGACTGACAGAAGATTAATAACTGACATGAAGTGTGTGTGTGTGCGTGTGTGTGTTCTTTTTTTTTCTCGTGGTTTTCTTTATTAACGAAAGAGAAGAGTATGTTACAAACAGTATACACGAAAATACAGCACATCTGCACACAAGCGGATTCATGTGGATCTACATCAAGACATTGAAAGATTTATACGTTTTTAAAGTTTTAACTGCTTTTTGCTTCATAGAAAGTCGAATTGAGTCAATATAAAGCTCAATTTCTCTCTTAAATGACGTAAAACGGGGTTTTTACAGGAATGTGTACATTTGTGAACATATAATTTTGCCATTAAAAGAATACAGTTTATAATAAATAGACTGTGCTTGTCTCTATAGTTCTCCAAAAGACCAAATAATAAATGTTTCCAAAACAACACAAATTGGCCGTCAATGTTCTTTGTGATAAAATGACAAACATTTTTCCAAAATGGTCTTACAATCGGGCAGTGCCGAATAAATGAACCACAACTGACACAAAAAGTGCAATTCAAATCAATGTCACTTTTAAATTTCACAAAGTAATGTTTAACTGGGTAAATTATATGTAAAATTTTTGAATGATACTTCCTTAACTTTGTTTGTAATTAAATATTTATTACGAAAAAGCCAAAGCTTTTTCCACACAATATTGTCTGTCAATTGATTCCAATATGAGTAAATATAACTATGAAAAGTATAACTCTGAATCAACATGCAGCAATGCTACATTATTCTAAATGTCAATCATTTGTTAACAAACAAGTATTTATTACCTCAATGAGCTCATTGTTTCTGCATTAAATTATTACATTGTTTAAATTAATAACTTTTTAGCTAACTGTGATTTTGTACATGTGCATTTCTGAAATACATAACTTAGACAGTTTCCTCAGATAACAGATCACTCTAAATTATAATTCATGCATTTTCTGTAAAGCTGCTTTGAAATGATGTGTACTGTGAAAAGCGCTATACAAATAAATGTGAATTGAATTAATTCGGTTACATTTCTATTATATAAAGTGCTTAAAAACTGATCTGACGGATAGAAGCACTCGCTTTGAAACGATGTGAATTGTGGAAAGCGCTTCAAATGTTAATTGCATTAAATATAAGGCAGAGACACATTGTTTCTTTGAAATAAAGCTCTTATGAATCTGTTCTGTGAGTTCAAAGAAAAACAGATATGCCCTACATAAGAACTTACTATAGTAGGTGCAGACCATTGTTGAATATTAATGCTTTTCTGATGTCTAAACAGTGTGTGTGTGTGTGTGTTCTCTCGGACAGGCTGGGGTCTGTGCGCGGCCAAGGCTCAGTATCCCATTGCTGACATGGTGAAGATGTTGAAGGAACAGGGCAAAACTGTGAGGTCAGACGCTCAACTCTCGCGAACTCTTAAATCAGCGAGAACATCAAAATAATCGCATGCTGAACTCTCACACATCCAGTGTTTTCAATGTCTTGAATACTTGGCAGGTCAGCAGCGTAATTCTGTTACAAAGGAGACAAAACACATCTGTGTCTAATAAAACAGCGCTGGTAAAAACGCAGGCGTTCTGTAAATAAAGAGGGAAAGTGTAAAACATTCTCCGAGTATTTACATCGCAGACGGTGGAGAAGACAGGATTTATAGCTTGAGGAATAAACGGTTACGCTTTATTCTCAGGTGCCCTTGTTAAGTTCTGAGTAATATTAATTAACAACATGCACTTACTATATAATTATAGTTAGTCATGTAATTATGCATTATGCAAAAAAAAATTTGTCTTGTTTTCCAGTACAAATAAAATGACTTCAGAAATCAATTGCAAAATGTATCAGTTTTTTGCTTAAAACTAGAACAAATATCTTCAGATTATACAGACTATAAATAAATAATTGTTTTCCTTCTGAATTAAGATTATATTTCTGACTCCATTGGCAGATATTAGTTCTTGTTTTAAGCACAAACTCACTTCATTTTCAGTTTTCAGAACGCAAGTCTTAATATCTTCAGTCATTTCGCTTCTCCAGTAAATGCATCTTGATTTAAGAATGTTTAGATATTTGTGCTGAAAACAAAACGAAAATACTGAGGAAAAACATAATTTTTGCAGTGTTTTTCTATTCTGCAGTAGTTGAGTATCGTGTGTGTGTGTGTGTGTGTGTGTGTGTGTGTGTGTGTGTCAGGTTTGGGATTCACCCGGTGGCCGGACGAATGCCCGGACAGCTCAATGTGCTCTTGGCCGAGGCCGGCGTCCCGTACGACGTGGTTCTAGAGATGGACGAGATCAACGATGATTTCCCAGGTCAGATTTATTTATTTATTTAAGGGCTCATATAATGCCCTTTTCACAAGATGTAAAATAAGTCTCTGATGTCCCCAGAGTGTGTGTGTGAAGTTTTAGCTCAAAATACCCCACAGATATCTTTATATATCATTTTAAAATGTCACTTTTTGAGGGTGAGCAAAAACGCACCGTTTTTGTGTCTGTCCCTTTAAATGCAAATGAGCTGCTGCTCCCGGCGCAGGGGGCGGAGCTTCAAGAGCTTGTGTCCTTTTAAGTCCCTTTAAAACTTTTAGCCTTTTATGTTCAAACCGGATTCAGACAATGATGGAGAGACTCGAGAAGAAGTGACAACATGTAGAAGCAACAGGACATTTCTGAACGGTTAGTTGATGAATTTATGAAGCTGATGTGTAGTTATCTTCTAGTCATTGATTAGCATATTCTGTCTTGATAATCTATAAATCGTGTCCCCGGGGGCGGGGTTTATGTAAAATTGTATTTAAAGAACTGATCTGACTGTTACTTCAACTCTGAACTTTATCTACACTAGTGTTGGCTTGACTTTTTATTAAGTACATTTTTATTTGTTTAAAAATAAAAAATAAATTTTAAGTAAACTTTTATCTTTTTATTAAATATTAAGACTTTTAATATTTGTGAAAGAGGGTCTTCTGCTCACCAAGACTGCATTTATTTGATCAAAAATACAGTAAAAATTGTGAAATATTATTACAATGTAAAACGGCTGTTTTCTATGTGAATATATTGAAAAATGTAATTTATTCCTGTGACAAAACCTGAATTTATTTAATTAAAAATACAGTAAAAAGCACAAAATATTAGAATTTAAAACGTCTGTTTTCTATGTGAATATACAGTAAAGTGTAATTTATTCCTGTGATCAAAGCTGAATGTTCAGCATCATTACTCCAGTCTTCAGTGTCACATGATCCTTCAGAAATCACTCTAATATGATGATTTGATGCTCAAGAAACATTTATGATTATTATCAATGTTGAAAACAGTTGATCTGCTTCAGACTTCTGTGTAAACCATCATACATTTTATTTTTCAGGATTCTTAGATGAATAAAAAGTTAAAAAGAACAGCATTTATTTCAAATAGAATCTTTTGTAACATTATAAATGTCACTTTTGATCAATTTCATGCATCCTTGCTGAATAAAAGTATTAATTTCTTCTTCTTTTTTTAATAGTAGTAATAATGTTATGTTAAATAGCCAAAGTATTTTTTTATGCCCATTGATTTCCATTGAATATGAAGTAGTGAGCGAGTTATCAGCGTTTGACTGTGCTGTCAGTGGGTTGTTTACGCATGCGGTGTAAAACACGTCTCGTATCTGTCCGGTACAGGCGGACGAGCCGATGATCAACAGACGGCAGCGGTCAGGACACATGTGGAGTCTGGTCTTTGTAATAACTCATTTTGATTATGTAATTGTGCCTAGACATGCAACCTGGA
This sequence comes from Squalius cephalus, assembly GCF_949319135.1. Lineage (NCBI taxonomy): Eukaryota > Metazoa > Chordata > Actinopteri > Cypriniformes > Leuciscidae > Squalius > Squalius cephalus. Next base: position 1,371,912 of record NC_137127.1, on the reverse strand, counting down.
GTTGGAGTCGGAGTCGGAGGGCAGCACGTGTTTTTATTTAGCCGGCGCAGATAAGCATGTAGAGCGAGGGAGAAACCTGATCGCATCGCATGAGAACGACCGTCTTATTGTTCTCTCTCTCTGTGTGTGTGTGTGTGTGTGTGTGTGTGTGTGTGTGTGTGTGTGTGCAGAAACCGACCTGACGCTCGTGATCGGAGCCAATGACACCGTCAACTCCGCAGCGCAAGAAGATCCGAACTCTATAATCGCTGGGATGCCGGTGCTAGAAGTGTGGAAGTCAAAGCAGGTGATTATTGATTATACACAGCCGTGTGAATAAGGTCTCCGTCTATATTGGAAAACACAAAATGTCCACACTAGCGTTTTCCGAAAGTTTCTCATCCACACTGGCTACGTTTACATACAACCAAATAATCTGTTAGTAATTGGATTGACGACTCAATCGGACTGAAAGCTTCATGTAAAACTTCATGAATAGCGTAATGACTTAGAAATAGCGTAATGATGTAGAAATAGCGCAATGATGTAGAAATAGCGTGATGACGTAGAAATAGTGTAATGACGTAGAAATAGCGTAATGATGTAGAAATGCGTAATGATGTAGAAATAGCGTAATTATGTAGAAATAGCGTAATGATGTAGAAATAGCGTAATGACTTAGAAATAGCGTAATGACGTAGAAATAGCGTAATGACGTAGAAGAAATAGCGTAATGACGTAGAAATAGCGTAATGACTTAGAAATAGCATAATGACGTAGAAGAAATAGCGTAATGATGTAGAAATAACATAATGACTTAGAAATAGCGTAATGACGTAGAAATAGTGTAATGACTTAGAAATAGCGTAATGACGTAGAAATAGCGTAATGACGTAGAAATAGCGTAATGACGTAGAAATAGTGTAATGACGTAGAAATAGTGTAATGACGTAGAAATAGCGTAATGACGTAGAAATAGCGTAATGACGTAGAAATAGCGTAATGATGTAGAAGAAATAGCGTAATGACGTAGAAATAACATAATGACTTAGAAATAGCGTAATGACTTAGAAATAGCATAATGACGTAGAAAAATAGCGTAATGATGTAGAAATAGCATAATGACGTAGAATAGCGTAATGACTTAGAAATAGCGTAATGACGTAGAAATAGCGTAATGATGTAGAAATAGTGAAATGATGTAGAAATAGCGCAATGATGTAGAAATAGCGTAATGACGTAGATAGTGTAATGATGTAGAAATAACATAATGACTTAGAAATAGCGTAATGACTTAGAAATAGCGTAATGACGTAGAAAAAATTGCGTAATGATGTAGAAATAGCATAATGACATAGAATAGCGTAATGACTTAGAAATAGCGTAATGACGTAGAAATAGCGCAATGATGTAGAAATAGCGTAATGATGTAGAAATAGCGTAATGATGTAGAAATAGCGTAATGATGTAGAAATAGCGTAATGATGTAGAAATAGTGTAATGATGTAGAAATAGAGTAATGACGTAGAAATAGCGTAATGACTTAGAAATAGCGTAATGACTTAGAAAATAGCGTAATGATGTAGAAATAGCGTGGTGACGTAGAAATAGCGTAATGACGTAGTAATAGCGTAATGACGTAGAAATAGTGTAATGATGTAGAAATAGTGTAATGATGTAGAAATAGAGTAATGACGTAGAAATAGCGTAATGACGTAGAAATAGCGTGATGACGTAGAAATAGCGTAATGACGTAGAAATAGCGTAATGATGTAGAAATAACATGACTTAGAAATAGCGTAATGACTTAGAAATAGCGTAATGACGTAGAAAAAATTGCGTAATGATGTAGAAATAGCATAATGACATAGAATAGCGTAATGACTTAGAAATAGCGTAATGACGTAGAAATAGCGCAATGATGTAGAAATAGCGTAATGATGTAGAAATAGCGTAATGACGTAGAAATAGCGTGATGACGTAGAAATAGCGTAATGACGTAGAAATAGCGTAATGACGTAGAAATAGCATAATGATGTAGAAATAGCGTAATGACTTAGAAATAGCGTAATGACGTAGAAAAAATTGCGTAATGATGTAGAAATAGCATAATGACATAGAATAGCGTAATGACTTAGAAATAGCGTAATGACGTAGAAATAGCGCAATGATGTAGAAATAGCGTAATGATGTAGAAATAGTGTAATGATGTAGAAATAGCGTAATGATGTAGAAATAGCGTAATGATGTAGAAATAGTGTAATGATGTAGAAATAGAGTAATGACGTAGAAATAGCGTAATGACTTAGAAATAGCGTAATGACTTAGAAATAGCGTAATGATGTAGAAATAGCGTGATGACGTAGAAATAGCGTAATGACGTAGTAATAGCGTAATGACGTAGAAATAGTGTAATGATGTAGAAATAGTGTAATGATGTAGAAATAGAGTAATGACGTAGAAATAGCGTAATGACGTAGAAATAGCGTGATGACGTAGAAATAGCGTAATGACGTAGTAATAGCGTAATGACGTAGAAATAGCGTAATGATGTAGAAATAGCGTGATGACGTAGAAATAGCGTAATGACGTAGTAATAGCGTAATGATGTAGAAATAGCGTGATGACGTAGAAATAGCGTGATGACGTAGAAATAGTGTAATGATGTAGAAATAGCGTAATGACGTAGTAATGAAATAGCGTAATGATGTAGAAATAGCGTAATGATGTAGAAATAGCGTAATGACTTAGAAATAGCGTTAATGATGTAGAAATAGCGTAATGACGTAGAAATAGTGTAATGACGTAGAAATAGCGTAATGACTTAGAAATAGCGTAATGTAGAAATAGCGTAATGACGTAGAAATAGCGTAATGACGTAGAAATAGCGTAATGACTTAGAAATAGCGTAATGATGTAGAAATAGCGTAATGACTTAGAAATAGCGTTAATGATGTAGAAATAGCGTAATAACGTAGAAATAGCGTAATGACTTAGAAATAGCGTAATGACGTAGAAATAGCGTAATGACTTAGAAATAGCGTAATGATGTAGAAATAGCGTAATGATGTAGAAATAGAGTATTTATATCGTAGAAGGTGGAGAAACCAGAATTTATAGCTTGAAGAATAAACGGTTACGCTTTATTTTCAGGTGCCCTTGTTATACTCATATAAGTTCTGAGTAATATTAATTAACAACATGCACTTACTATATAATTATAGTTAGTCATGTAATTATGCATTATGCAAAAAAACAACAACAATCTTTCTTAGTATTTTTGTCTTGTTTTCCAGTACAAATAAAGCAAAATGACTTGAGATATCAATTGCAAAATGTATCAGTTTTTTTGCTTAAAACTAGAACAAATATCTGCAGATGGACTATCAATAAATAATTGAAACGGCGTTTCGGGTGCCTGAAAACGCAAACTTTTGAAAACGTGTTACAAGTTTTTGAAAATGTTCTCCGTGTAAACAACAAAACCATGAATCTCTGAAGACGATGATGTCATGCACATGTGTATTATGTGTTCAGTCTATAGTGTTTCATCACCATCTACTGGCCTGGCAGCAGAATACAGCGATTTTAGTCGTAAATCTGTGTGAACGGGGATCGTTTTGACAATAGGGTCGTCAGTACGTGGAAAACTCAAAGAAAAAACTTCTCCGTTTTAAGTGTATTGTTGTCGTGTAAACGTACCCTTAGTGTGGACATGGCCTAAGCGTGTGTGTGTGTGTGTGTGTGTGCAGGTGATCGTGATGAAGCGCACTTTGGGTGTGGGATACGCTGCGGTCGATAACCCCATTTTCTACAAGCCCAACACTTCCATGCTCCTGGGAGACGCCAAGAAGACCTGCGACAGTTTACAGGCCAAAATAAGAGACGCCTTTTACTAAAAAGAGTGCAAGAAATCATTTATTGTCAGATACACATTGAAGTGCCTTTAGAAATCCAATCAGTGAATGTTTCAGCCATTCTGGGAATATGCATGCGGACTTTGACTTGTAAATAAAAAATATTTAAATCTCACTGAGACAAAATGCATCCACTGCGTTCAAATAATAGTTATTGTTTGTTTGTTTCACACTTTCCCAGCAGCCTGTTTGGCTTTATTGATGAGTTTATGCAGGAATGAGAAGAAGAACAGCAGGTTGTCGTATTCTCCCGTGTACTCGGAGAAGTAGTGGTTGTGCAGGTCCTTCAGAAAGTAGTAAACGGCCTCTATTGTGGCCAGGTATGTGTCCGGACTGCCTTTCTGACGCCGCCAAAAACAGGTTCTTCTGCTCTTGAGCTCCACGTGTGGTAAAGCTGCAGGGAAATAACATCCATAACGTCACGTCTGAGACACACAGACACATGCTAAAGGGATTTTCACACTGCGCCGTTCTTAAACCCCTCTTTTAACCTCGGGTGGAGGAACATTTCACACTTGTAATTTAGAAGTGCATTATAAAAGCACAATGGATTGTACTGTTCTTTAAAGTCCCCCTGTAGTCGATAATTTTATCTCTTAAAACTCATCTGATCACCAAAATGACATTTTGTTCCTTGAAAAAATATTCATGCCTTAAAATATCTTGAATGTAACTCATTTAGTATGCGCGGTTCTATAAATATGCAAATGAGCCCTGCCTCCACTCACTCACTCAGCTCAGAGATCCACTGGTTGACGATCACACGTTGATCTGATTGGTTACAAGGTAGTTTGTGACGTCAGAAACACCAGCGATTTCAAAGCGTGTTTTTAATGTGGTGTTTTAAGAAGAATTTACACGTGGTTTATCTTAAATCATATTGAAAACACCACATTAATAACCATTATTAAAAACACGCTTTGAAATCGCTGGTGTTTCTGACGTCACAAACTACCTTGTAACCAATCAGATCCACGAGTGATCATCAACCAGGTGATCTCTGAGCTGAGTGAGTGAGTTGAGGCGGGGCTCATTTGCATATTCATAGAACCGCGTATACTAAATGAGGCAAGGGTGTCGAGTTACATTCAAGATATTTTAAGGCATGAAGACATTTTTTTCCCAAGGAGATTTTTTTTATATTATATTTAATTTTGGTGAGTTTTAAGGGATAAAATGATTGACTTTAAAGTGTGAAAGGCGCTAAAGATGAGAGGGAATCTGCTGGCACCTTGAAGACGTTCATCTGTGATGATTCTGGTGGTTTGGTTCCAGGTGCTGTCGATGAAAACCACTCTCTGGATCGGGCAGGTGTGAGTTTCAGAAGCCGCCGCCTTTAATCTCTTCGATCTCTGCGCTCCACCGGCTGAAAAATACTCCCATAATTCCTCCACCGTCATTGCATCCGGTCCGGGAAACACCAGCACGATCTGTGGGGAGAACAGGGATCCGTAAATCCCGAGACGGACTCGGCACACGGCGGGTCGGAGGGGTTTCGCTCAGTGCTGGGCGGTATACCGGTTCATACCGAACACCGCCGTTTATTTTTGTTATGATAATAATTTTTAATATACCGCAATACCGGTGTATGTTGGGAACGCGGCGCGATTTTTTTCTAAATGTCGACAAAAAAGTATTGCAAAATGACGGCATTTCCATTAACCGATGTTATACGACCAAAACTTCATTTTTTCCTCTCGTGATAAATAAAATCATTCCAAAATCATGGCAACGGACGTTGGTAGGTTTATGTATTATATCCCAGCCACTGCACTGGCCATTATTATTAATGGAAGGAGATGTATGAGTGTTTTCAAGCATTAATGGAGAACTCCGGTCAATTTTAACATTGAGCTCATTTTTTTGTACATTTGGAGTGCTGTCAATACAGAGAACAACAACAAAAATTTGTGTTGCCTACACCGTGTTATCCTCTTTTTAAAATTTGCACCCTGTTGACTTCAATGGGGCAAGTTTTAAACCTGCTTTTAGCCTCTTAACATCCTTGATGTGTCATTACAAGTGCCCAGGTCATGTGAGTGATTCCTTCAGAGTCAACACGAGTGAATCTGACTGCAGTAGATGTGAAAGATATGAATAAAAATGATGTTATTTCAGCCAGCGCTCATACCTGTATTTACATCCTGTTTTCGGGCGAAGGCCACAGTAGTCGATTGTCGAGTTCATGCGCATAGGTTTAGCACGTACGATCATGCGCCCGAACTCGACAATCGACTACTTTGGACTTCAACCGCAAACAGGATGTAAACACAGGTATGAGTGCTGGCTAAATAAATATCATTTTTATTCATATCTTTCACATCTACTGCAGTCAGATTCACCGTGTTCACTCTGAAGGAATCACTCACATGACCTGTGCACTTGTAATGACACATCAAGGATGTTAAGAGGCTAAAAGCAGGTTTAAAACTTGCCCCATTGAAGTCAACAGGGTGCAAATTTTAAAAAGAGGATAACACGGTGTAGGCAACACCGATTTTTGTCGTTGTTCTCTGTATTGACAGCACTCCAAATTTACAAAAAAATGAGCTCAATGTTAAAATTGACCGGAGTTCTCCTTTAATGGTGAGGAACGACCCTTATTATACTGTGAGCGGCACATATGAGGAGTTTCTGGGTGTTTCTCCCTCAGATCTGCTCAGAGGTCTTGATTGTGGCATTTATTTGAGGTTTAGAATCCATTATTCCTGTATTTCTTTTGTCTTATATGAGTTTAATCAAGAACTCTGTCTTGTATTCTGTCCAAACACACCTCATCATCTACATCAGGTGACCTGTAAATGCACAAAAACGGTTTCCATTGCAGTTTTGCGAAATATTCCTTTTTCGAATTGCCTGAAAAACCTCCTCATGCGAGCGGAAAAACTTTTTTTCGATAAATGGGAGTTTTTGCGAAATTGACGTGTTTCCATTGGGCGTATCTTCAATTCGCAATTTTAATTTGTGCAATTTGAAGGGTAATGGAAACGCGGCTACTGTTGCACTGGTGATGCTCAGCTGTGTGTGTTACTGAGCGGTGAAGATGGAGAGGTTAAACTATAACTGATAGCTGTCAAATTATATTACAGTTTTTCCCATACATTGCTTCATAATATCAACACTGCCCGCCACAAGTAGATTTTCTTGAAGGCTTTGACATTGTTGCATAAACATGAGCACTGCACGTTTCAAAGTCAGGGTTAGGGTACCGTGAAACCGGTATAATTTTGAAAAATACCATGATATAAATCTTTGGTCGTGCCGCCCAGCACTAGTTTTGCTCACGTTTTCTGCGCTCTGGTCCAGCTCGGGGATGCAGGGATATGTGTAGATGGTGACGTCTTGCGGCGCGAGGATTCTGGCCTGAATTGCCGTGCTCTTGCCGTCCGTTTCATTCGGGTGTTTGATGATGTCGATCTTCACCGGCAGCTGAAAACACCAGACAGATGTTTCATGAGCTTTAAAGAGGACATATCATGAAAATCTGACTTTTCCCGTGTTTAAGTGCTATAATTGGGTCCCCGGTGCTTCTACCAACACAGAAAATGTGAAAAGTGAAACCCAGTAACTGTGTTTTGGTGAGCCTTTCTCTGCAAGCATGTCAAAAAATAAGCCGATCAGATTTCGCTCTCCTTCTGACGTATGAAGAGGATCTTATTATAATATTACCGGCCCTTAATCTGCACGTTTACTCATGACAACAGAGACCAGTTCTAGCAGTGAAACCAGTTCTAACGCAATGATAAAGATCCAGCAGAGCCTGAAACTGTTCTGTGGTTGAGCACAGACGAGCACTGAACACTATTGACCAGAACATGTCACCGCTGTCTTATAAAGACCTCAGGAACTGTGGACACTTGTGGAGAAGTTAAACATGATGATGAGATGATCAGTGTAACTCCACAACAACTACAGAAATGTCTCCGCTAACATTCAGAAGCTCTTCCTGAGTCTCTCCGTAAGGCTGCACTCGCTACTGGTGATTCTGGGATTCTGGATGAGTGAGATTGGCCTGTTCTGTTATTGCCGGAGTTTCTGAAGCTCGTGTAAAGGCTCCGCCCTCTTCTGAACGGAGGCGGAGCTAAAGCTCATTTGCATTTAAAGGGACACACACACAAAACACGTTTTTGTTCACACCCGAAAAGGGGCAAATTTGACAAGATATAATAAATGATCTGGTATTTTGAGCTGAAATTTCACACACTTTCTGGGGACACCATAGATTTATATTACATCTTGTGAAAAGGGGCATAATAGGTCAATTTAACAAACACAACATGCGATTCATTGTATATTTCTTTTTCCGTGGACCGTGAAAGGAGATGTTGATTCATATGAGGAACTGACTCTCAAATCATTTTCTAATCCTAAAACTATGGAAGGAATGAGTGTTTGGCGGCCACGAGTTTCCTGTGGGTTTTGGATTTATTGAGTTACTTTTATGTCGAAGGCCAATTGTCTTCCAGTAATGTTCACCACAAACCTTATTTTACTCATAATTCCAGAATGTAAAACACGGTTAATTCAATCATGAAGAATTGGCTCGGTCTATAAATTAATTAATTAAGTTATTCTGATTCAATATTATTAAGATAAATCATTTACAATAAACACTGCAATATTCCATAAAAAATAAAAACGGTCAATTCTGATTTCATGGTGACTTTAAATTCTGGAAAATTTTACTTTCATATATAACTTAAATTTCAGATTCTTATTGTTTCTTGTCATTTTAGCATCAGTCATTCAGGTTTGGAGCGACATGATGGTGAGCAAATGATGACAGAATTGACACTTTTGGTTTAATTGTTCCTTTAAATGTGCACAGTTACAATGCGATTATTTAAAGTCATGCTAACTGAGTTACCGGTATGTGTGATGATGATGATGATGATGATGCGAGCGCGTGCTGTTTAATGTGATGGTTTACGGACCTTGACGCTCGGAACGTCCCGCGGCTCCAGCCCGACCAACGCGCAGCAGCTGTAGCAGTAAAACATGCGCGACGCGCCGCAACGCGAGCACTTCATCCGACCCGCGCGCTGCGCGTCATCCAGCGGGGCGTGCGACGCGAGCATCAAGCCGCTCAGAGAGCTCCTGTCCCCGGCAGCGCAGTCCTGATCCGACATGATCGCGTCCACACACTCCACACACACACTGTAAAACAGATGACAACAATCCCACGTGTTCACTGCGCACCGGAAACACTCACACGCCTCGAGGTCGAGGAAGCCGGAAGCCGAGGAAGCGGTTGCCTAGCAACAGACTGTTGTTTGTTTGAGACCATGGAGAAACAGACGAAGAAGAAGAATATTTGCTCCCTGGATGATTTTATTCAAGCTCAAGGACTGGTGGGTTCAAATGATCATTTAGCAGAATAAAGCAGCTAAGTTAACTATAGTTATGTATGTATGTATGTATGTATGTATGTATGTATGTATTTGTGTGTGTGTGTGTGTGTGTGTGTGTGTGTGTGTGTCATCACTGGATAACTGTGTGTGTGTGTGTCATCACTGGATAACTCTCAGTCTCACGAATTCGCGCCAAAACTTCTCACGAAATCGCGCCAAAACTTCTGTGGTGAGTCTAAACAAGTCCTCAGATGATCAAAATGAATATATATATATATATATATATATATATATATATATATATATATATATATATATATATATATTCATTTTGATCATCTGAGGACTATATATATAATATAATTTAAGGCATTTAAAACCACTGACAAATAAATTGAATATAATTTTGGCAGCAGGTAAAATAAGTCTTCAAGTCCTCAGATGTTTAAAATGAGTCTCTCTCTCTCTCTATATATATATATATCATAAAAACGGAGTTTAGATTGTTTTAAAGTGCAAGGGTGGACTTTTATATTACACACAAGTTTGCTTAATTTGTCTGTCATTTCCTTGTTCTGTCAGTATAGTCAAATATGCGTTATTTGTGATGATAAAATGGAGAGTGTGTGTGTTAACCTGCCTGTGAACTCCGAACCTCTGTTTATTTCATTTACAGTAAGACATTGATATAATGATACATTATTATATTTATATTAATTTAAAGTATAATGGACCTCATGAAATTGACAATTCAGCACCAACATATTGGTCTTAAAAATAGGCCTTATTTTGTAATGCCAAATTAAACTATTTTAAATATATAAAATTTTTAAATGTAATAAAAAAAAAGTGATATTATGAAGAGTTTTTGAGATCCACTCTATAATTAGTTTTTTTTATCTTATTTAATACATTCTATACATTTACAGTGCTTTACTGTGTATAATAGGCTAAAACAAATATCCGGTCCTTGATTTTGGTTGGTTGAGTCGCGTTTGAAGCCATTGTAAATTAAGGCCCGTTCACACCAAGAATGATAACTATATTAGTGTCCATACTAGCGCACAATATCGCTCTGGGTCATGCCGAGAACATAGATACCAATTTTGACATAGTCGGCCGAACTTCCTGTTCGCCATTTTGATTTTCTTAAAAAAAACCCGACTTTTTCAAGTGTTCATAAAATATAGCATTTTACGACAAAATTCAAAATGACGATACAGGAAATTTGGGTATCGTTCGACTCAGCATGCTGCACTGGATCTAATGGTCCTAACGGTTCAGCAAAAATGAAAATGTTTCATATCTCCTGACCACTAGGTGGCACTGTGTCGCTCTGAATACGTTAAAGTGTTGTGGAGATATAGCAGAGAATGTCTAATAAGGGGAGAAGTTCCACTCTCAGTGAACTTCCGGCTTCTGAACTGGTTGCAGTTCCACTCTGGCTCCACATGAGGGCGCTCACAGGACGAGTGCAGAATGAATGGAGGTCTATGGCGCTATACCCCTAAAAATCCACTTTTCTCAGGATATAATTTTTTGTCTAGTAATTTGAATGTTGTATTCGAAAGGAGATGCAAAGAAATTACACATTGCTGGGTGTTAGATTTTTTAGAGTCACTTATTTGCTTTAAAAAGTCTTTTAAAATGTCAATGACGTCATACACATCGTACGACCAGAGATACTGCTTTACGGCAATCCTTCAGTCACTTTAGTGCTTTCGCGTCTGCACTTTCTTTTCTCTCGAGGCATCGACAACACAGCTGACACAGGCAAACACACAACACAGCTGACACAGGCAAACACACAACACAGCTAACACAGGCAAACACACAACACAGCTAACACAGGCAAACACACAACACAGCCGACACAGGTAAACACACAACACAGCCGACACAGGTAAACACACAACACAGCTGACACAGGCAAACACACAACACAGCTAACACAGGCAAACACACAACACAGCTGACACAGGCAAACACACAACACAGCTGACACAGGTAAACACACAACACAGCTGACACAGGCAAACACACAACACAGCCGACACAGGTAAACACACAACACAGCTGACACAGGTAAACACACAACACAGCTGACACAGGCAAACACACAACACAGCCGACACAGGTAAACACACAACACAGCTGACACAGGTAAACACACAACACAGCTGACACAGGTAAACACACAACACAGCTGACACAGGTAAACACACAACACAGCTGACACAGGTAAACACAGCTGACACAGGTAAACACACAACACAGCTGACACAGGGAAACACACAACACAGCTGACACAGGGAAACACACAACACAGCTGACACAGGTAAACACACAACACAGCTGACACAGGGAAACACAGCTGACACAGGTAAACACACAACACAGCCGACACAGGGAAACACAACACAGCTGACACAGGGAAACACACAACACAGCTGACACAGGTAAACACACAACACAGCCGACACAGGTAAACACACAACACAGCCGACACAGGCAAACACATAACACAGCTGACACAGGCAAACACACAACACAGCCGACACAGGTAAACACACAACACAGCTGACACAGGGAAACACACAACACAGCTGACACAGGTAAACACACAACACAGCCGACACAGGTAAACACACGACACAACTGACACAGGCAAACACACAACACAGCTGACACAGGCAAACACACAACACAGCTGACACAGGAAAACACACAACACAGCTGACACAGGCAAACACACAACACAGCCGACACAGGTAAACACACAACACAGCTGACACAGGGAAACACACAACACAGCTGACACAGGTAAACACACAACACAGCCGACACAGGTAAACACACGACACAACTGACACAGGCAAACACACAACACAGCTGACACAGGCAAACACACAACACAGCTGACACAGGAAAACACACAACACAGCTGACACAGGCAAACACACAACACAGCCGACACACGACACAGCTGACACAGGCAAACACACAACACAGCCGACACAGGGAAACACACAACACAGCCGACACAGGGAAACACACAACACAGCTGACACAGGTAAACACACAACACAGCTGACACAGGCAAACACACAACACAGCTGACACAGGCAAACACACAACACAGCTGACACAGGCAAACACACAACACAGCCGACACAGGTAAACACACAACACAGCCGACACAGGCAAACACACAACACAGCTGACACAGGCAAACACACAACACAGCTGACACAGGTAAACACACAACACAGCCGACACAGGTAAACACACAACACAGCTGACACAGGGAAACACACAACACAGCTGACACAGGTAAACACACAACACAGCTGACACAGGTAAACACACAACACAGCCGACACAGGTAAACACACAACACAGCTGACACAGGGAAACACACAACACAGCTGACACAGGGAAACACACAACACAGCTGACACAGGGAAACACACGACACAGCTGACACAGGGAAACACACGACACAGCTGACACAGGTAAACACACGACACAGCTGACACAGGTAAACACACAACACAGCCGACACAGGTAAACACACAACACAGCTGACACAGGTAAACACACAACACAGCTGACACAGGTAAACACACAACACAGCTGACACAGGCAAACACACGACACAGCTGACACAGGGAAACACAGGTAAACACACAACACAGCCGACACAGGTAAACACACAACACAGCTGACACAGGTAAACACACAACACAGCTGACACAGGTAAACACACAACACAGCTGACACAGGCAAACACACGACACAGCTGACACAGGGAAACACACAACACAGCTGACACAGGCAAACACACAACACAGCTGACACAGGTAAACACACACCACAGCTGAGACAGGCAAACACACAACACAGCTGACACAGGCAAACACAACACAGCTGACACAGGCAAACACACAACACAGCTGACACAGGCAAACACACAACACAGCTGACACAGGCAAACACACAACACAGCCGACACAGGCAAACACACAACACAGCCGACACAGGGAAACACACGACACAGCCGACACAGGGAAACACACAACACAGCCGACACAGGGAAACACACGACACAGCCGACACAGGGAAATACACGACACAGCTGACACAGGTAAATACACCACACAGCTGACACAGGTAAACACACAACACAGCTGACACAGGTAAACACACAACACAGCTGACACAGGTAAACACACGACACAGGCTGACACAGGTAAACACACGACACAGCTGACACAGGCAAACACACGACACAGCTGACACAGGTAAACACACAACACAGCTGACACAGGCAAACACACAACACAGCTGACACAGGCAAATACACAACACAGCTGACAGGCAAACACACAACACAGCTGACACAGGTAAACACACAACACAGCTGACACAGGCAAACACACAACACAGCTGACATAGGCAAATACACAACACAGCTGACAGGCAAACACACAACACAGCTGACACAGGTAAACACACAACACAGCTGACAGGGAAACACACAACACAGCTGACACAGGCAAACACAACACAGCTGACACAGGGAAACACACAACACAGCTGACACAGGCAAACACACAACACAGCTGACACAGGTAAACACACACCACAGCTGACACAGGCAAACACACAACACAGCTGACACAGGCAAACACAACACAGCTGACACAGGCAAACACACAACACAGCTGACACAGGCAAACACACAACACAGCTGACACAGGCAAACACACAACACAGCTGACACAGGGAAACACACGACACAGCCGACACAGGGAAACACACGACACAGCCGACACAGGGAAACACACGACACAGCCGACACAGGGAAACACACGACACAGCTGACACAGGTAAATACACCACACAGCTGACACAGGTAAACACACAACACAGCTGACACAGGTAAACACACAACACAGCTGACACAGGTAAACACACGACACAGGCTGACACAGGTAAACACACGACACAGCTGACACTGGCAAACACACAACACAGCTGACACAGGTAAACACACAACACAGCTGACACAGGCAAACACACAACACAGCTGACACAGGCAAATACACAACACAGCTGACAGGCAAACACACAACACAGCTGACACAGGGAAACACACAACACAGCTAACTCAGGTAAACACAACACAGCTGACACAGGCAAACACACAACACAGCTGACAGGGAAACACACAACACAGCTGACACAGGCAAACACAACACAGCTGACACAGGGAAACACACAACACAGCTGACACAGGCAAACACACAACACAGCTGACACAGGCAAACACACAACACAGCTGACACAGGTAAACACACACCACAGCTGACACAGGCAAACACACAACACAGCTGACACAGGCAAACACACAACACAGCTGACACAGGCAAACACACAACACAGCTGACACAGGTAAACACACAACACAGCTGACACAGGCAAACACACACCACAGCTGACACAGGTAAACACACAACACAGCTGACACAGGCAAACACAACACAGCTGACACAGGTAAACACACACCACAGCTGACACAGGTGAACACACGACACAGCTGACACAGGTAAATACACAACACAGCTGACACAGGTAAACACACAACACAGCTGACACAGGTAAACACAACACAGCTGACAGGTAAACACACAACACAGCTGACACAGGTAAACACACAACACAGCTGACACAGGTAAACACACAACACAGCTGACACAGGGAAACACAACACAGCTGACACAGGTAAACACACAACACAGCTGACACAGGTAAACACAACACAGCTGACACAGGCAAACACACAACACAGCTGACACAGGGAAACACACAACACAGCTGACAGGTAAACACAACACAGCTGACACAGGTAAACACACAACACAGTTGACACAGGCAAACACACAACACAGCTGACACAGGCAAACACACAACACAGCTGACACAGGTAAACACACAACACAGCTGACACAGGTAAACACAACACAGCTGACACAGGTAAACAACACAGCTGACAGGTAAACACACAACACAGCTGACACAGGTAAACACAACACAGCTGACACAGGTAAACACACAACACAGCTGACACAGGTAAACACAACACAGCTGACACAGGTAAACACAACACAGCTGACACAGGGAAACACAACACAGCTGACACAGGGAAACACACGACACAGCTGACACAGGGAAACACACAACACAGCCGACGCAGGCAAACACACGACACAGGTAAACACACGACACAGCTGACACAGGGAAACACACGACACAGCTGACACAGGTAAACACTACACAGCTGACACAGGTAAACACACAACACAGCTGACACAGGGAAACACAACACAGCTGACACAGGGAAACACACAACACAGCTGACACAGGGAAACACAACACAGCTGACACAGGGAAACACACGACACAGCTGACACAGGGAAACACACAACACAGCCGACACAGGCAAACACACGACACAGGTAAACACACGACACAGCTGACACAGGGAAACACACGACACAGCCGACACAGGGAAACACACGACACAGCTGACAGGGAAACACACAACACAGCTGACACAGGTAAACACAACACAGCTGACAGGGAAACACACAACACAGCTGACACAGGGAAACACACAACACAGCTGACACAGGGAAACACACGACACAGCTGACACAGGTAAACACACAACACAGCCGACACAGGCAAACACACAACACAGCTGACACAGGCAAACACACAGCACAGCTGACACAGGGAAACACACGACACAGCTGACACAGGCAAACACACGACACAGCTGACACAGGGAAACACACGACACAGCCGACACAGGGAAACACACAACACAGCTGACACAGGTAAACACACGACACAGCTGACACAGGGAAACACACGACACAGCCGACACAGGTAAACACACAACACAGCTGACACAGGCAAACACACAGCACAGCTGACACAGGGAAACACACGACACAGCTGACACAGGCAAACACACGACACAGCTGACACAGGGAAACACACGACACAGCTGACACAGGTAAACACACGACACAGCTGACACAGGTAAACACACAACACAGCTGACACAGGCAAACACACGACACAGCTGACACAGGTAAACACACGACACAGCTGACACAGGTAAACACACGACACAGCTGACACAGGGAAACACACGACACAGCCGACACAGGGAAACACACGACACAGCTGACACAGGTAAACACACGACACAGCTGACACAGGCAAACACACGACACAGCTGACACAGGGAAACACACGACACAGCTGACACAGGTAAACACACGACACAGCTGACACAGGTAAACACACGACACAGCTGACACAGGTAAACACACAACACAGCTGACACAGGTAAACACACGACACAGCTGACACAGGTAAACACACAACACAGCCGACACAGGGAAACACACGACACAGCCGACACAGGGAAACACACGACACAGCTGACACAGGTAAACACACGACACAGCTGACACAGGTAAACACACGACACAGCTGACACAGGGAAACACACGACACAGCTGACACAGGGAAACACACAACACAGCCGACACAGGGAAACACACAACACAGCTGACACAGGTAAACACACAACACAGCCGACACAGGGAAACACAACACAGCCGACACAGGTAAACACACGACACAGCCGACACAGGTAAACACACGACACAGCTGACACAGGTAAACACACAACACAGCTGACACAGGTAAACACACAACACAGCTGACACAGGTAAACACACGTGCTGGAAGAGTTTTTGTTTTGTTTGTTTCTGGTCCTGCTTCGGATGCCACGATGCCATCAAGCGGTATCTCTGGTCGTAATCACTTCACTGACCAATCAGCGTTCATTAGCAGAATGCTAGCATGTTATGGGCAACAACAAGTCAACCTGTAAGAAATCGAAAGGACATAAGTACTCGTTCATTCAACTTTCGACCTATAACCCATGTTGAACTTGCAAAACCTACAATCAAATCTGAGATTTCTCAACGGCAATCGGGTGAAAGAGACAAATTTAGCCGTCTAGCTCCATAGACTCCCATTCATTCTGCACTCATGGGCGATCGCCCCCAGTGGAGCTCTGGTGGAACTACAACCAACATTCGGTACAATAGAACTTAATAGGGAGTGGCCAGGCTCTCCGTAGACGGGCTCTGGATATAGCCTCACGTTCATTTTGGCATGCGATTCGTTCGTGCGTTATTCGAGAACGGTTTGACGAATCAACTTAAATTCCATAACTTTTTTTCTAAAGATGATCTGGTCCAATTTTCGTGAAAATCTGAGCAATGGTCTAAGTAGAGGGAGTTTGAAAATGTGGAAAATTCTAAATTGTGGAAAACTTTCTTCAAAATTTGTGCCAAAGATTGCTTTAATACACCATTTGTTTCAGGTTGATTGGCCAGTGACGTGTGAGGAGAATCTGGACGAGTCTTCATCACATCTCTACCGTCACTCTGGAGAAATATACGAAGAGCTCAAAGCCAGGGTCCCTTTTCCGTCTGAATCCCTGCAAAAAGACCTGCAGAGGCTTTGGATTAAACTGACTCTCCAGAACTCAATCTTTTCCTGAGAATCTGGAGCTCCGGACGTCTGTGTGGAAACATCTGTTTAAACTTCACACAGTCTGACTCTGCACCGATCATTTGGCAGAGACTAAACGAGCCGTTAGCATTTAATACGTTTAGCTTGTCACCATGTGTTTGTGGTGAGGATGATTGAGGCTGTTTGGCTGGTCTCAGCAGATTCAGATGAAGACAACAACACACTGATGTGAGACGAATGATACAAGATCCTCTTGACTCCATCACGGATACAGAGATAAATCCCATCAGCCTCGATTAAAAAAACACTTCCAAAAGTTCTTTTGTTTTTTTTGCAGCGATGCCATAGAAGAACTATTTTTGGTAGTAACTAATAACTAAACTCATCTTTAATCACCAAAATTACATATTTACATGTTTTTTTTCCCTTCATGTCTTAAAATATCTTGAATGTAACTCGACACCCTCACCTCATTTAGTATGCGCGGTTCTATGAATATGCAAATGAGCCCCGCCTCCACTCACTCACTCAGCTCAGAGATCCACTGGTTGACGATCACACGTTGATCTGATTGGTTACAAGGTAGTTTGTGACGTCAGAAACACCAGCGATTTCAAAGCGTGTTTTTGAGACTGTCTTTGGTTCACTGCAGTTTTAAGGAGGAAATACTCAGCAATGCTGTCGACTTATGAATTTACACATGGTTTGTCTTAAAGCATATTAAAAACACCACATAGACACACAAACAACATTAAAAGCTGGATTTTAACAAAAGGGGGACTTTAAAGAGAATGATTAAAATGGCATAAAACTGAGATCTACCAGCACTTCACTTCATCAGACTGATTATTAATGACACACTGAATTATTATTTTTTGTCGCATCTGAACATCTGATATTAATGTTTCCCTGTCCATCTGTGGATCCGTTACAGAGGTTTTGATCAGTGTCCCAGCCGCAGACAAAGGAAAGCACAGAAGAACAGCATGGATGATTCTTCTGTTCGCTCAGGTATGATGAAGCTGAACTTTTCTGATGTTAGCATCAGATTTTATTACTATTCTTTAATGATTAATGACAGTTGTTAAAGTCCCCCTGTAATCAATAATCTGATCCCTTAAAACTCATCTTTGATCACCAAAATGACATATTTAAACGTTTTTTCTTTGGAAAAAAATATTCTTCATGCTTTAAAATATCTTGAATGTAACTCGACACCCTTGCCTCATTTAGTATACATGGTTCTATGAATATGCAAATGAGCCCCGCCTCCACTCACTCATAGCAGCTCAGGCCTGTGGTGTAAATCCAGCTTTTAATGTTGTTTATGTGTCTATGTGGTGTTTTTTAATCTGCTTGAAGACAAAGCATGTGTAAGTTCATAAGTCTACAGCATTGCTGAGTATTTCCTCCTTAAAACTGCAGTGAACCAAAGACAGTCTCAAAAACACGCTTTGAAATCGCTGGTGTTTCTGACGTCACAAACTACCTTGTAACCAATCAGATCAACGTGTGATCGTCAACCAGTGGATCTCTGAGCTGAGTGAGTGAGTGGAGGCGGGGCTCATTTGCATATTAATAGAACCACGCATACTAAATGAGGCAAGGGTGTCGGGTTACATTCAAGATATTTTAAGACATGAAGATTTTTTTTTCACAGGAAAAAAACGTTTAAATATGTCCTTTTGGAGATCAAAGAGGAGTTTTAAGGGATAAAATTGACTACAGGGGGACTTTAAAAGCATTTTCTAGTGATGACCTCAGATACTAGTCATTGATAATGATTTAAACAAGCAAACCTGTGCAGAAAGGGCAGTCGGCGCCCTCTGGAGGAGAAACCGCTCTGATCCTTGTACGAAAAATATGAAATCCCATTTATTTTTACCCAAATTCTTTTCCGTTTTAATTTCGCTGGTTTTAATGGATTTATTAAATCATTAACGGGTTAATTAAATGTTAATACACGTCTAACGTATGTATCATCAAGTGAAGTGGAATACATTTTCTTCATCTGCATAATTATCTGAAACAGTAATTATCAGACAGCTCAATGCAATGATCCTAAAAATAGGCTTCATTTTTGTTTTGGCAGAACATAATGTGTTTTTTCTTTCGATGTTGAATTGTGAGCCGGTCACGGTCTCGAGGGATTCGCCCATGTGTGTTCAATCTCTGTGTTGTTTTAGACTTTATCTGGTCTTAGCTCAGATTCAAAGCTTTGATAAAACTCAATCGACGTGTCCACAGTTTACACTGCCAGAATCGCTCAGTCTTTTGATTTTATTTGGACTCGAACATGTTGAACTCATGTTGTGTGCTGAAGGCTTTCGACCAACAAACTAACAAACAAACGCCAGATGAATTCGAGACACGTTTATCAAAGAGATATAGGACAAATGAGTAGGACATTTTCATTTTCATTCTGAGATTTGTTCACAGACACTGATGAAACACACTGATTGTAAAGGTCCAGATGGATCCCAAGCAAACCTTTTGTTTGATAAATCAATGATGTCGTTTTTAGGCCCGTGAGAGTCTGTTTACATTCAGAACATGTTACAAATTATACGCTTAAACCAACTTTGCGTGACTTGGCAGAAGTGTTCACCTTACTTTAACTGTGTTTAGGTCAGAGGAGGGTGTATGTGTGTGTGAGTGTTTGTGTGTGTCTCTCGTTCACCTCCTGGGAATCATGTTTCGCTCAATCCCTCGAGCTTCTCCGACTCCATCGATCAAGATAAAACACATCCACAAGAAACAACAAGTACACAAACACTGAGGACTGAGCAACACTGCTTAGCAAAACTATATGACAATTAAGTGTTGATTAGTGTGTAATTTATCGTACTGTGTGAGTGAGAGTGTATCGTGACACGAAAGATGAAATCGCTGAGTAATGATTATTTTGCTGGATGTAACAGGAAGGAATGGAAGCCTCATAAAGAAAAAAATCATGCTTTTGTAAATAATAATTACAACCTTAAAAATTTAAAGAGATTTTTAAAAAATTACAAAAAGTCGAAGTTATGACGAGTCAAAATTGCCAAAATAATTATGACAGTCATAAATATAACAAAGTCGAAATTATGACACATTAAATCATAATTTTGACATAAAAAAATTGAAATGGTATTACTAAGTCATGAGATTAAACAGTTGAAATTATGAGATAACATCGGAAAAACATCGGAATTGAGTTTCTGTCATAATTTTGACATTTTATCTAAAGAATATGTCATAATTTCAAATTAGCATGTCATAATTATTGTTTTTTTATGTAAAAACACTGAATTTTACTGTTAAATAAACAAAAAAAGTCCCCGTCGATCACGGTGGTTTGTTTGACATCATCATTATGATGATCAGTGTGCAGTAACTTAATTTCTTAAGATTATTTTTCTCCCAGCCGGTGTGACAGGAAATAAGATAAACGCAGTGAAGCTGATCATCAGAGCGGATGAAGGTGAACGTCTCAGATCACGCCACGCCATAGAAAGGTACATACATATTTTATTGAGATTGATCTATAATCATATAAAACCTCAGATTTCACTTAGTATTCTAGCAGCAAAAAATAAACTCCTGCAATCTCTGTGCAAGTTTTTTCAGCACAGCGATCCGGAATACAGTCGATTATTTCAGAGCCACCGACACATATATATATATAAATATCATAAATAACACACAATGACACATGGACACAATCACATTAAAACACGGAGGGATTGTGTGGAAAATTATACGCCCAGACTTGCTTGTCAAAGCCATTTCAGCTTAATGTGTTTGACTAATGAAAGTGTCTCTACATGAAGGCTGATCAATAATGAAAAGCAAAGTCGTTTATGAATGAGTAATGGAATATTGTGAAGACAAACATGTGATTTCTGAGAATGAGTCAATCGGGTGAAACTTTTTCGAATGCAAATAATGCCAAAAATTAAATAAAGGAACTGGTTTTCTCACTGAAATGAATACAAGAATGGAATGTTTCTAAATGAAAAGCAAAACTCCTCCGGATGAATGTTGATCGTTCATATAAATGCATTGCAGTGTTTATTCGATGTTTTCACTCTTAATGTCTCTAATGGTCGTGAAAGTGCGGCGAACAGAAACATAGACCCTCTAAAAAATATAAAAATAGTTTTATCTCAAAACACAGATGAGTATTTATAGCTGGTGTTTACATGAGTCCAAAACATTTTCATATATAAACCCAGTGCTGGTGGCGTTTCACCAACGTCTTCTCGGCAGAGAAAGAAAGAAAGCATGAATGTTTTATTGCACTGTAAACCCGAAAAAATGTTTTTAAGTTAACTAATTTAATGTTTAAGTAAGCAGTACTTGCAGATTTTTTATTTTGTACTCATACATTTTAATTGCCCTTAACTTGAAATTTTTGAGTACGGTAATTCTTACACAACTTAAATTTATCACATAAGCTCAACTTATATTTTTAGTCGTGGAAACTTGGCTAGCTTTAACCAGCTAATTCAATAAATACTACATTGCTTAATGGTAACGCAATGCTATGATAGCAGAGCACTTGCTGAATGAGTACAGCGATATAAAAGTTTAACATTCACTGTCCTCAAACAAAGCACATTCTCCACTCGTCACCATGATGGCAACCCCCCCAATAACCCAACAGAAACTCTTCTAAACTAGCATAGTAAAACATTAAACATTACTAAATCTCCCACTTAACATTAATTCGTCACAAAAAAGCATTATATAACACCTAATTTTAGCATTTACTCTCCCTTTTGAATGTCATGGTAAAGCATGCTGGGAAATTCAGTTAAATTTAAGTTTATCTAGGATCAAGTTCATAAAATGTAACTTAAAATGTATCAGTTTTGTGAACTCAAAAGAAAAAGAAAGTTCTAAATACTCATTAATTAAATTTAATCTGATGGAACTTGTGTAATTTGAGTTGGCTCTACTCAAACCAATTGATTATTTTGAGCGTTAGGGTTTACAGTGTGATAAAACATGCTTCACGCTGACAGTAACCTCGCATGCATCTTCACGCCAGCTTCTTCTCGTCTTCCCTGCACTTTCGAGGGATGAAGTGAGAAGTGATGCTCTCCCTCCTCGTCTTCTTTCCTTTCAGCGGCCGGCCGTTTTTCGACATAGCGATGAACATCTCTTTTCCATCTTTAGTCTTTCTGACAGAAGCGTACGCGGTGTAGTAGTTCTCTAAAAACACTTCTTTGAAGTTGCAGCTGTCGTTGTAGTCTTTCTGTTCGGGAAAGGAGAGAACAGGTACGACACGACCTTAATTCGCTGTAAAAGTTGCTATATTTACTCTTAAAAGCATGAGAATGCATTAGCTGGAATCAGATTAAAAGATGTGTTTGCAGGACGGATGGGTTTTACTTTGCCCTGTAACATTCCGGTTCGGTTCATGGAAATATAATACTGGCTCTTCAGGCCTTTTATGGCCAACACGCCTCCCTCAGAAACCGTCCTGATCTCCAGAACACCTGAAACACAGACAGCGGATCAGCCTGAGCGTTTGAAGACCGGCTTTAGGTTCCTCGGGGCCAAATCTGCCTTGGAAAGACGTTGTTTAACCCTTTGCTGCTCCTCATTTATGGGAAATTTAAAAAATGTACATATATAATGCATAGAATTTTTTTTCCCGGGTATAATCTATAAATCAGACACACAGCAATGATGGGGTTAATGGAAAAATGATAATTATAACCAAAGTTAAAATGCATTATAATATTTGCAGATTCTGAAATTGGTTGTTTGTCATGTTGTAATGCATTATACTTTGTAAAGGTGTGTTCAGTTAATAGATTAGTATTATTATACAATTAGAGTTCATACAATGCATTATAAGGTGCATTACAAGGCATAATTACTGCATTAAAAATACTTTTATAATACAGAAGGACTTTAAGGAAAGTGTTACCGTATATTTTGAATAATATTTAATAATTTGCATTTTGAGGGAATGTAAGGGTACTAAGTAATATCTATGCAATAATTATGATCTACACAATTTTCACAATAAAATACAATTATTTAGTCCATAGAAGTTATTTTTTATTTTCCGTAATTATTTTTCAATTAACATTGCTGTTTGTTTGGGAGGGGGGAGGGGGATAATTATTGGATAGATATTACTTAGTACCCTAACATTCCCTCAAAATGCTAAATATTAAATAACATGTATTATTATAGAAAAATATATCATACTGTGAAAAAAACAAAAACATTTGAGGTGTTTGGCTACTCTTGAGCGGGAGGAGTGTGAGTGTGTGTCCCCTAAAGGAAGAGCAGCAAAGGGTTAAACAACTCATTTTCAAGGCTAATTTGGCCTCAAAGTATAATTATTAATATATATTTCTATGGTTATGATCGACTATTTTTAAGGAACATTGAACCTTTTCGAATCATGTCCAGATTTTTTGGTGTGTGTGTTCACATAGCAAATGTCATCAAGTGTGAAATACCATTCAGATGAAGTGTAAAAATAAAACAAAATTAAAACTAATTTTTTTTTTTTTATTAAAAATTTTTAAAAAATTATTTATTTTTTTTGCTCTAAAGTGACTGAAAAGCACCAGAGTGATTAATAAATGACCTAAATAACATTTAATTCTTTGAGTTAGTCTGTAGTAATTAGGCTTTATTAATGTTATTCATTTAATTGATGGTTTAAATGTGATGTGTGTCATTTTTAGCATTTAAAATACCACCTAATATGACAGTGAAAGGTTGATTCTTTCCCACACAAAGAATGAACTTTATTTGTTTGACTTTTCTGTTTAATGACACACTTATTCATGTCTATAAAGGAAGCAGTTTCATGTCTTTCTTTAAGGTCGTAACTGGAATATCAGGATCAGATGATTCGATCAACAGTGAGTTAAAACGCTCCAGTTGCGCTCCATATCAGATATTTCACAGCTGAAGGGCCTGTTTGTTACGCTCGTGTTTAAATCAGAAACGGACACTACTCTTGTTGTCGTAAGCTCTGTGTGTGTGTGTGTGTGAGAGTTGTGTAAGGACAAGTTGTGTGGTTTACATGTGAGAGCTGTAATGGTATAATAAGCTGCTGTCACGACACAACTCTGACAACCTCAAAACGCGTCTGCTTTTCTCTCTTTTTCTCTCCTTCCCTCACTCATGTCTTGCAGTGTGTGTCTTGCAGTGTGTGCAAGCAGTGTGTGTGTTGCTGTGCGTGCAGTTGTCGGCCACATCTGGCTGTATCAATTTTTCTTCTTTTCATCGCCAGCTGACGTAATCACTCTCCCTCTGGAGCAAAGATGCATGGTGTCACGCCAACTTTCTTCTCATACGCAAACAAAATAACTAATAACCAAACACGCTTGAAGCTGATGTTATGAATGTATAACACCAGGTTCAAGCCAGTTTGGTGTAAACAGAATCATTAATTTTAATATCGATCGTCATAACATAAGCCTCAAGTCTGAGTCCTGGTTCTGACTTCACAATTTTTGGTAGCATCTTATTTTACAGTGTCCTTGTTACATATGTTACATGTACTTACCATAGTAATACAGTAAATTATGCATTATACCTTAACCCTTTAAGTACATGTAGTTGCTTAATATTACTCAGTACTTAAATATATAATTACACTGTAACAATGACACCTTAAAATAAAGTGTAACTCTCATTTTTTTTTGACGCTCCCTTGAAATCTTTCACAGTGAGCTGTTGTATTCTGACACACTGACTCTTCACGTCGGAGCTCTGAGTCCTGTAACGAAGGGAAACGAGCTATAAATACGCGCACCTGTTTCTCTTTACGCCTGTCACTCGCTCGTCACTCTGCCACGCGACCGGAGAATAATCCACTGCAATCTGAGCCGAGCGCTTCCTTCAGATTCAGTGCGGAACACTTTATATAACGTAAGGATAGACGTAAACGTAATAATGTTTCATAAACACTGTTAGATTATAAAACACTCAACAAATCAATAGTTAATTTACATTCAGTTGGAACTGTCATGCAACTTTGATATTTTTTAATATTTATATTTGAATCTGCATAATATACTTTTAATGTCTCAATCTCGCTCTGTCGCTACTTTTAATGGCCCAGTGGAACACCACAAGTATAACTCTGTGCCATTTTGTACAAAATAAAAAAAATTCAAAACAAAATTCCTGGTGAAAAATTAAAGTAGACTGGTGTGATAAACAGTGCCAATTTTCTTTAGATTTTATTTAATATTTTCAAAATTATTCAAAAATAATGTTTTTTTTACTCAAAAAATGAGATCCCTACTGTCAAATAAACGAGGCCTACGATTAATCAGATGCAAATAGAATTAAAGCTGCAAGCAGCGATGAAAGGGCCCTCGCACCCGTGCCATCAACACTCGGTGGCTTTAGGAAGGCAGAGCATGGTTGGGAAATGTACATTTAAGGAGGTATATATAGTAAGAGTATGTCAAAGTCAGTTACAAAATGTTTTGTATAATGGTGATAATAGCATGCTTCATGACTCAGCTAAGTGTTGCTAGCATGTTCAGTCTGTTTCTAGCATGCTTAGTACACAATAATTATGTGGTTAGTACTGCATTACTGTGTTAACCATGTCAGTTTCTGTTGCCAGTAGGTGGCGTTATGACTATAACTGAATATGAGCATGGATGTGTGTTCAGGACAGAACTCTTATCAAACATGTGAAGTTTGGTGCAAATTGGACATTGCCTTCTTGAGTAACAACAAAGTCATGTTTCATTGAATTAGCATTCTTTAGAACTTAGCTAAGCATTGTTAGCATGTTTTAACATGTTGCTAGAACGGCATCAACGTGTTAAACATGTCACTTCCTGTTGCCAGTTGGTGGCGCTATTACTATAACTGAACATTCTCATGTAGATGTGTTCAGGCCATGACTCTTATCAAAAGTGTGAAGTTTGGGGCAGATTGGACATTCCATGCCTGAGTTACAGCAAATTCCTATTTAATTGCAATAATAGCATGCTTTAGCACTTGGCTAAGAGTTTGCTAGCATGTTTTAGCATGTTTCTAGTATGTTGTTAGCATGTTTAACACTTGCTGGCACTTTTTTATATGTTATTAGGAGTCCACAACAGTGTTAAACATGTCACTTCCTGTTGCCAGCAGGTGGCGCTATGACTGTAACTGAATATAAGCATGGTCATGTGTTCAGGACAGAACGCTTATCAAAAGTGTGAAGTTTGGGGCAGATTGGACATTCCATGCCTGAGTTACAGCAAATTCATATTTAATTGCAGTAATATCATTCTTTAGCACTTAGCTAAGTGTTTGCTATTATGTTTTAGCATGTCTCTAGTATGTTGGTAGGATGTTTAGCACCTACTGGCATTTTTTTATATGTTATTAGGAGTCAAGAACAGTGTTAAACGTCACTTCCTGTTGCCAGCAGGTGGCGCTATGACTATAACTAAATATGAGCATGGACATTTGTTCAAGAGATAACTCTTATCAAACGTGTGACGTTTGGGGTAGATTGTACATTGCCTTCTTGAGTAACAACAAAGTCCTGTTTCATTGAATTAGCATGCTTTAGCACTTAGCTAAGTATTGCTAGCATGTTTTAATATGTTTCTAGCATGTTTAGAACTCAATGGCATTTTTAACATGTTGCTAGAACGGCATCAACGTGTTAAACATGTCACTTCCTGTTGCCAGTAGGTGGCGCTATTACTATAACTGAATTTGAGCATAGGCATGCGTTCAGGCCATGATTCTTATCAAACATGTGAAGTTTGGGGCAGATTGGACGTTCCATGCCTGAGTTACAGCAAATTCCTATTTAATTGCAGTAATAGCATGCTTTATCACTTAGCTAAGTGTTTGCTAGCATGTTTCTAGTATGTTGCTAACCTGTTTAGCACTTGCTGGCTCTTTTATATATGTTATTAGGAGACCACAACAGTGTTAAACATGTCACTTCCTGTTGACAGCAGGTGGCGCTATTACTATAACTGAATATTCTCATGTAGATGTGTTCAGGCCATGACTCTTATCAAACGTGTGAAGTTTGGGGCAGATTGGACATTCCATGCCTGTGTTACAGCAAATTCCTATTTAATTGCAGCAATAGCATGCTTTAGCACTTAGCTAAGTGTTTGCTAGCATGTTTTAGCATGTTTCTAGTATGTTGTTAGCATGTTTAGCACTTGCTGGCACTTTTTTTATATGTTTTTATATGTCCACAACAGTGTTTAACATGTCACTTCCTGTTGCCAGCAGGTGGCACTATGACTGTAACTGAATATGAGCATGGTCATGTGTTCAGGACAGAACGTTTATTAAAAGTGTGAAGTTTGGCGCATATTGGACATTGCCTTCTTGAGTAACAACAACATCCTGTTTCATTGAATTAGCATGCTTTAGCACTTAGCTAAGTATTGCTAGCATGTTTTAACATGTTTCTAGCATGTTTAGACCTCAATGGCATTTTTAACATGTTGCTAGAATGGCATCAACGTGTTAAACATGACACTTCCTGTTGCCAGTAGGTGGCGCTATTACTATAACTGAATATTATCATGTAGATGTGTTCAGGACAGAACGCTTATCAAAAGTGTGAAGTTTGGGGCAGATTGGACATTCCATGCCTGAGTTACAGCAAATTCCTATTTAATTGCAATAATAGCATGCTTTAGCACTTAGCTAAGAGTTTGCTAGCATGTTTTAGCATGCTTCTAGTATGTTGTTAGCATGTTTCGCACTTGCTGGCACTTTTTTATATGTTATTAGGAGTCCATAACAGTGTTAAACATGTCACTTCCTGTTGCCAGCAGGTGGCGCTATGACTATAACTGAATATGAGCATGGCCATGTGTTCAGGACAGAACTCTTATCAAACGTGTGAAGTTTGGGGGAGATTGGACATTCCATGCCTGAGTTACAGCAACTTCCTGTTTCATGGCGAAACATCGAAATTTGTAAGGCCGCCGAGGACCCGCCCTTCGACGAAAACTCAAGATCTTCGCAATTTAACGTCGCAAAGGCCTTAAGATTACACTCACCAAATTTGAAGATGATCAGATTAAAACTGTAGGAGGAGTTCGTTAAAGTACGAGGCCTGAAAATGGCAAAAACTGCACAAAAATCTGAGAGGAAGTTCAAAATGGCTGACTTCCTGTTGTGTTTAGGGCTATGCTCCAAGAGACTTTTTTGTAGGTATTAGGTCATTACACGTATGTACCGAATTTCGTGCACGTACGTGGAACGTTGCAGGAGGCGCACTCCGTTGAACTTTTATAGGTGGCGCTATCGAGCCATTTTGCCCCGTCCAATTCTGAAACCTATATCAGATGTAAATTTTCGCCAGTTCTGACGCGTGTGCAAAGTTTCGTGAGTTTTCGCGCATGTTTAGGCCCTCAAAAATGCAATTCAATGCGGAGAAGAATAATAATAATAATAATAAACAGAGCAATTCCAAGAGGGTCCTCACACCATCGGTGCTCGGGCCCTAAATATAAAACCAGTCCTAATTGAAAGAGAACAAGTTGACAAAAAGATTGAATCCAATATTGGGTGAAAATATAGTATAATGAGAGATTTATAAGCTATTTTTTATAGTCCGGTCATTTTTGACCGGGAAGATCACGGGGGTTACACCACACAAGGGTTAAATGTCTCAATCTCGCTCTATCGTAACTTTTAATGTTTCAATCTCGCTCTATCGTAACTTTTAATGTTTCAATCTCGCTCTATCGCTACTTTTAATGTCTCAGTCTTGCTCTATCTTTACTTTTAATGTCTCAATGTCGCTCTATCGCTACTTTTAATGTCTCAATGTCGCTCTATCGCTACTTTTAATGAAGTAGTGTCGCTCTATCGCTACTTTTATTTTAATGTCTCAATCTCGCTCTGTCGCTACTTTTAATGTCTCAATCTCGCTCTATCTTTACTTTTAATGTCTCAGTCTCGCTCTATCGTTACTTTTAATGTCTCAATGTCGCTCTATCGCTACTTTTAATGAAGTAGTGTCGCTCTATCGTTACTTTTAATGTCTCAATCTCGCTCTATCGTTACTTTTAATGTCTCAATCTCGCTCTATCGTTACTTTTAATGTCTCAATGTCGCTCTATCGCTACTTTTAATGAAGTAGTGTCGCTCTATCGTTACTTTTAATGTCTCAATCTCGCTCTATCTTTACTTTTAATGTCTCAATCTCGCTCTATCGCTACTTTTAATGTCTCAATCTCGCTCTATCGCTACTTTTAATGTTTCAATCTCGCTCTATCGCTACTTTTATTTTAATGTCTCAATCTCGCTCTATCGCTACTTTTAATGTCTCAATCTCGCTCTATCGTTACTTTTAATGTCTCAATCTCGCTCTATCTTTACTTTTAATGACTCAATCTCGCTCTATCTTTACTTTTAATGACTCAATGTCGCTCTATCGCTACTTTTAATGAAGTAGTGTCGCTCTATCGTTACTTTTAATGTCTCAATCTCGCTCTATCTTTACTTTTAATGTCTCAATCTCGCTCTATCTTTACTTTTAATGTCTCAATCTCGCTCTATCGCTACTTTTAATGTCTCAATCTCGCTCTATCGCTACTTTTAATGTTTCAATCTCGCTCTATCGCTACTTTTATTTTAATGTCTCAATCTCGCTCTATCGCTACTTTTAATGTCTCAATCTCGCTCTATCGTTACTTTTAATGTCTCAATCTCGCTCTATCGCTACTTTTAATGTCTCAATCTCGCTCTATCTTTACTTTTAATGACTCAATGTCGCTCTATCGCTACTTTTAATGAAGTAGTGTCGCTCTATCGTTACTTTTAATGTCTCAATCTCGCTCTATCTTTACTTTTAATGTCTCAATCTCGCTCTATCTTTACTTTTAATGTCTCAATCTCGCTCTATTGTTACTTTTAATGTCTCAATGTCGCTCTGTCGCTACTTTTAATGAAGTAGTGGCGCTCTATCGTTACCTTTAATGTCTCAATGTCGCTCTGTCGCTACTTTTAATGAAGTAGTGTCGCTCTATCGCTACTTTTAATGTCTCAATCTCGCTCTCGCTACTTTTAATGTCTCAATCTCGCTCTATCGCTACTTTTAATGTCTCAATCTCGCTCTATCGCTACTTTTAATGTCTCAATCTCGCTCTATTGTTAATTTTTATGTCTCAATCTCGCTCTATCATTAATTTTTATGTCTCAATCTCGCTCTATCGCTACTTTTAATGTCTCAATCTCGCTCTATTGTTAATTTTTATGTCTCAATCTCGCTCTATCATTAATTTTTATGTCTCAATCTCGCTCTATCGATACTTTAAATGTCTCAATCTTGCTCTATCGCTACTTTTAATGTCTCAATCTTGCTCTATCGATACTTTAAATGTCTCAATCTTGCTCTAGCGCTACTTTTAATGTCTCAATCTCGCTCTATCGATACTTTAAATGTCTCAATCTTGCTCTATCGCTACTTTTAATGTCTCAGTCTCGCTCTATCGCTACTTTTATTTTAATGTCTCAATCTCACTCTGTCGCTACTTTTAATGTCTCAATCTCGCTCTATTGTTACTTTTAATGTCTCAATCTCGCTCTATCGCTACTTTTAAAGTCTCAATCTCGCTCTATCTTTACTTTTAATGTCTCAATCTCACTCTATCGCTACTTTTAATGTCTCAATCTCGCTCTATCTTTACTTTTAATGTCTCAATCTCGCTCTATCGCTACTTTTAATGTCTCAATCTCGCTCTATCGTTACTTTTAATGTCTCAATGTCGCTACTTTTAATGTCTCAATCTCGCTCTATCGTTACTTTTAATGTCTCAATGTCGCTGTCGCTACTTTTAATGAATTAGTGTCGCTCTATCGTTACTTTTAAACGTATCAATGTTGCTCTATCGCTGCTTTAAATGTCTCAATCTCACTATTGCTTCTTTTAATGTCTCAATCTTGCTCTATCTTTACTTTTTAATGTCTCAATGTCCCTCTATTGCTTCTTTTAATGTCTCAATCTTGCTCTATCTTTACTTTTAATGTCTCAGTGTCGCTCTATCGCTACTTTAAATGTCTCAGTGTCTCTCCCGTGATAAATCCTCTGTAAAGCTCCTGACACACACCAGAAACATGAAGACCGAACGTGTGCCTTGAAACGAATCTACAACCTCAGACACACACGTCAGAAGTGATCGATGAGCTCTTACTGTAGCAGTTGTTGGGATCCTGCGTTCCGTTGATATTCCCGTTCTCGTCGATCATCAGAAACCACTGTGTGCGACTATAGAGGCGTCGTATTCGAACGTCCCCTCCTTCCATGTAGTCGTAGTTCCTGGTGTGCCGTTCGTGTTTTGAACAGTCAGTCACAGACGCCTGCCCAACAACCCTGTCGCCATCACACACACACACACACACACACACACGGCTGACGACCAGCACGACGTGCAACCACAGTCCACACGGCAACTCAGGCAGTTTCCATTGCAGCGTCCATTTGCGCATTATACTGCGTTTCTCGAGGAGTTCATGATCCACATACTGAAGGCAAAACTCTGGTTGGCCGTGTGAGATCCGCTAGGACCCTTTCCCAGTAATCCTCAGATTTTGGAGTGAACTCTGACCTCCTCCTGAAGCATCAGAATCTCCTCAGAGCTGGAGGAGGCAGAAGTGTGTTAGTTTCTGTTGTTAATGACAGTCAAATGATATAAATCAACAAACGGATGCTTCACACACTGTCTGGTTCCAGGTCAGTTCATCACAGTTCACTCGTCACTCAATAATCATGCACATGTAAACCAGATTCTACATGTTCAGTGTCTTTAAAATGAGTGTCTTAATGTCGCTCGATCGCTACTTTAAATGTCTCAATGTTGCTCACTTGCTACTTTGAATGTTTCAGTGTTTCTCTATCGCTACTTTAAATGTCTCAGCATTGGACCATTCCTGCTTGAATCATCTCAATATCTTCCTATTGCTTCTTCAAATGTTTCAGCATTGCTCTATTGCTACTCTGTTTCTACTTTAAATTTCTCAATATTGCTTTGTTGCTAATTTAAATCTCAACATCTATCTATCCTTTCTTTAAATGTCTCAGTCTCACTTTATCTGTATTTTAAATGTCTGTCATCACTTTAAATGTCCCAATATCGCTACTTTTAATGTCTCAATGTTGCTTTATTGTTACTTTAAATGTCTCAATGTTTCTCTATCACTTCTTTAAACGTCTCAATGTTTCTCTATCACTTCTTTAAATGTCTGAATGTTTCTCTATCACTTCTTTAAACGTCTCAATGTTTCTCTATCACTTCTTTAAATGTCTGAATGTTTCTCTATCACTTCTTTAAATGTCTGAATGTTTCTCTATCACTTCTTTAAACGTCTCAATGTTTCTCTATCACTTCTTTAAATGTCTGAATGTTTCTCTATCACTTCTTTAAATGTCTGAATGTTTCTCTATCACTTCTTTATGTCTGAATGTTTCTCTATCACTTCTTTAAATGTCTCAATGTTTCTCTATCACTTCTTTATGTCTGAATGTTTCTCTATCACTTCTTTAAACGTCTCAATGTTTCTCTATCACTTCTTTAAACGTCTCAATGTTTCTCTATCACTTCTTTAAACGTCTCAATGTTTCTCTATCACTTCTTTAAACGTCTCAATGTTTCTCTATCACTTCTTTAAATGTCTCAATGTTTCTCTATCACTTCTTTAAATGTCTGAATGTTTCTCTATCACTTCTTTAAACGTCTCAATGTTTCTCTATCACTTCTTTAAATGTCTGAATGTTTCTCTATCACTTCTTTAAATGTCTGAATGTTTCTCTATCACTTCTTTAAATGTCTCATTGTTTTTCTATCACTTTTTTAAACGTCTCAATGTTTCTCTATCACTTCTTTAAATGTCTCATTGTTTCTCTATCACTTCTTTAAATGTCTCATTGTTTCTCTATCACTTTTTTAAACGTCTCAATGTTTCTCTATCACTTCTTTAAATGTCTGAATGTTTCTCTATCACTTCTTTAAATGTCTCATTGTTTCTCTATCACTTCTTTAAATGTCTCATTGTTTCTCTATCACTTCTTTAAATGTCTGAATGTTTCTCTATCACTTCTTTAAATGTCTGAATGTTTCTCTATCACTTCTTTAAATGTCTCATTGTTTCTCTATCACTTCTTTAAATGTCTGAATGTTTCTCTATCACTTCTTTAAATGTCTCATTGTTTCTCTATCACTTTTTTAAATGTCTGAATTTTTCTCTATCACTTCTTTAAATGTCTGAATGTTTCTCTATCACTTCTTTAAATGTCTCATTGTTTCTCTATCACTTCTTTAAATGTCTCATTGTTTCTCTATCACTTCTTTAAATGTCTCATTGTTTCTCTATCACTTTTTTAAACGTCTCAATGTTTCTCTATCACTTCTTTAAACGTCTCAATGTTTCTCTATCACTTCTTTAAATGTCTCAATGTGTCTCTATCACTTCTTTAAATGTCTCAATATTTCTCTATCACTTCTTTAAATGTCTCATTGTTTCTCTATCACTTCTTTAAATGTCTCATTGTTTCTCTATCACTTCTTTAAATGTCTTATTGTTTCTCTATCACTTTTTTAAACGTCTCAGTGTTTCTCTATTACTTCTTTAAATGTCTGAATGTTTCTCTATCACTTCTTTAAATGTCTCAATGTTTCTCTATCACTTCTTTAAATGTCTCAATGTTTCTCTATCACTTCTTTAAATGTCTCAATGTTTCTCTATCACTTCTTTAAATGCCTCATTGTTTCTCTATCACTTCTTTAAACGTCTCATTGTTGCTCTATCTTTACTTTAAATGTCTCAATGTTTCTCTTTCACTTCTTTAAATGTCTCAGTATTGCTCTACTTCTACTTAAAATGACAGTATTTTCGTCATGGTCTCTGTCTCTCTGTCTAGTTTCTGCCAAACTAACTTACGACACAATACATTGGTATAAAATGTTGCAATAATGCTGTCTCGCAATAATAAATCGACTTACTTGTGCCTCCAGGACACGCGCTTCAGTCCCGACGATTCCAGAGAAACTTCCAATGTGACGCACCGAGAGAGTGAGTTTTGTGCCGTGCATCTTCTCGTGTTCCTGAACGCTGTGCAATCTCTGATAAAAGCCTCATGCTGACCTCACTTCTCTGCAATTACGCCTCAGCCACTCAGCTGTCAGTGGGATGCTGGAGAGAGAGAGAGAGAGAGAGAGAGAGAGAGAGAGAGAGAGAGAGAGAGAGAGAGAGAGAGAGAGAGAGAGAGAGAGAGAGAGAGAGAGAGAGAGAGAGAGAGAGAGAGAGAGAGAGAGAGAGAGAGAGAGAGAGGGGGAGAGAGGGAGAGAGAGAGAGAATCGTATGTTTCTGTTAGCCAGGTCTCCGGTGGACGTGAGAGGGAGCCGTAAACATGAGCGAGTGTCTCTCTCTCTCTCTCTCTCTCTCTCTCTCTATCTGAGGTATGTGGGAAGAATCCTGCGAGATCTCATCGACATTTATGAAGAATCACATGCCGTGACACACAGGCCTTTCTCAAGATCCCGTAGTTCAATTCAATTCAATTCAATTCACATTTATTTGTATAGCGCTTTTCACAATACACATCATTTCAAAGCAGCTTTACAGAAACTGCATGAGTTCACATTATAATTTAGAGTGATCTGTTATCAGAGGAAACTGTCTAA
Source organism: Squalius cephalus (assembly GCF_949319135.1). NCBI lineage: Eukaryota > Metazoa > Chordata > Actinopteri > Cypriniformes > Leuciscidae > Squalius > Squalius cephalus. The sequence goes on along the minus strand of NC_137127.1, from coordinate 1,336,395 downwards.
GTTATGTATTTCAGAAATGTACATATACAAAATCACAGTTAGCAAAAAAAGTATTATTTTAAACAATGCAATAATTTAATGCAGGAACAATGAGCTCATTGAATGAATACTTTTTAACAAATGATTATGACATTCTCATATATGTGATCTGAAGGGTCTCGTCTGTCATTTGTTTGCTGTGTTACAGACAAACATCAAAGCATGAGGTGAATTCAAAGGCTGATAGTGAATGCACGAGGGTAATAAATCTAACGAGGCGGGCCACAATTGAGGAGGATAAACAGAGGGCCGTTTACTGCGTGAAGGGCTCGTCTCTGCAGAAGGTCAAGCACTCTTTCACTTTTCCTGTTTGTATTTAGCAGGCAAATTTACAGTTTTACACACCTGGCCTCCGCGGGTCTCGGCACATCAAACGTTCCCAGCGTTTCGAGCCCGAGGGAGACAGAACCTCTGGATGCGCACGCTTGCTCTTTCATTTCACAAACGATCGCTCGTAAACCGGCTGATCTCAAAGCTCACGGTCATTTGCAAGCCTTGTATTTCCCTTCACCTTAAAGTGAAGTTTTACAGGAGCACGTGATCTAAAGCTGTTTGTGTTTCTGGACAGGAAGACGGTCAGACGTGATTCTGCTTCATTTCAACATCAAAATGGTTTATCATATCCATCCATTCCTCCCACTACAGGATTGGATGCAATTTTAAACATTACATTACATTTGAAGGGAGTAATTTCTAATATAACTCTTAAATGTCAATAAACAAATATTAATCTAGACAAAATCCGTGCCGAATGGACAATGGATTTGGCAGTTGATATATCAGAGGAAACCTCCTGTACTCGTATAGGTTTAATTTAGTTCAAGGTCCTCCACACACTTTATTACAGCAAGGTTAGGCCGTCCAAGATACATGCAAATATAGATTTTGTTTTTCCATTTTGGATTTTTTATTTTATTTGTTATTATTCATTGTTGATTTTATTTATTTTTTGTTCTGGGGGGTCGGGAAAGGGTGGGGGAATCTTAAAACCAAAAGGATCATTGTTGACTCTTTTGTATGTAATACATCACTTTGTTCTTCCTTCAACAATAATATTAATGAAAAAAAAAAAGGTTTATCATGCAAAACAGAAATTTTATGGTTTTTATCCTCCTTACAGCCACTGCATGAATCATATTTAGCACAAATCTGGGTCGTATTATTGTTTTTTGAGGATGAGTTCATGTTCCCAGCTAACAAAAATATGTTTGTTTTGCTAACATTCCCATTATTTGTTTGTCCAGTTAATGTTTCAGAAATTATTTTTCTTTGTTATGCTAATGTTAAGGGATCATTCCATTTTATCCTTTCGCAAACATCATGGGAATGTTACTTTTAAATGTTCTAAATAAGTAGTAACACGTTGAGAACGTTACTAAAGCCCAGATAACTTTGAAAAAACGTTCTATTATCATTACTGGAATAATGTTTGTTTGTAACATTCCGAGAACATTCCCTGTTTGCTGGGAAGTGACTTTTGAATACTGTAGAGTTTAATCGGATGTCGTCAATTAAATCCGCATCTTTACAGGAAGAAACTTTCCTGTCCTAATTATGCATGATTATATGGTCAGTTATCATTGTAATTCCCATTAAGCAAATGCAAAAAGAGCATTTAGTGTTGTTTATTCCCTGCTGTTTAATTACACTGGACTGTAAAGTTTCCCGCTCACTACGTTTACAGTCCCAGCAGTCATTTGAGTTTATGGCTGAAATGATAGAGCGAGTGACACATCAAAGCTGTTGAGGAGAGAGAGAGAGAGCTAATGTTGTCTGTGAACTTTAGACGACTCTCTCAGACAGATCTGCAGGTCTCCTGCTGTTTTAATTGCACCTGAAACGGCTCTTATAACACAAACGAACATGCAGTCTCATTCCCGTCTGTTTACTCTGGGCTTATGGAGAATAACTTTGCCATATAATATCAACAAACATGAGAACTGAAGAAAGTGTGAGCTTGTTTTGTCTGTGCTTCGTAGCGCTGGTCTCTCACCTGCTCTCCGGGTTTAAGGTCAGGCTATTCTGAGTTACGGTTAATCCACTGCTTTCTACATTCCCTGTTAATTGGTGAGCTCACGGGATCATGGCTGTTAACGGTGGGATGTTCTTTAAATAGCTTCGGTTGTGTTGCTCAAGTCTTAGATGGACAGAGGAGAGAAACACACTGTGCAGTTAAAGGGATAGTTCAACCAAAAATTAAAATTAGTCCATGATTTACTCACCCTCAACTAGGTGTATATGCCATTATTCTTTCAGACGAATACTATCAGAGTTATATTAAAATATTTTTTGGCTTTTCCAATCTTTATAATGGCAGTGAATGGCCGGTTTCTGTTTTGAAGTCCATAAAAGTCCATCTATCCATCATAAAAGTGCATTTATCCATGATACAAGTGCATCTATCCATCATAAAAGTGCATTTATCCATGATACAAGTGCATCTATCCATCATAAAAGTGCATCTCTCCATCATAAAAGTGCATCTATCCATCATAAAAGTGCATTTATCCATGATACAAGTGCATCTATCCATCATAAAAGTGCATCTCTCCATCATAAAAGTGCATCCATCCATCATAAAAGTACATCTATCCATGATGTGTATCATCATAAAAGTGCATCCGTCCATCATAAAAGTGCATCTATCCATGATAAAAGTGCATCTGTCCATGATAAAAGTGCATCTGTCCATGATAAAAGTGCATCTGTCCATCATAAAAGTGCATCTGTCCATCATAAAAGTGCATCTGTCCATGATAAAAGTGCGTCTGTCCATCATAAAAGTGCGTCTGTCCATCATAAAAGTGCGTCTATCCATCATAAAAGTGCATCTATCCATCATAAAAGTGCATCTGTCCATGATAAAAGTGCGTCTGTCCATCATAAAAGTGCATCTGTCCATCATAAAAGTGCATCTGTCCATCATAAAAGTGCATCTGTCCATCATAAAAGTGCATCTGTCCATGATAAAAGTGTGTCTGTCCATCATAAAAGTGCGTCTGTCCATCATAAAAGTGCGTCTATCCATGATAAAAGTGCATCTGTCCAT
>NC_137127.1:1295807-1328307 GCF_949319135.1 Squalius cephalus | reverse complement strand
CTAATGATGAGACCAAACCAACTGTGCATAATACAAGTCGGTTCAGAGTTCAGTACTGACTCAAAATGTTGCACTGAAAGTTGATACCAATAATGGATGGAAACAATATAAGAGGGAGAGGAGGAAGAGTATGAGGAAGAGGAGGTGAACAAGGATGAAAAGGAGGAGGTGAACAAAAAGGAAGAGGAGGTGAACAAGGAGGAAGAGTATGAGGAAGAGGAGGTGAACAAGGAGGAAGAGGAGGACGAAGAGGAGGTGAAAAAAGGAGGAAGAGGAGGTGCACAAGGAGGAAGATGAGGTGAACAAGGAGGAAGAGTATGAGGAAGAGGAGGTGAACAAGGACGAAGAGGAGGTGAACAAGGAGGAAGAGGAGGTGAACAATGAGGAAGAGTATGAGGAAGAGGAGGTGAACAAGGAGGAAGAGTATGAGGAAGAGGAGGTGAACAAGGAGGAAAAGGAGGACGAAGAGGAGGTGAACAAGGAGGAAGAGGAGGTGCACAAGGAGGAAGATGAGGTGAACAAGGAGGAAGAGTATGAGGAAGAGGAGGTGAACAAGGACGAAGAGGAGGTGAACAAGGAGGAAGAGGAGGTGAACAATGAGGAAGAGTATGAGGAAGAGGAGGTGAACAAGGAGGAAGAGTATGAGGAAGAGGAGGTGAACAAGGAGGAAAAGGAGGACGAAGAGGAGGTGAACAATGAGGAAGAGTATGAGGAAGAGGAGGTGAACAAGGAGGAAGAGGAGGATGAAGAGGAGGTGAAAAAAGGAGGAAGAGGAGGTGCACAAGGAGGAAGATGAGGTGAACAAGGAGGAAGAGTATGAGGAAGAGGAGGTGAACAAGGACGAAGAGGAGGTGAACAAGGAGGAAGAGGAGGTGAACAATGAGGAAGAGTATGAGGAAGAGGAGGTGAACAAGGAGGAAGAGTATGAGGAAGAGGAGGTGAACAAGGAGGAAAAGGAGGACGAAGAGGAGGTGAACAAGGAGGAAGAGGAGGTGCACAAGGAGGAAGATGAGGTGAACAAGGAGGAAGAGTATGAGGAAGAGGAGGTGAACAAGGACGAAGAGGAGGTGAACAAGGAGGAAGAGGAGGTGAACAATGAGGAAGAGTATGAGGAAGAGGAGGTGAACAAGGAGGAAGAGTATGAGGAAGAGGAGGTGAACAAGGAGGAAAAGGAGGACGAAGAGGAGGTGAACAAGGAGGAAGAGTATGAGGAAGAGGAGGTGAACAAGGAGGAAAAGGAGGACGAAGAGGAGGTGAACAAGGAGGAAGAGAAGAGGAGAAGAGAAGAGGAGAAGAGAAGAGGAGAGATGAGAAGAGGAGAGAAGAGAAGAGGAGAAATGAGAAGAGGAGAGAAGAGGAGAGGAGAGATGAGAAGAGGAGAGAAGAGGAGAGATGAGAAGAGGAGAGGAGAGATGAGGAGGAGAGGAGGAGGAGAGAAGAGATGAGAAGAGGAGAGAATAGGAGAGGAGGGAATAGGAGAGGAGGAGGAGAGAAGAGGAGAGGAGAGAAGAGAATAGGAGAGGAGGAGGAGAGAAGAGGAGAGGAGGAGGAGAGGAGAGAAGAGGAGAGAAGAGGAGAGGAGAGGAGAGAAGAGGAGAGGTGAGGAGAGGAGGAGGAGAGAAGAGAGGAGGAGAGATGAGAGGAGAGAAGAGGAGAGGAGAGAAGAGAAGAGAAGAGAAGAGGAGAGGAGAGGAGAGAAGAGAGGAGGAGAGATGAGAAGAGGAGAGGAGAGGAGAGAAGAGAAGAGGAGAGGAGAGATGAGGAGAGAAGAGAGGAGAAGAGGAGAGGAGAGAAGAGGAGAGGAGAGAAGAGAGGAGGAGAGAAGAGGAGAGAAGAGATGAGGAGAGGAGAGAAGAGAAGAGGAGAGGAGATGAGAGGAGAGAAGAGAGGAGGAGAGAAGAGGAGAGGAGAGAAGAGAAGAGGAGAGAAGAGAAGAGGAGAGGAGGAGAGAAGAGAAGAGGAGAGGAGAGAAGAGGAGAGGTGAGGAGAGGAGGAGGAGAGAAGAGGAGGAGAGATGAGAGGAGAGGAGGAGAGGAGAGGAGAGAAGACGAGAGGAGAGGAGAGGAGAGAAGAGGAGGAGAGATGAGAGGAGAGGAGGAGAGGAGAGGAGAGAAGACGAGAGGAGAGGAGAGGAGAGAAGAGGAGGAGGAGAGAAGAGAGGAGGAGAGATGAGAGGAGAGGAGAGAAGAGGAGAGAAGAGGAGAGGAGAGGAGAGGAGAGAAGAGGAGAGAAGAGGAGAGGAGAGGAGAGGAGAGAAGAGGAGAGGTGAGGAGAGAAGAGAGGAGGAGAGATGAGAGGAGAGAAGAGGAGAGGAGAGAAGACGAGAGGAGAGGAGAGAAGAGGAAAGGAGAGGAGAGGAGAGGTGAGGAGAGGAGGAGGAGAGAAGAGAGGAGGAGAGATGAGAGGAGAGGAGAGAAGAGGAGAGGAGAGGAGAGAAGAGGAGATTAGAGGTGAGGAGAGGAGGAGGAGAGAAGAGAGGAGGAGAGGAGAGGAGAGGAGATGAGAGGAGAGATTGTGATGTGGAGAAGCTCCTCCGGCCGGATCAACATGAACACATGATGAAGCAGAATCACTCTCTCACTGATCTAGAATCTGCAGTCTCTGCTCTTCTGAGTGACTAACGCTTTTCATCAGAGTTTTTTCCTGTAACCTGTTTGGCTTCTGCCGTCGGGTCACTGTATTACACACGTTCAATACAATATCCAGTACAACACTACACTTGCAGTGCATACAGTAGACAATTTATTCACCTTACTACTGTACGTTGTCATTACTATACTTTTTTACGTAATTGCAAAATTAATTTACTTTGTTACAATATTTTTTGTCTGTAACTGCTTGCTTTGGATTCTGTGTTCTCCATTATTTGATGTAGTGTCTAACGAATGATCTGAGTGTTTATAACATTGACTGATGTGTGTATGATCTGAGAGCTTTGTGTGATTTTGAGCAGATAAAATGGTTTTGATGCGATTGTTAGATTTTGCCGGAAGAGTCGGAGGTTCTGTGAATGAGGTTTGAAGGTTTGGTTTTGTGTTTAAGGTTTTGAGAAAGTGAGTGATGATGGTTTCAAGAAATGTGTTTTAGTAATTCAGAAAAACTGTAATAGTAGTTACTAGAATGTTGATATTGCATTACTCATTTGTTCCTGTGTAGTTATTTATTTATGAAGGAACAGTTTTATAAAGTGTTACCCCAAAAATGTTCCGAGCTGACATGAATAATGCATTCTTGAAAACATTTTTGCCATAAACTGTAAGTACTGGAACACGGCGACTCCTTGAGCGATTATTACTGAATGGAAATGTGATTATCAACACAACATCTGCAGAAAAGAGATGTCCGGGGAAATCTGCTTTTAAAGTCCCTAAACCATCAAAATGTGAGTGTGTGTCTGTGTGTGTGTGCATGTGTGTATGCGTGAGTGTCTGTGTGTGTGTGTGTGTGTGTGTGTGCGTATGTGTATGAGTGTATGTGTGTGTGTGTGTGTGTGAGTGAGTGAGTGTGAGTGTGTGTGTGTGTGTGTGTGTGTGTGTGTGTGTGTGTGTGTGTGTGTGTGCGTGCGAGTGTGTGTGTGTGTGTGTGTGTGTGTGTGTGTGTGTGTGTGTGTGCGAGTGTGTGCGTATATGTGTGTGTGTGCGTGTGTGTGTGTGTGTGTGTGTGTGTGTGTGTGTGTGCGAGTGTGTGTGTGTGTGTGTGCGAGTGTGTGCGTATGTGTGTGTGTGCGTGTGTGTGTGTGTGTGTGTGTGTGTGTGTGTGTGTGTGTGCTTGTGTGTGAGTGTGCGCGAGTGTGTCTGTGTGTGTGTGTGTGTGTGTGTGTGCGTATGTGTGTGAGTGTGTGTGTGCGTATTTTTGTGTGTGTGTGTGTGTGTGTGTGCGCACCTCTAATTGCTCCTCACATCTGTTCACAGTTCGCATGCGGAGGTGTAATTTGCATCTGCTCTGAGTGTCTGTGGATCATCATGCTCTCTCTCTCTCTCTCTCTCTCTCTCTCTCTCTCTCTCTCTCTCTCTCTCTCTCTCTCTCTCTCGGCCACACAGATTGTGCACCCCCCCCACCTCTGGTAAACACGACTGATTATCCGACAGTAAATCTGGATCTTTTGTCCGGGAAACAGAGGATCACAGCTTTACTCAGGAGAATCTGATCATGTTGACCTGCTGTTACTGATACACATGTGTTGAGCTGTGTGTGTGTGTGTGTGTGTGTGTGTCAGTCAGGACAGACTCACTACAGATTCATTAGAGCTTGGCCGAGAACTCGTTGGCAAAGACTTCTAAAAATCTAGTCCTCAATAGTTTTATGCTTTAACTTGCATAATCATATTGTTGCATATCTCATAACTCATATTACATCATCTTTTACACCTGCACACGATCCAAGAATCAAAGAGTGTGTGTGTGTCAGAGGTGAACAACAGTTTACGGTTTCCATGGTCAGATGAGCGATTGTCAGGCGAGGATGGGCTCTAATTCATGTGATAATATTTACTTTAGACAGTCGGTTCGCCGAAAGACAGATATCGATATTATGATCTTATTGTTCCAGGACTGATGTTTTCCTCACAGAAACATGAAGGTGAACATCTGTATCTGGTAAACATCGCGAACACGTCACACTCGGACTGATGTTTCTGCAGATGATCCCGGCACTTTCTAATGATTTGATGGGAGAAAAGCTTGTTATTTTTTACTTTATTTAACTGTGTGAAGGACAGATGTTCTCACTAGTAGATCCTCTCAAACGAATAAATAGTGTCACACAAAAGGAGATGTGAAAGTGAACACAAAAATATGTTCTAGAAACGGTTTGCCCACGTTCCCGTTAAGTTATGAAATCATTACTTCTAAATGTTCTCAGAAAGTCCAGTTTTTTAAATGTTAAAAAAACATTTCTTGGTTATTTGAATGTTAGATAAAACGGTAACACTTACAATAAGGTTCATCAGTTGACATTAGTTAACTACCTTATTAAACATGAACTAAGAATGAACTGCACTTATACAGCATTTATCAATCTTAGTTATAATGGTAATTTCAACATTTAGGCTACTAAAACATTATTAAAATCAAAGTTTGTATTTGTTAACATAACAGTTAATGCACTGTGAACTAACATGAGCAAACAATGAACAGCTGCATTTTTAATAACTAACAATAACCAAGATTAATACAGTAACAAATGATTTGCTCATTGTTGGTTCATGTTAGTTAATACATAATGTTAATGAACCTTATTGTAAAGTGTTACAGATAAAACATTAATAGAATTGAATTATTGTCTTTTTATTCATTACTTCTGAATGTTCTCTGAACCATCTGAAAAAAGTAGTAAAGGGTTAATTCACCCCCCAAAAATTAAACTATCCCATAATTAGCCATCCTAGCTGTATATGACTTTCTTCTTTCAGCCGAACACAATCAGAGTTAGGCTATCCTGGCTCTTACAAGCTTTATAATGGAGGATGACATTTTGAAGCCCAGAAAAGTGCATCCATCCATCATAAAAGTAATCCATACGACTCCAGGGGTTAATAACGGCTTTCTGGAGCCAAGCGATGTGTTTTTGTTTCAGTTTAAAAATAAATGCAGTCTCTGAGAGATACGTGTGAATGACATTGATGGATTTGTCTTGGAAGCGTCAGATTCTCATCATGGCTGCGTTTCCCGATAACGTTGTCTCTTAGCGCATCTCTACGAAGACTCTTAAGGTATAACTTAACTAAAGGTATACCATTTCTAGACGTGCCCCCCGAACCATACCTTAGGAAGTTGCTTAAGATATACCTTCTTACGGGCGACGTTAACACCAAGGGGGTAATCTATCAGCCGGAAACTGAAGCTTCCTCGGGCGCCGCCATTGATTAGCGGACCATCACCTGCTGTTAGCATTCCATTGACTCCCATTCATTTTGGCATCACTTTGACAGCGAATAACTTTACATCTGAGGCGTTTAAAGACTCTATTTGTCCTTTATTTATTTCTAAAGAAACACGAAAATGTATAAAAGGCTCCATTACCTTGTATCTTACGTTATGGCCCCGTAGATGCAGTTTCTGTAAAAATAGGCTAACGATCACATCATAACCACGCGACTCTCTGTCGCACAGTAGAGAGATTACCGTATGGACAGGAGGAGAAGCTCGCGGGCGATCGGGGGGACGTGGAGGCAAAATGACAGAATAATTAATCAGAATACTTAGCAAAAGTTTCTCCTGCTGCTAGCTCATGGACAGCTCCTACTCACACTCTCCGTCTCTGCAAGATTCGTAAGGGAATGATTCAGATTTCTCTCGGCACAGCTACTAGAAGACAGACGGGTTGCTCACATTAGGGATGGGACGATTACCGGTTTCACTATAAACCACGATAAAATGTACTGACGGTTAGTATTATCGTTTAAAATTTAATTATCATTAAAACCGTGTTTGATTATCACGATTTTAATAACTCACTGCCCAGCCAGCAACAGTCTGACGCAGGCGCAGCGCGCAATGTTGTTGTTGGTTTTTTTTTTATTCGAGAAGGAATGGCGGAAGGCAGTGACCATGCTCGGGAGATTTTTCAGCCTTTTAAGAGGACCAAATCTGAGGTGTGGTCATATTTTGGCTTTTACAAAAGTCCTGAGTGAAACTTAATCGAGGATGGTCACTACAATAGGGGGGAAACACTTCAAATCTGCCGAGTCATCTTGTGTGACCATCACTGTTTATAGCGAACGCAAGGCAAGTTAACTTTGACCTCAATAGCAAAACTACGTCTGGGAAATTATTGGGCACAAAATGTTGTTTTGAGTTGAAATATTTTATATCACTCACTTGAAATAAACGTGAAGCTTCCGCGAAGAAAAGTTCGCAGCAAGTGGCTTTGAGCCAAAGACAAACGATCAAGTTCAAACAAGACTATTGAGAGTGACATTTAAGGGATAATAATGTATATCATTGTAAACTTATTACACCGACTTTTTTTTTTACCACATAATTACGGTGACATATTGAATTGAGATTAATGTTTTAAATCTTACCCGTTTATAAATCCATTTTGTACAGCGTAGCCTACAAAACAATCGTCCAAAAACGGAGACGCAAGACGGCAAGTTGTATTTGAATGAAAAGACGAGAGCGCGTCCATTGCGATACATGGATGTGCGCGGTGTTATAATGCGTTGCTATTGACGACGGTCATTATAAGGAAGGAAATGCCACAGAATATAAAATTGCTTAAAAAAGTGCATAGAGCTGCTTGTTTTATTTGTTGTTTGTTGATTTTCAAATATTAAACTGTTTTTAGTGTGAGCATCAGTTCTTTTTGAACACTTTCATCTCGTTTTAACAAAACCGTGATAATATTGATAATTACGATAATTTTGGTCACTATAATCGTGATATCAAATTTTCATACCATCCCTTCCCTACGTCACATCTACGTCGTCAAGCTCAGTTTGAGTCTGTGCAGTCGCTCGACCATCAGGAAGTGAGTGCTTCAAATTGACTTCACTTTTCTCCGTTGAATCCAATGGGGTCGCTGTGTCCATTTCTTTTACTGTCTATGCGTTAACCGGTGCGGAATTTGTTGATATCGACGACTCGAGAATCAATTATTCACTCGAGCAGGGGCTGATTCTCTGCGTTATGTGAGAAAGTGGTGCTCTTTATAAAAGAAACACTTCAGAAATAGTGGAAATTGCATTTATTAGGATTAATGGGATATTATAAAAAATAATCCAAAAACAATAGCCTAGCCTACATGTTTTAAAATTGGATCATATATTGATGACACAATAACGGCCCATTACAACGTGCTTTGATTAATACCTACCTTTGATTAATATAATTAAAAAGCTAACAACAACCAGTGTAATTACAGTTTTATTCTGTGCATGAAACACTTGAATTCGCCTAACTGAACACTGTGTGTATTAACTTCAGAGTTATATGTGTATACTGAGATGTAAAGATGTTTTTTTGTTTTGTTTTTTGCAGTGGTGGTCTTCTGTTAACAGTGATAAGGTGAAGCTAAGAGTGGTCCAGACCAACCTTCCGAATGTGTGACTTAAGGTATACTTAACTACGAAGGTTTCGGGAAACATGTATTAATGATAAGGTACAGGTATAACTTAAGAAAGAAAGACTTGGTGTTAAGAAGGTTTCGGGAAACGCAGCCCAGATCTCTCTTCTCAGTTGAATAGTTGGAATAACAAGAGGTCAGTCAAAAGACATCAATAATAATGCATGAGAATAAGATGGAAGGTCTGTCCCAGAACTGTGTGTGTGTGTGAGTGTGTGTGTGGCCTCATCGCATGTTGTGGTTGCGTGCGAGACTCCAGCGACGCTCGTGCTCTCGGGGCGTCTGGGGTTTGATGTGTAAAACAACAACCCCGTGGACTTAAATGAGTGTATAAAAAGCAGAATCACGCGCAAGCCTTGTAAAAGTGAAAACACAACATGTGTAGTCACGCATGCCGTTACGGTGACCGGAGGGGGTGCGCGCGCGCCCCTCCGTTAGATCTAAAACTCTGCCGCGCTTTTTTAACCCATAAAATTACACGCGTAGCGGCGAATGCGCGCCAAAAACACTCTTGGCGGGAGATCGCGTGAAAGATCAAGCCGAGTGTCAGAAACATGTTTACATTTATGCTCATTATCGGAGGCATAGGCTACTATATTTTATTGGCAAGCTGACATTAAACGGGTGATAAAGTCTTAATTAGACGTTTTTGACAGCTGGATAAATAAGTGTATGAAAGCCCATTACATAAAAAACATGCTTTGGCAAATCACAATTATGACATAAAAAGTCGTAATTATGACATACTAAAATACATAATACTTTGTGTCATAATTATGAATTCTTGTTATCTGAGTCATAATCTCTAGTTTTTGAGTCAAAATGTCTAGTTTTTGAGTCATAATTTCATCTTTAATGTCCTAATTATGACTTTTTATGTCGTAATTTCGACTTTTAATGTCATAATTATGTTTGTTTTTTTCTTATGGGGCAGAAATAGGCTTCCATATTAGTGTACTAGTATAAATATGCACACTTACCCTAGGCTACTATACACTAGAAGTAGGCTGTGTAGTTAGCGTATGCCAATAATACTAAATAATGTCTTAATATGTGACAATTATATGATCAATAAGTTGACAACATATGTTTTTACATTGCTTTAACTTCAAAATAAGTTTAGCAATTTTCAAAATAAAGATTCGACTTTATTTATTTAAGTCAGTTTAATGAAATTTAAGTTCAACTGACTTAAAAATCCAAATTGTACTTAAAAAAGTCTTTTCTTTTTTACAGCCCATTGATGCACATTGATTGAGTTTGCTCATATGTGTTACAGAATTCAAGTCAAGAGAGAACAGTGTCAAACAACTCCAGTTCCTTTGCACAAGGGCTTGTGGGTAATAGTACTTTATTACTTTATTTGTGTTATTATTGATAATCTTCCAGACCGCAAATCAACCAGACACCTTGACTTTATCATACTATTTTTAATGTAGCCTGTATGATTTGGGACACACTAATTCTGGGCTGTTCCATCTGGCAATGAGAAAGAATTCCTAGTTTGTTTAGTCACAACCACCAGTGTTTAATTTAATTATGTTTTTTATACGTGTCTATTAATGACACAACAAGTACTCTAATGAGCACACACAGGTGAGCAACACTTTGATCACTTTCAGATTTTCAGGTCATTATGTTGAGAAAGGCAAGCAAATAAGTTTGAGATTCATGTTTTTCCCATGATAGAATGAAAAACAACAGCGCCACCTTTAGGTGAATGTGAGAGATGTCTGGTTTTCCATTGATGGGGGACATGAACTAAAGTGAGGATATTAATAATATTAAACTTTATTTATATAGCCCATTTATAGCTGCTATGATCAAAGTGCTTTACAAAATTAACACATTAGTAAAACAGACATAAAGAGCTTTACATCATATTAAATCAAGTTTAATAACTTGAACAAAAATAAAAGCAGAGATTTCAATCACCAGTAAAGACACCATGAGCCAGACGAAGAGTTAATATAAGATTAGTTGGGTCAGTATATGATATTCTAGAGTAGTCTATGCAATAACTAAATGATTTCTGTGTGTATCGGTCACTGCAGTAATCTTGCATATGTGAACATCACACCAAAGTTAACAGACTGAACAATGTTTATGTAGCCTACATATCAATTTCTACATACAATAATTCATTTTTTAGTATTAAAATACAATTATGTATGGCATGTTGTATTACAGATTGTATTCTAAATTAGGTATCATGAATGAATGAATTTGTACAGTACATCTTGTTTAATTGACAGACATTTGCAAATGATAGTGTACAGTCTAGTCTGGTTGTATACTGTGTAATTCGCACCCTATAAAGGCTTGAAGTGTGTAAGTGCACACTTGTGTGTCCGGCCCATCAGATAACAACACAATTGCTGTAGTTTATCACTGTAAACATGTGTACAACTCAATGGCTGGTTTATGTTTTCTGTGCCAGTATTTTTAGGGTTGTTTTGAAGAATACTGAGAACAGTATTGTTTTGTGGGACGTATGGGTTGGGATAAAAATAGAGCTTTCTTTTCATGAATTCACAGAAACACAATGAATGACATCATTAATTTGGGGAAAATGCACAAAACAAATCTGAGCTTTACAATACTGGGTGTCACATAAGTCTCTCTCTCTCTCTCTCTCTCTCTGTGTGTGTGTGTGTGTGTGTGTATCATGTTGAAGCTTAAAGTCCCACTTCATTCTCTCCAATGAAAGCAATGAAACTGAATCACTCCCTATCCCCTATGTAGTGCACTATGTGCCATTCACCATGTAGACTGTAGTAAATGTGTGAACAAGTGACTGATTTCAGCCGCAGCTTCAGCATCTAGTTATAGTGTGGGGGCGGAGCTTCAGATTCTAGAGAGCATTTGATTGGACAGAAAATCTGATGAGAAGCTGAAGTGCAGAGTGATGTCATCAAAATCATTGATCTATATTTGTGGAAGTGAGTGACTGTAGGTTTTGCACTTATATCTTCAAAATGTGAATTTTGTCATTGTTTTGGAACACACTAGCTTATAGATAACAGTAAGACTAAGACAAAAAAACTTAATTTTAATTTCATGGGAACTGATTGTTTGGGAAGTGTTGCTTTGGTGGTGATGATTGAATCACAGGCCTGATTATTGTCTGTGTTCATACAAATCTAATTGAAACCGCAACTTATGTCAATTTGAAATCGTCATAACTGATGACAAATGATAAAACTCACTGAACATCTCGGTTGCTGTTAGATTTTATATATATATATATATATATATATATATATATATATATATATATAAATTCCTGAAAGTGAAACCTAGTCTGTGTATTTTACAATGAGTATCTTTCTTATGCCCTTAAAATGATGAAAAGTAAAAATGCAAAAAACAACAACAACAAAAAAAACCCGTTTTGCTACAAAGGAAGAATATGACGTGAAAAGTAAACCCTGCCCCCCCTTCCTTTTTTCCCTCTTTTTTTTCTTTTCTTCTTCTTTTCTGTAATGCAATTTTGCACCTGATCCTACTGTCATAGTGTAATTATATATCTGTGTTGCCATGTTTTTTTGTACATGACATATTGTTTAATAAAAAAATAAGAAATAAAAATATCTCGGTTGCTGTTATTTCTGCGCATGCGTGTGAGTTGAGTTTCCTGCTCTCACGCGCCCCCTAACGACAGCTTGACAGAATTACAGAAACGCACGTCCTTAATGACCCTCCGCGGCTTCCGTCCCAGATGAGTGTCAGTCAGTCAATCAGTCAGTCAGTGACGGACATCAGAACCGGAGCACCGGATCATGTCTCCGTTAACGGCCTCCTGACAGCAGCCCGCGGCTCGGTTCCGGTGTCGGTGTGCGAGATGGACGCTGGCGAGAGAAAGGTAACTCGATTTATCGACACACGAACGCGATTAACATCCGCTGGCCTCACATTAGCTTTAGCATTAGCAGCGCTCGCGGGATTAAAGTCCAAAACTGCATAATGACGGATTGTTATTGTGACCAAACACTCACATGTGTGTGAAATATGCGTTTATTTGTGTTCGTGTGTGTGTTAGTTGTGTATATCAGAGCTGACGCGATGCTGAGAGCGAAGGGACGCGCCAAAACAATGACGCCCCTGTTATGATCAATGAAACAAATCTAGATCCATAACAGTGATTAATGAAATATCAGTGAACATGGCGATTATTACCAGAGCTCAATAGTCGCGTGGCGTTTGTGTGAGTATATATACGTATATTACAGTACCGTGGTAATACTCTGATGTGTTTTGAAGTAACGTTAATTCAGAGAACCGAGTAAATAAATATTATGGCACATCAAGACGGGAATGAATTATTACTACGGTATACGTAAAAGTACCATAGTACCAGCACTGTACTGTAGTTTCCCATCAGGAAGCGTGGTTATTGACCACATACATCTGCTTTATGAAGGTTGAAATGTGTGATTGACTCTCGTCGTAGAAACAACAACACACTGTGTTTGGCTCAAGTAAACATTCATAACTACAAATTTGATGTGATTAATAATTTGTTTTCTGTTTATAATACTACGCAAAATAGCATCACAGTCCCAGTAGTATCACTCACAAACATCAATCACCTCAGTTTGACTTTATTTAGTTAGAAGTGATGTAACATGACTGTGATATTACATGATTTAATGACTGTGATATTTCATGACTGACTGTACAGTGACTGTGATATTACATGACTGATTGTACAGATTGACTGTGATATTACATGACTGACTGTACAGTGACTGTGATATTACATGACTGACTGTACAGTGACTGTGATATTACATGACTGACTGTACAGTGACTGACTGTGATATTACATGACTGACTGTACAGTGACTGTGATATTACATGACTGACTGTACAGTGATTGACTGTGATATTACATGACTGACTGTTCAGTGATTGACTGTGATATTACATGACTGACTGTACAGTGACTGTGATATTACATGACTGACTGTTCAGTGATTGACTGTGATATTACATGACTGACTGTACAGTGACTGTGATATTACATGACTGACTGTACAGTGAGTGACTGTGATATTACATGACTGACTGTTCAGTGATTGACTGTGATATTACATGACTGACTGTACAGTGATTGACTGTGATATTACATGACTGACTGTACAGTGACTGTGATATTACATGACTGACTGTACAGTGACTGTGATATTACATGACTGACTGTACAGTGACTGTGATATTACATGACTGACTGTACAGTGACTGTGATATTACATGACTGAATGTACAGTGACTGTGATATTACATGACTGACTGTACAGTGACTGTGATATTACATGACTGACTGTACAGTGACTGTGATATTACATGACTGACTGTACAGTGACTGTGATATTACATGACTGACTGTACAGTGAGTGACTGTGATATTACATGACTGACTGTACAGTGAGTGACTGATATTACATGACTGACTGTACAGTGACTGTGATATTACATGACTGACTGTACAGTGAGTGACTGATATTACATGACTGACTGTACAGTGACTGTGATATTACATGACTGACTGTACAGTGACTGTGATATTACATGACTGACTGTACAGTGACTGTGATATTACATGACTGACTGTACAGTGACTGTGATATTACATGACTGACTGTACAGTGATTGACTGTGATATTACATGACTGACTGTACAGTGACTGTGATATTACATGACTGACTGTACAGTGAGTGACTGTGATATTACATGACTGACTGTACAGTGACTGTGATATTACATGACAGACTGTACAGTCAGTGACTGTGATATTACATGACTGAATGTACAGTGACTGTGATATTACATGACTGACTGTACAGTGATTGACTGTGATATTACATGACTGACTGTACAGTGATTGACTGTGATATTACATGACTGACTGTACAGTGATTGACTGTGATATTACATGACTGACTGTACAGTGACTGTGATATTACATGACAGACTGTACAGTGACTGTGATATTACATGACTGACTGTACAGTGACTGTGATATTACATGACTGACTGTACAGTGACTGTGATATTACATGACTGAATGTACAGTGACTGTGATATTACATGACTGACTGTACAGTGATTGACTGTGATATTACATGACTGACTGTACAGTGACTGTGATATTACATGACTGACTGTACAGTGACTGTGATATTACATGACTGACTGTACAGTGACTGTGATATTACATGACTGACTGTACAGTGAGTGACTGTGATATTACATGACTGACTGTACAGTGAGTGACTGTGATATTACATGACTGACTGTACAGTGACTGTGATATTACATGACTGACTGTACAGTGACTGTGATATTAAGTGACTGTGATATTAAATGACTGATTGTACAGTGACTGTGATATTACATGACTGACTGTACAGTGACTGTGATATTACATGACTGAATGTACAGTGACTGTGATATTACATGACTGACTGTACAGTGATTGTGATATTACATGACTGATTGTACAGTGACTGTGATATTACATGACTGACTGTACAGTGACTGTGATATTACATGACTGACTGTACAGTGATTGACTGTGATATTACATGACTGACTGTACAGTGACTGTGATATTACATGACTGACTGTACAGTGACTGTGATATTACATGACTGACTGTACAGTGACTGTGATATTACATGACTGACTGTACAGTGACTGTGATATTACATGACTGATTGTACAGTGACTGTGATATTACATGACTGACTGTACAGTGAGTGACTGTGATATTACATGACTGACTGTACAGTGACTGATATTACATGACTGACTGTACAGTGAGTGACTGTGATATTACATGACTGACTGTACAGTGACTGTGATATTACATGACTGACTGTACAGTGACTGTGATATTACATGACTGACTGTACAGTGACTGTGATATTAAATGACTGATTGTACAGTGACTGTGATATTACATGACTGACTGTACAGTGACTGTGATATTACATGACTGACTGTACAGTGACTGTGATATTACATGACTGATTGTACAGTGACTGTGATATTACATGACTGACTGTACAGATTGACTGTGATATTACATGACTGACTGTACAGTGACTGATATTACATGACTGACTGTACAGTGAGTGACTGTGATATTACATGACTGACTGTACAGTGACTGTGATATTACATGACTGACTGTACAGTGACTGTGATATTACATGACTGACTGTACAGTGACTGTGATATTACATGACTGACTGTACAGTGACTGTGATATTAAATGACTGATTGTACAGTGACTGTGATATTAAATGACTGACTGTACAGTGACTGTGATATTAAATGACTGACTGTACAGTTACTGTGATATTACATGACTGACTGTACAGTTACTGTGATATTACATGACTGACTGTACAGTGAGTGACTGTGATATTACATGACTGACTGTACAGTGACTGTGATATTACATGACTGTACAGTGAGTGACTGTGATATTACATGACTGACTGTACAGTGAGTGTGATATTACATGACTGACTGTACAGTGACTGTGATATTAAATGACTGATTGTACAGTGAGTGTGATATTACATGACTGACTGTACAGTGAGTGACTGTGATATTACATGACTGACTGTACAGTGACTGTGATATTACATGACTGAATGTACAGTGACTGATATTACATGACTGATTGTACAGTGACTGTGATATTACATGACTGACTGTACAGTGAGTGACTGATATTACATGACTGACTGTACAGATTGACTGATATTACATGACTGACTGTACAGTGAGTGACTGTGATATTACATGACTGAATGTACAGTGACTGTGATATTACATGACTGAATGTACAGTGACTGTGATATTACATGACTGACTGTACAGTGATTGACTGTGATATTACATGACTGACTGTACAGTGACTGTGATATTACATGACTGACTGTACAGTGACTGATATTACATGACTGACTGTACAGTGAGTGACTGATATTACATGACTGACTGTACAGTGACTGTGATATTACATGACTGACTGTACAGTGACTGATATTACATGACTGACTGTCTGACTGTACAGTGACTGTGATATTACATGACTGACTGTACAGTGACTGATATTACATGACTGACTGTACAGTGACTGATATTGCATGACTGACTCTACAGTGAGTGACTGTGATATTACATGACTGACTGTACAGTGACTGATATTGTATGACTGACTGTACAGTGAGTGACTGATATTACATGACTGACTGTACAGTGAGTGACTGATATTACATGACTGACTGTACAGTGAGTGACTGTGATATTACATGACTGACTGTACAGTGACTGTGATATTACATGACTGATTGTACAGTGACTGTGATATTACATGACTGACTGATAAATTCATTAGTCTCACAAAATTTTTACATATGTAAATGTTTTATATTTGTTTGTTTTACTTATGTTCTTGTACAGCACTTTGTGATTTTATCTGCGAAAAGCGCTTTATAAATAAATTTTACTTACTTACTTACAGTGATTGACTGTGATATTACATGACTGATTGTACAGTGACTGTGATATTACATGACTGACTGTACAGTGACTGTGATATTACATGACTGATTGTACAGTGATTGACTGATATTACATGACTGACTGTACAGTGATTGACTGTGATATTACATGACTGACTGTACAGTGATTGACTGATATTACATGACTGACTGTACAGTGACTGTGATATTACATGACTGACTGTACAGTGACTGTGATATTACATGACTGATTGTACAGTGACTGTGATATTACATGATTGATTGTACAGTGACTGTGATATTACATGACTGATTGTACAGTGACTGTGATATTAATTGACTGATTGTACAGTGACTGATATTACATGACTGACTGTACAGTGAGTGACTGTGATATTACATGACTGACTGTACAGTGACTGTGATATTACATGACAGACTGTACAGTGAGTGACTGTGATATTACATGAGTGACTGTACAGTGACTGTGATATTACATGACTGACTGTACAGTGACTGTGATATTACATGACTGACTGTACAGTGACTGTGATATTACATGACTGACTGTACAGTGACTGACTGTGATATTACATGACTGACTGTACAGTGACTGTGATATTACATGACTGACTGTACACTGACTGTGATATTACATGACTGACTGTACAGTGACTGACTGTGATATTACATGACTGACTGTACAGTGACTGTGATATTACATGACTGACTGTACAGTGACTGTGATATTACATGACTGACTGACTGTACAGTGATTGACTGATATTACATGACTGACTGTACAGTGACTGACTGTGATATTACATGACTGACTGTACAGTGATTGACTGTGATATTACATGACTGACTGTACAGTGACTGTGATATTACATGACTGATTGAACTAGTGTTGTCAAAAGACCTGGTACTTCGGTACCAAGTCGGTACTAAAAAAATGAAACCGTTACGGTACCAGCTTTTCTTAAGTACCAGTGGTACCGAAGTACCGGATTAATCCGGTTCTTGATGCGCTGCCCAAAAGGTGCACAGTTGCGTCCTCTTCATAAAAACACTGACGCCCGTTTCACACACACTCCGTTTGCGGTGCGTATGCGGTGCAGGAGCAGCACGCACTATAGTGCTTTCACATAATGCTGCGTTTGCTGTGCGTAACTTATGGAAGTGAAATAATGCCAAATGTTTTTGAAACAAAAAAGCCAGATGAATTGCACTATTTGAAAAAAAATGTGCGTTGCATTAACCATGCTTGCATTTTAATGTATTGTATTTTTAGGGCTTGCATTTTTATGGGCTGAAATTCAACATGGTTGAATATTTAGGCTGTGAATATTTCAATTCAAAACATTTCAAACACATTTTCATTATTAAACATTCAATAATCCATATTCACCTTTCATATTTCACTTCCAAAATATTCAAACTGTTAAAAATACAACCTATAATATTCGACAGGCAATTTTAGGTCCATTTTATTTCGCTTTGCAAATTCAGTGGTTCAAATTCGACAGAAAATTCTACGTCAACATCCAGGAACTGCAGGAAAAGCAGTAGATTGCCGAGCATACTCTCCATCTGCTGTTAGTCGACCTCTCCAGCAGGGGGTGTGAAAGCGCGTGTTAAATTTAAAATATATTTAACATTTAAAATCGACCTTTTAAATTTAAATATGAACGCAGTTTTGGATTAAGTAAAAGTACAGTCAAGTCAAATAAAACACGATATACACTTTAATATATGTAAATTTAATCTAAATTAAGCTTTGGTACCGAAATTGGTACCGAGAACCGTGGATTTTCACTGGTATTGGTACCGAATACTGAAATTTTGGTACCGTGACAACACTAGATTGAACGGATTGACTGTGATATTGTGACTTATATCACATGACTTATAGTATGGTGACTGTGATATTACAGTGAGTTGGGTTCTCTCTGTTTATTTGGTCTGGATTGGAGTGTGTGTGTGTGTGTGTGTGTGTGTGTGTGTGGCTGGTTTCTGCAGACACCGATCGCATCTGATCTGTCAGGTTCTCTCTGTTTATTTGGTCTGGATTGGAGTGTGTGTGTGTGTGTGTGTGTGTGTGTGTGTGTGTGTGTGTGTGTGTGTGTGTGTGTGTGTGTGTGTGTGTGTGTGTGTGTGTGTGTGTGTGTGTGTGTGTGTGTGTGTGTGTGTGTGTGTGTGTGTGTGTGTGTGTGTTGCTGGTTTCTGCAGACGCCGATCGCATCTGATCCGTCAGGTTCTCTCTGTTTATTTGGTCTGGATTGGAGTGTGTGTGTGTGTGTGTGTGTGTGTGTGTGTGTTGCTGGTTTCTGCAGACACCGATCGCATCTGATCCGTCAGGTTCTCTCTGTTTATTTGGTCTGGATTGGAGTGTGTGTTGCTGGTTTCTGCAGACACCGATCGCATCTGATCCGTCAGGTTTCTCTGCATTGATCACATTCCTCGCGCGTCAGTGATGTTCCTGTCGCTCAGATCAGTTTCTGTGCATTTCTCCTCGTGTTCCTGCTCAAGTCTGTCCAATCAGAGCTTCTCATGATGCTTCTTCGAGCTGGATCACGTGTGTTTGTGTTCTCAGAGCGATGCTGTTGTGACCCACACTTTCATAAAAAAGTCCAGGTCCAAAATTAGAAAAGTTTTTAACTTGCCTAATTTTTGGAGTGATTACCTTAATGTATTTGTAATGCAAAACCACTCGTTTTTTATATTTGTTATTTTAGCTGGTTTAACCTAAAGCGGCCGGCTTTGAGGCGCTCGACACAGACTGGGTTATATGGACGTTTACAGAAACCTCAGTATCAGTGCAGGATGGTCAGAGCTCTTCCAACCCAAACTGATCTCTAAAGCACATTTAGTGCTGGGCAACGATTTATCACATCCAAAATAAAAGATTGTGTTTACATAATATATGTGTGTGTGTGTATAATTATTTTGTATGTATAAAGAAAAATGTGTGTATATATATATATATATATATATATATATATTTATTACATGGCTTGGCTGAATTCCAATGTAGAATGCGGTCTGTTATTTCTTGATAACAGACCGCTGCGAAGTATAACAGACCGTTGCCATGAAAAACAGCGCGTTGCTATGGACGCGGAACGGACTATTTTCTTTGGCGGAAGCAGTACAATCGTTTTTAAATCAATAAACTCCTTTTTAAATCAATAATTCGTGGCAAATTATTTATTTATTTTGTAGGTAGCCATGTAATAAGCGGGATAATGTATAGAGAGGCGGTCGTTATAGCGAATAACAACCCCTTCAGGCTGATTCAAGACCCCTCCGCTTCGCGTCGGGGTCCTGTTCAGCCTGTCGGGGTTGTTATTCGCTATAACGACCGCCTCTCTATACATTATCCCTTACATACAGTGTATATATATATATATATATATATACAGTATATATATATATACAGTATATATATATATATACACACACACACACACACACACACACACACACATATACATACATGCATATATTTCTTAAATATATACATGCATGTGTGTATATTTAGGCTATACAAAATAATAATATACAGTGCACACACATATATTATGTAAACACAAACTTTTGATTTGGATGTGATTAATCGTTGCCCAGCACTATATAGGATATTCATTGGACTTAGAACTTAAGTGCATGTAGAACATGTAATGATGAAGATCCACTTTTTGGATCAGTTTATTATGGAAGTTGAGTTCCAGTCTAACCCTAACCCAGTCCTTAAAACATCTTTACACACAGAATACATGGATGGAGTCACTCAAAGTCAAACCACCCTTATTTCTACAGCTCTTTATACAGTACAGATAGTTTAAAAGCAGTAATAAACAGGGAAATAACAGAATCAGTGATGCAAAATTTATCAAATATGAGACAAATCTCTAAAACGACAATAGAAACCATATAGAAAGCATCAGAAGATTAAAAACGGTCAAGCAACTCTCTCTCTCCCTCTCTCTCTCTCTCTCTCTCTCTCTCTCTCTTTGTCCTGTCTTTCTTCAGCACAAAAACCCTCTGTTTTCTCCACACAGTCTTGACACAGAAATGCTGAAAAGACAAAAGCGTCCCTCGTCGCCCTCATTAGTTCAGCCCACGTTGAGACCATCGCTTCACGTTCATGAATCTCCTGCCATTCAAGAGTTCTGCATGTTCTCTGCCAGCTTCATCCACACATTTTACCACGTTTAAAGGGACAGTCCACCCAAAAATGATCATTCTGTCATCATTTACTCGTTCCAAACCGCTGTGATTTCCCCTACAAAAAAAGAGATTGTCTCAGTCCATAGAATGAAAGTAAATGGGGTCCAATGTTGTATGATTCCCAATGTTCTTCAACATGTGATCTTGTCTTTATCTCTGTAGCTTCCCTGTGACTCTCACTTTAGTGTGTGTATTGATAGTGTCCTCTAATCTGTCCAAACCTGCTGCTTGTGTAATTAGCTTAACTTTAATCAGCTCCTCACTTTAATCCCTGATGTGACGCCTACATCCACTTGCCTTTGTCACATACGCTTTAACAGTCACGTGATCTCGAGCCAAATCAATTCCAGTGCTTTATGGGATATCATGATGCTAATGTTTATCATTAATGCTTTGTTGTCACGTTGAGCAGTTTAGAGCGATGGGATAGTTTACATTTGGAGATTTGATTAGCAGCGTGGACTGATGTTGCTGTCGGGGATCTGATTGGACGAGAGAGCAGATGGTGTGTGACATCACAATCGGAAGAGTGTACAGAGCTCCGCCCACCACCTACAGACGAACAATTGCTGCTATATACCATAACACACACTCTATTCACACTCTTACACACACACACACACACACAGCATCAGATGTGTCTTTGTTTCTGAACACAATGACTGTGTATTTAATCAGGGAATCAGGATGTTGCCATTATTATTATTATTATTATTATTATTATTATTATATTTGTATATCTTTTCCTTTCCATCATCATTATTATTATTATTATTAGGTTTGTATATTGTATTGCATCTTGGATCAGGGCAGTTCTGACGGGCAAGAGTGAAGATTTGCTACAGTTCTTTTGAGAAAGTGACATTATCAATGTTTTTATTACATATAATCGCTAGATTTTTAATATATAATCAGCCTCATCGATTTCATTAGAAGTTTTAAGCTGTCAGGCTCTCTTACGCTCTTTTCCAGTGAATGCAACATTATGTAGATGTTGTGAAAATTAATGCGCATATTTAAAATGAATGTGCATATTTTTCTATTTTGCAAACAGTTTAAACTAAAGACTTAGAGAATGCCCAGATGGAGCACAATAATATTTTTAATAAATTATGTAGCCTATTTTTGAAATAAAAGCAAGACATGTGTGTATATATTCAGGGATGCATGATATATCAGCCACCATATCAGGGATCGGCCGATATATGTTCATTTGTGATGTTATCGTTATCGGCCTGATAAGAGAATCTGGCAGATATATCAAAGCTGATAAGTACTGTATTATTTCCTCCAGCTGAGACGCTTCAGATGCGCTCTGTTCAACATGGTGGATTAGAAGTGCTTGAAATATGATTGAAAAAAATGAAAATCCAGTTCAGTGAAACGTGCAGCGCAAGTCTGTCATAGCCTACATAAAATGTACATAGAATTAATTCTAGAACATTATAATTGTGTTTGGGACAGGGCTTTTAATGGTGAGACTTTTGTTCATCAGGCTCTTAAAAAGTATTAAAAAAATTTGATTATAGATTTATCAGCCAATATATCGGTTATCGGCTTTCAAATGTATAGAATTATCGGTTATCGGTATCGGCCAAAATGCTCATATGTGCATCCCTGTATATATTCCCACAGAACAGTCTACCTCTGGCCTGGTAATAACTGTTGCTCTTGCTTCTGTTGATTTAGCCTGTCTGCTTTCAAACCGCACTGTTTTAATGTTAGAATTGTTTATAACCTCGTTGCTGCTCAATGTTGATCATACACCCATACATTAATAAAAGAAATCATGACCCAGAACCAACCAAACGTACATCACACCTCTAGTATCATCCGATCGGATTCACAGGGGTTTTCTACCTCACTTTCCCGAGATTGTGTTGAGATTGAGTGGAGATTGTGTGGAGATTGTGTTGAGATTGTGTGGAGATTGTGTTGAGATGATGATGTTGTGATGATGAGGAAGTGTTGGTACAGCGAGTGCCGTGACGTGTTTCAGCTGTTTAATCATTGACTCTTCCTGCTTGGTGACATGATTATAGGAATGAGTTCGAGCTTCTCTGCAGGAAGTGCAGTGTTTTCACCTGAGAACGTGTGGAATGTGATGACATCACGGTCACATGACCTCGCTGTTCTCGCCCCAGATTCCTTGAGCTGCCGTTCTGGAATAACTCGGACAGAGATGTCACTTCTGTCATGACACACCTGTATGATGTTTTTAATCGTTTGATCGTCGAGTGCGTGCTTCAGACATGTTAAACCGTAAGACACGTGACCGACCTGTGTGTGTGTGTGTGTGTGTGTGTGTGTGTGTGTGTGTGTGCTGACATCTGGCTCATCTCTGATTCAGAATGATGTACTAACACACTATTTCTGCAGTAAAAAGATATTGTATTAGTAGTATGCTGTGCTCCCACACACACACTCACACACACACACACACACACTTCTGTAGGAGGAAACCATGCTCAGCGTGTCATATCAGACTGATTTATTATCCATAATGCACTAGGGCATTCAAAACAACATAACATGATCCGTACGACACAAGGCTGTTACAAACATGACGCTTTTAGAAATCTCAGGCATGATTTCTGGAGTAGTTTAGATTTTTCTGTGTTTACATAATGCACAATGCTTTTACACACACACACACACACACACACACTCACTCACTCACTCACTCACTCACTCACTCACTCAATTTAATAATACGTGCATAACTAACATTCAGAAGCAAATGGTAGTGAATGCAGTTTTTCAGCCCTGTAATGCAGCGTTATGTGTCTAAATACACGAGTGTGTGTGTGTGTTTCAGGATGTGAAGCTCTCTGCTGAAGTGGAACCGTTTATCCCTCAGAAGAAAGGTGTTGAAGCTTCATTATTACCCATGAGTTTGTGCAGTGAGGGTGGAGCTGAGCCCACACAAATCCCCTCCTACCTGATCACCTGCTACCCCTTCGTACAGGAGAACCAGAGCAACAGGTACACACACACACACACACACACACACACACACACACACACACAAACACACACACACATTCTTGTACATCTATCTTTTGAGGACATTCATTGACACATTGCAATCTCTAGCCGCTTACCCTAACCTTACCCATCACAACTAAGTGCCTAACCCGACCCCTGACCCTAAACCGACCCTTGACCTCATTATAACCTGATCCCTAAAACCAAGTGTTGACCCTCAAACAGGCCTTTAAAGGCCAACATGTCCTCACTTTACTTTCTTTGTCCTCACTCCAGTGGTCTAACACTCAAACTGGTCCTCACAAAGATAGTTCTACAAGTACGCACACACACACACACACACACACACACACACACACACACACACACACACACACACACCTGCTACCCCTTCGTACAGGAGAGCCAGGTACGCACACACGCACACACACATACACACTGACTCACTCACGTAGACAGACACACACACGCACACTTACTCACACACACACTCACACTTACTCACCACTGTTTAATGGATTTTGAGGAGAACATTTTCTTCAGAAATGAGTCAAATGTGACAAAGCATCCTTCACGAATGTCCTTAGTTGAAATAAATGATCATAAATAAGTAATTTGTACGTTTTGTAACTTAATAACTTAATATAAAAACATTAGAAGTCTTTGAAATGACCTCATGTGCACGGCTGGATAGATGGTGTGTGTGTGTGTGTGTGTGTGTGTGTGTGTGTGTGTGTGTGTGTGTGTGTGTGTGTGTGTGTGTGTGTGTGTGTGCGCGTGCGTGTGTGTGTGTGCGCGTGTGTGTGTGTGTGCGTGTGCGTGCGTGCGCGAGTGTGTGCGTGCGTGCGCGAGTGCGTGTGTGCGCGAGTGAGTGTGTGTGTGTGTGTGTGTGTGTGTGTGTGATCGCCTCTATTCCCAATGGATCCTCCTGCTTTTCCTTCCTGTTCACTTTGAATTGGAGGAAGTGCACACTTTGTGCTACAGTGTATGTGTGTGTGTGTCACAGCTGAAGTGTCCTTTGTGTCACCAGAAAACCCGTTTTTAAGGATGTTTGGATTATTTTGCCGACACCCCTGTTTTCGACCATCAGTGCTGCATTATATTCATGTCACACAACGTCACACACCCAAAAAATGTGATGCCTCTCAATGAGAGATGTTGAAACATGATGTCTCATGTTGTGTAATAGTGTTTTTGTTTTGTGATTAGTGTCTTTGTGCATATGCTTTATAATGCAAAGCACATTGCTCAACTATCTGTTTGAGCTTTATAAGTAACCAGCTTGCCTTGCCCTCAGTCGACAGCTGCCCATGTATAGCGGAGGAGATCAGCGCTGGCAGCAGCTCAACCCGAGCCCCGGCGGGCCCTACCTGGCGTACCCCATCCTGTCGTCCCCTCAGCCGCCCGTCACCAGCGATTACGCCACGTACTACCACGCCATCATGCCCACGCCCTGCCCGCCTGTCATGGGCTTCTACCAGCCCTTCCCGGGGCCGTTTGCGGGGCCTGTGCCGGCCGGCGTGTTGAACCCTGTGTCCGACTGCAGCGAGAGACCGACGCCACAGAGAGGGAGAGGCGTCCCACGAACACCTGTACTGCACAAGGTATGAGATGAGCCCTACACACACACACACACACACACACACATCGCCAGTTTGTAATTGAAATTTGAAATTGAAACCGCCAGTAGGTGGCAGCGAGTCACTGTTAATGAGTGAGTCTATCCCTGCATCCCAATGTCCGCACTGTCCATCCTAAACAGTGTGTGAGATTAGATTAAGTGTGTCCCAAAGCATAGTATGGTTGAAGAGAGTATACCAGAAGTCCCCGGATGGTCTACTATTCCCGGTGGATTTTCTAAGTGTGGATCCGTGCTCACTATAATAACGGCTAATATTACCCACAACCCATTGCGCTTTGGAGGAGGAACTACAAACACGAGTAAAAAGAGTTAAAAAACTACAAAACATGGCGGATGTGCGCAACCTATGGTGATAAAGGTTTGAGTGACTAATAAAACTGATAAAAAAATATTTATTGAATGTTATCCGTGTTATATTTCCTCTGCAATAACAATGTGGACTTTTATAAAGATCCGTTTGGCCATTAACTTTTAAATGCATCATTATGCAGAGTCGCCGCATGAAAGACACGCGACTGCAGATCAACACTTCAACACCTCTCCGAGACAGTAGGAAATTAAATTAAATGGAATGTGGAGAATTTGAACTGTGACAAGATGATTGACAGGTCAGTTTACTGTGACAGAATGATTGACAGGTCAGTTTACTGTGTCAGGATGAGACCGAGAGAGCAACCTTTAAAGACGCAATTGTGTGACGAGATAGTTTGTCCAAAAGCTTGTCTACTCTTCTGCTACACACTCAGAAGTATCTACTTTTTCTTTACAGAAAGAGTCCACACTTTTAGGGTGTAGTACAAATAGGCGAACTGAGACGCAGCATTTGACTAAGTCTTAATGAGTGAGTCATTGAATCATTCATTCATTCAGTGAGGAAACACCGCCGTGTGTCGCTCGGATGCAAAAACAGACAATACTGTGTCTAAAAGTCACTTAATATTAACTTCTTGTTTACTGAACTCTTGTATAAAATCAGCTAATGTAATCATGCTAATATCTGGAGAAAAGCGGCACTCTTCATGTGATATTGATTAACTATATTAAATGATACAGACATATTTTAAAGACATACAGAGATATTTTTTTCCCTTATCTTGAATTTTAGGGACATTATAAATGCATTTTCAGATTATTATAAATCTGAATTTCAAAAATTTGACCCTTGTGACTGGTTTTGTGGTCTAGGCTCACATATGTGACTGTAGATTTCAGTGATTTAAACTAACCCTTATGTGTCGTTTACATCACTCACAGCAGCCGATGGCTCAGCCAATAAGAGCCAAGCGTCCCGTGATGCGGAGCGTGGCGGTGCAGAAGGAGGTGTGTGCGACCGGGCCTGATGGGAGGTCAAAGACGGTGCTGTTGGTGGACGCAGCGCAGCAGACAGGTACTGACCTTTGACCTTTGACCGACTATGCTATATTGGCAAAAAATATTGAATAATAAAATATCGAAAATACAGAAGTTGCATTGTTTAGATGCATTTACACAGTCTGTTTAATGCAGCGCATTAATGAATTTAACCTGCAGTTATAAATGCATAAATAATGTTTTGATGTTTTAAACAGAAAACGTTGAATATTGATATTTTGAAATTATTTAAAAAATAAAAAGATACTTTAAATGTGAAATTGAAACCGCCAGTAGGTGGCAGCGAGTCACTGTTAATGAGTGAGTCATTGAGTTTCAACCGATTCATTCAAACAGCGGATTCATTCATTGACTGTCTTAATGAGTGAGTCACTGAATGTGTGTGTGTTCAGATTTCCCCGGCGAGGCGTCCGGCAGCGGGGCGGCCAGGTGTGTGTCGGATCAGGCGAGTCCTCAGCTGTGGAATAATAAAGCTCGGCGCAGGCGCACGTCGCAGCAGGAGTCGTCCAGTGAGCAGGGAGCCAGCGAGGCCGACATCGACAGTGACAGCGGATACTGCAGTCCTAAACACAACCAGGGAGCCAACAACACCTCCACCAATCAACACACACCCGCGGCGGTACGCTAAATCCTTCCCTCGGCTCATTTTGACCAGAATCCCTTTTTTTTTTTTTTTAAATTGAGTGTTCATCGGAGGGTCATAGACTGTAGGACTTTTGTCGCACTTGAACCACGAATACACAAAAAAAAAATTAAATGCATTCGAAGAGTTTTGTAGTTGAAATTTAAAAAAGTAACAAATCCTCCACTCTCGGGTCAATTTGACCCCCTTAGAAATGAATGGAATGCTTCAGTTCACATAGAAAAACCTAAAAATGCTCAAAATTCTAATTAAAAATGCTAAAACTTTATAAAAAAGATTTTTTATAATCTCTTCATGTGTATCTGAATGCACACTGAAGAGAACCTGACTTTAGGACCCTGAGGAACAGCTCATTTGCTCCATATAGAGATATGAGGCCATCTGGAGTCATGAAATATCATCTTTTATTATTATTATCCACAATAGGTCGACAAAGACACTCAGTGTAAGATATTTAGAGCTGAATTAAAAGGGTTATGCATGAAATTGTGAGTTATTTTGAATTTAAGTTTTGAGGAATGTGCTTAAATATTATTTATTGATCAAATCTAGTAATTTTAAAGGTGAATAAATAAAAAAAATCTCCCAAAAAATTGCAGTAAAAGATACTATCAAAATGAAATAAATTAATATTTCTGGACAAAAAAAAAAAAAAAAAAAGTATAATTTTGACCCGCGAGGGAAACATTTTTTAAAAAATGCGAGTGAATGATGAAGGTTTATTTATGTGAGGATTATCACGTTTGCTGTTCTCTCATCTGTGTGTGTGTGTGTGTGTGTGTGTTTGCAGGCTGTGGACGCTGGCGTCATGACAGGTAAGATCTCTCTTTCACCTGAGCGACTGTCACATGATCAGAGTTCTTGTGTTAGTTCACACAGAGATCGATAACTGTGACCATAAAGTTTATAATCGCAATAATCAAGAAAAGTGCACAACTATAATGATAACGGCACAGAGAAACAATATCGTTAGAATCACTTTCAGAATGATTTTTTTTCCAGCTGATGAATGATGAAAACATTGACAGCCAATCAGAATCCTTCCTGCTTCGAAGAGCTCGAGCATTTCGAGCGATAGACGACAAAACTGCAGCGCGCTGTGGCGATATATTGTGCGCTAGTGTGGACGCTAATATAGTTAACACTATCGTTATAATTATGTTGTACTTATCATTATAATTATTCTTATAGCTGTTCAAATTTTTGTTATAGTTATTGTTTTAGTTATCATTATAGTTGGTTATCATTATAATTTTCATAGTTATTGTCGTAGATGTTAAAATAATTGTCATAGTTATTGTTAGAAGTATTGTTATAGTTATCATCATAGTTTTCATTATAGTTATCGTCATATTTGTTGTAATTTTAGTTATAGTTCTCGTTCTAGTTGTCTTCGTAGTTACTGTCATACATCATTATAGTTATTGTCAGTTATGGTTATCATCATAGTTTTTGTTATTATCATAGTTGTCCTCACAGTTAGTGTCAATTACAGTTATCGTTATAATTATATATATTTTTATATATATAAATATATATATATATATATATGTTGTTCACATATATCTTTATTTTTTATTTTGCTATCTGTGTACTGTAAGCTTCTTCTGTCACCAAAACAAATTCTGTGTGTGCAAACTGTGAATGAATTTTAAAGGGGGGGTGAAATGCTCATTTTCACTCAATCTCCTGTTAATCTTGAGTACCTATAGAGTAATATTGCATCCTTCATATCTCCAAAAAGTCTTTTGTTTTATTAAATTTTTAACAGAAAGATAGGCTGTACCGAGTCTTTCCGGAAAAAAACGAGCGGCTGGGGGCGGGCCGTGTGGGCGAAGCTTAGCTGTGCTAACGCGCCAAGCTAGTGACAACACACAGAGACATTTGTTCAACAAACAGTTTTACTCACCGTCCGGTTCCAACGCACGACCGCGAACCTTTATCATTGTGACTGCTCGATC
Source organism: Squalius cephalus (assembly GCF_949319135.1). Taxonomy (NCBI): domain Eukaryota; kingdom Metazoa; phylum Chordata; class Actinopteri; order Cypriniformes; family Leuciscidae; genus Squalius; species Squalius cephalus. The sequence goes on along the minus strand of NC_137127.1, from coordinate 1,298,855 downwards.
CTTAAGCATTAGACGATCTGCAAATCCGTCGATCTGGGCTTTGTTTATAAAACAATCATCGTCGAAATGTCTTACACAACTCCGTTTATGCTCAGGAAAACAAACTCCATCCACGGGTGCCTTAACGCTGGGTTCTTTGGGAATCTGTGCAGGGTTGTCTTGCCCTGGCAACCAAAAACACACTTCTTTGGTGACATTGACTTCCCAAAAGCCGGGCAGGGCGCTTTGATGGCGAACTGCTTTCACTCTCTTGCTCTGGTCTACGAGTGCGCGCGCGGCCGCGATCTTACCGGAGAAGTGCCCTTAGGACCCATATAAGGAAATTCCGCCCTATCTTACGTAAGACAGAGCCATACTCGAAAAAAACTTTCCGAAACTTGTGACAAACCGGAAGGAGTATTTTTGGAACAAAAATACTCCTTCACACGTACAACTTAGTTTTTGAAACTTTGTCCATGTTTAGCATGGGAATCCAACTCTTTACCAGTGTAAAAAACTCAGTATGCATGAAATAGCATTTCACCCCCCCTTTAAATAATCAACTTTAATTAAAGCATTTAAAGGACATTTGCAGGTTTGTTTGTCGATTTATTCCTGCGCAGGAAGCTAGTTTAGGAAGCTAGTTTAGGGAAACAAGTTAGATTAGGTAAGATATCCAAGTGAGGACGTCGCCAGGAGACGAGACCCAGGTAGTTAGGTTTAGGAGAAAAATATCCACCACAAAACATACTTGGTAATAAAGCTCTTTCTGATTCTGATTTCATTGTAGTTATTGTTATAGTTGTTGTTGGTGTGAATGGGCCTTTAAACGTGTGTGTGTGTGTGTGTGTGTGTGTGTGCAGCTGTCAGCTGGGGGAATGTCTCGTCACAGGCTGTCCAGAAGCCGTGGGCCGACAGGAACGCCCCGTTCTTCAGAGGCAGCAGAACACCTGAGAGGAGCTACACACAGGTAGAGCTCGACCGCTCACATGATCTCCTTCATCCATACAGCGCTTTAACACTATAGAGTCTCACAGCGGCTTTACAGCGATAACAGGAGATTACAGTAACAGAGAGTGTTCAGGCTTTACAGCAGATCTAGAATAAAGTTATTGTCCAGATAAAGTTAGTTTGATTGATTCACTTCTGTTGTAAAGATCATTAGTTATTAACTTAGGGGCCGCTCACACACACCGCTCTCACAGAAAACCGAAACTTTTAATGCGTTTGGATGTTCATTCACACACATCAGTGTTTGAGCTCGAGAACACAAACTCTGAAACAGGATCCAAGGTGCAAGTTTTGAAAAGTTTTGAAAAAAAAGAAAAGCGTTTCTCCCAAACCTGTGAGTTATTCTGCATCATGTGACCCGCATCATGTGACCCGCAGGACTTCCAGATGAGCTTCGGGTGTCGTGCAGCAGGACAGAGGAGATCCACCCCTCCCGAGACACCCAACACACACCTCACACCTGAGCCACTGTACTTTCAGGTACACACACACTCTCACGCACACTCACACACACACACACTCTCACACACACACACTCACACACATACACACTCACACACTCTCTCGCGTACACACTCGCACTCAAACACACACTCACACACACACACATACTCTCACACACACTCACTCACTCACACATACACTCACACACTCTCTCGCGTACACACTCACACTCAAACACACACTCATACACACACATACTCTCTCACACACACTCACTCACTCACACACATACACACTCTCTCACGTACACACTCGCACTCAAACACACACTCACACACACATATACTCTCACACACACTCACTCACACACACTCGCACTCACACACACACTCACACACACTCGCACTCACGCACACTCACACACACATACTCTCACACACACTCACTCACTCACTCACACACATACACACTCACACACTCTCTCGCGTACACACTCGCACTCAAACACACACTCACACACACACATACTCTCTCACACACACTCACTCACTCACACACATACACACTCTCTCACGTACACACTCGCACCCAAACACACACTCACACACACATATACTCTCACACACACTCACTCACACACACTCGCACTCACACACACACACTCACACACACTCGCACTCACACACACTCACGCACACTCACACACACACATACTCTCACATACACTCACTCACTCACTCACTCACACACACACATACACACTCACACACTCTCTCGCGTACACATTCGCACTCAAACACACACTCACACACACACATACTCTCACACACACTCACTCACACACATACACACACACACTCTCTCGCGTACACACTCGCACTCAAACACACACTCACACACACATACTCTCACACACACACACTCACTCACTCACACACATACATACACACTCTCTCACGTACACACTCGCACTCAAACACACACTCACACACACATATACTCTCACACACACTCACTCACACACACTCGCACTCACACACACACACTCACACACACACACACATATACTCTCACATACACTCTCATACACACACACACACTATTTATTGTGTTGATTGTCTCTGTTTTTCCTGTTTTTCAGGATGAGGATGAGTTTCCCGATCTGGCCACAGGCGGCGCTGCTCAGCGGAATAAACCGGATCCGGTTCAACCCAAACTTCCCAAGAACCTGGTGAGTGTTTCGCCTGGGGTAAAATCAAGTTTGAAATATCTTTGCAGTGATGTACTGTTGGCGAGCATCCCGACCCCGCCCACATTTAGATGAATATGCAGATATCTGCTATTTCCTCTCAATAACAAAATAAACAACTAAAATACCAACGTATGTAACAAGGACACTGTAAAATAAAGTGTTACCAACATTTGTTTTGACTAAATTTAGTTTGAAATGATGCCACACCATCAGGACTTTAAACCTCTCTGTCTCTGTGTGTGTGTGTGTGTGTGTGTGTGTGTGTGCAGCTGGATAACCTTCCGGAGAATTCCCCCATCAGCATCGTGCAGACGCCCATCCCGATCACCAGCTCCGTTCCCAAGAGAGCCAAGAGTCAGAGG
>NC_137127.1:1283307-1285807 GCF_949319135.1 Squalius cephalus | reverse complement strand
GAAACTTCTCGCCATATTAGACATTCTCTGGCGTTACTGACAGACTGGGAAGAGAGGAGCCGCAACAATGGAGAATATGAGGAGAATAATCAACATTCAAGTTCTAGTAGAGCCTGAACACAACATCAAGACTTTGCAATATATAACATGTCTAAATGTTCTGTGTGCAGAGACTAACTGGAGGACGATGGTGGAGAACGCAGACGCGCCGGAGCCGCCGGACTCTGAGCCAATCAGCAGAGCGAACAACAAAGATCAGCGTGAGGTCGTGTCCCCGCCCCCTCAGCCGACGGCCAATCAGAGCCTGATCCCGAGTCCCGCCGCGGCCCGAGCGCCGGAGAAGGACGAGTCCCGCACCGATGACCGGCTGGAGTGGGCGTCTCTGAGCACCGAGACCGGATCCCTCGACGGCAGCGGCCGAGACCGGCTCAACTCCTCCATCACCAGCACCACCAGCACACTGGTGCCGGGCATGCTGGAGGAGGAGGACGAGGAGGAGGAAGAGGAGTACACACCCGAGCCCATCGTGCCGCTCAGCAGCCGCATCGAGTCCTGGGTCTCCAAGACTCTGGAGAACCTGCAGCTGAGGAGAGCGAGCAGCTCCGAGGACGAGGAGGACGAGGAGGGCCGGGTGAGCGACGAGGAAGAGCTCGACGACTCTGATGTCATCGCAGAACCGGCGGGTGACGAGAAGGACGCGGCGGACACGGTGACGGGTGTTTCACACACACACTGACTCACACACTCTCTGTGAACGATTCATTATCGTCAGGTCCACCCTTCAAACCCTTTAGAGGAACGACGGATGATGCTCTTCATCATTGTGAACATTGACTGATGCTCCACAAATGATCGTAAAGCATCATCATATGACTCATACGAATCAGCTCTGTGAATCTCTGTGAGTCTTAAAGGAACAGTTCATTCTGTCTTCATGTATTAGTCATCGTGTCGTTTCTTCTGCGACGCAAGGTTTGGGGGAATTCTTTCTGAAAGTTAATGAAGGATACAAACGTTCACAAACACACACACACACACACACACTGACTCAGGTTCTCTGCTCACACACTCTCTGTGAACGATTCATCATCGTCGGCTCGTCCTCAAACCCTTCAGATGAACGACCGATGATGCTCTTCATCATTGTGAACAATGACTGATGCTGTTGAGCTCCAAACATAACCGTAGAGCATCATAACAGCCGGTCATGTGACTCAATCTCTTAAAGGAACAGTTCATTCTGTCATCATTTGTTCATCCTCGTGTCGCAGCTCAAAGGCTGAACAACTTATCAGACGGTATTTGAATCATTTCTCAGATCTTCCTTTATGTTCCACTGAAGAAAGAAAGTCATACAGCTTTCAACCACATGAGGGCGAGTAAATGATGACAGAATGACCATTTTTGGCTGAACGATTCCATTAAATTTGAGATTTGAGAGTATGAATCACTGATTCATATGAACCGCTGTCATGATGCTTCCACTGAAGAAATAAAGGACATGAGGGCGAGTAAATGATTCAAGGTTTGGGTGAATTCTTTCTTAAAGTTAATGAAAGATGCAAACGTTCATTCATTCCAACACACACACACACACACACACACACACACACACACACACACGTCTGATCTAAGCGTGCGTTAGTCTAACCAGGTGGAAAACGAAGCATTAACGAACTCTACAGAAGAGAAACTCAATGCATAACTAATGACGTGAGCAACTGAACGAATCCTGGTGTACATAACATTTAAATGTTTCTAATATTCTGTCGTCTTCGGTTCTATTTATCGCACTTGAATGAAAACAGATGACGGGTGTGTTTTATTTCACGTGTCGTCGGGTGTCTCCTGCACTGATGGGATCGTGTTGGTAAATTACCGTATTCTGGTGCTTCAGATGGACAGAAGCTCCTCTCCGTGTGTGTTTGTGTCTCTAACCACGTTTACTCTGGTCTTTCTCCTGCGTCTTTAGTCACGTTCAGCTCCACATGAAGGATTTCTGAGGTTATAATGTACATTAACGCTCTCTTGGTAAATGTCTGGTGTATTGGTGACTAACACGAGGGCGAACGGAGAGTCCGATCCGGCGAGATCGTGTAACCGTGTAAATGTTGTGGATCATCACGATCTCAGTGCAATAAGCTTTCCGTAGCAGCGCCCGGATCCTCCCTCTCTCCCTCTCTCTCTCCCTCTCCCTCTCCCTCTCCCTCTCTCTCTCTCTCTCTCTCTCTCTGTGTGTTTGGAGTGATTCTCATCGGCGTGTCTTTTGCACTATGTACATAAACATGAACATGCTTTGGTAACTAATGTGAAACTCTCACGCATCTCTGACGTGTGTTTTCCAGCAGTTCTGATGGTGAATTCACAGTGTCTGTACATGCAGTAACTGTTCTCTGACTGTTCGTTAATACAATTAAACTGTTTTCAGTAAACTACCTACTGTACCATGTGTGTTTTCTTAGCATGAGTGTGAAGTGTGTCATTCTGGAGTGTTTTATCT
>NC_137127.1:1268307-1278307 GCF_949319135.1 Squalius cephalus | reverse complement strand
TCTGATGACGAGGGCGGGGCTATAACCTGTCACTCACATGAGATCAGCCAATAGCAAACCACAACCATCCAATCAATTCCTCACGGACACAATCAAGCCCCGCCCACATTTGTTCTTGTTCCAGAAGCTCATATGTGTTACAATAGGGAAGAAAAGACCAGCGCAACTTCACGCTGACTTTAAGTTGTTAGGTTTTTACATTTATTCAGTGTTGAATAATTTTTTTTGTGTTAGTGGTTTGTGTATGATCACTACTGTAGTTCTCTATGAGTGTGTGTTGTGTGTGAATCATCAGGTGTCGGTGCTGTTGGATTTCTGACTGTCAGTCCAACAGCATGTGATGCGTATCCAAACGCGTCCGGAGCCAACAGTGACACACGCTGAGAAAAATGCTGCCTGTGGCTGCTGTGTGTGTGAGTGTGTGTGTGTGTGTGTGTGTGTTTACTGTGGCATTAATCTTTACCACTGAGGGGCTTTTGTCAGGAAAACAAGATTCTGCAGCTGTGAACATCAGCCTACATCTGTCTGTCGTTGTGCTGTTGATGGATCTAACGCACAGATCTGATTGGATGACATCATCTGAGGGTCGTTATTTGTCTTGGGTTGAAGTCTGATGGGCGAGTCGGTGTGAGTCAGCGAGTGAATGACCTCAAACATCAGAGAATCATGTGACGCTCCGGTTCTAGAGCCGTCGGTTCATCACCTGCTGATATCAGATGCTCCAATTAGGCTGAATGACCATAAATAAACTTGTAAGCGCATATATTAATATCAGGCTATTGTCTACATTAATATGGATGCATTTGAAAATGGCATTTTCATTTCAATATGCTCTCTGTCCACACTACACTCTCAGGAGAAAAGGTTCCATAAATGGTTCCATCAGGCGCTTTACATAGAATCTTAAAGGGTTCTTTCAGGCATTTCATATGTAGAACCTTAAAGGGTTCCATCAGGTGCTTCACATGTAGAACTTTAAAGGGTTCTGTCAGGTGATTTATATGTAGAACCTTAAAGGGTTCCGTCAGGCGCTTCATATGTAGAACCTTAAAGGGTTCCGTTGGGTGTTTCATATAGAATCTTAAAGGGTTCCTTCAGGCGTTTCATATATAGAACCTTAAAGGGTTCCTTCAGGCATTCCATATATAGAACCTTAAAGGGTTCCTTCATGCGCTTCATATGTAGAGCCTTAAAGGGTTCCTTCAGGCGCTTCATATGTAGAACCTTAAAGGGTTCCTTCAGCCACTTTATATAGAATCTTAAAGGGTTCCTTCAGGCGTTTCATATGTAGAACCTTAAAGGGTTCTGTCAGGTGATTTATATGTAGAACCTTAAAGGGTTCCTTCAGGCGCTTTATATGTAGAACCTTAAAGGGTTCCTTCAGGCACTTTATATAGAATCTTAAAGGGTTCCATCAAGTGCTTCATATGTAGAACCTTAAAGGATTCCATCAGGCGCTTCACATGTAGAACCTTAAAGGGTTCCTTCAGCCACTTTATATAGAATCTTAAAGGGTTCCTTCAGGCACTTTATATAGAATCTTAAAGGGTTCCATCAGGCGCTTCACATGTAGAACCTTAAAGGATTCCATCAGGCGCTTCATATGTTGAACCTTAAAGGGTTCCGTTGGGTGTTTCATATAGAATCTTAAAGGGTTCCTTCAGGCGTTTCATATATAGAACCTTAAAGGGTTCCTTCAGGTATTTCATATATAAAACCTTAAAGGGTTCCTTCAGGCGCTTCATATGTAGAACCTTAAAGGGTTCCTTCAGGCACTTTATATAGAATCTTAAAGGGTTCCATCAAGTGCTTCATATGTAGAACCTTAAAGGATTCCATCAGGCGCTTCACATGTAGAACCTTAAAGGGTTCCTTCAGCCACTTTATATAGAATCTTAAAGGGTTCCTTCAGGCACTTTATATAGAATCTTAAAGGGTTCCATCAGGCGCTTCACATGTAGAACCTTAAAGGATTCCATCAGGCGCTTTATATGTAGAACCTTAAAGGGTTCCTTCAGGCGCTTCATATGTAGAACCTTAAAGGGTTCCTTCAGGCGCTTCATATGTAGAACCTTAAAGGGTTCCTTCAGGCGTTTCATATGTAGAACCTTAAAGGGTTCCATCAGGCGCTTCATGTATTGAACCTTAAAGGGTTCCTTCAGGCACTTTATATAGAATCTTAAAGGGTTCCATCAGGTGCTTCATATGTAGAACCTTAAAGGGTTCCATTAGGCGTTTCATATGTAGAACCTTAAAGGGTTCCTTCAGGCGTTTCATATGTAGAACCTTAAAGGGTTCCATCAGGCGCTTCATGTATAGAACCTTAAAGGGTTCCTTCAGGCACTTTATATAGAATCTTAAAGGGTTCCATCAGGTGCTTCATATGTAGAATCTTAAAGGGTTCCATCAGGCGCTTCATATGTAGAACCTTAAAGGGTTCCATCAGGCACTTTATATAGAACCATAAAGGGTTCCTTCAGGCACTTTATATAGAATCTTAAAGGGTTCCATCAGGTGCTTTATATGTAGAATCTTAAAGGGTTCCATCAGGCGCTTCATATGTAGAACCTTAAAGGGTTCCATTAGGCGTTTCATATGTAGAACCTTAAAGGGTTCCTTCAGGCGTTTCATATGTAGAACCTTAAAGGGTTCCATTAGGCGTTTCATATGTAACCTTAAAGGGGAAGAAAGTTTGTGATCATCAAATCTCAGAAAGACATTGGATTGAGTTTTGGTTGGTTTAACAGCATGTCTGTGTCCAGCGTCACATCTGAACAGACTCGCACAAACATTACGAGTGTGTCAGTACGCATACGAGTGCATGTATGCATGTTTATGACTGCAGGAGTGTGCGTGTGTGTGCTGGTCTGGCCAAAACACAAGAGTTTTCCAAACCGTAAATGGTGAAAAATGTGAAGGGAGGTCATCAGTGTTTTCCTGCGTGTCACAGGAGAGAAATGAACCTCAGTGGGTTGAATCATCCAAACAACAGCAGCGCTGGACGATCGTGAACCCCAAACAAACCTGTTATCGACCAAAACAATTCTCATCTCTGTTTGCAGATTTTTGCCTCTGATGCTGATTATACACTGCCAACGAGTTCACAAGGTCACAACCTTTATGCTAAAACTGATCGCTAAAAGGTTCTTTGGGAAACCAAAAATGGTTCTCCAATCTATGACATCACGGTGAAAACCCTGTTTTGGAACCTTTATTTTTAAGTGTTAAACTTTTCCATTGCACAAAAAGTTCTTTACACCCTTCAAAATAAAGGTTCTTTATTGGCATCAGTGGTTCCATGAAGAACATTTAACATCCATAGAACCTTTTTATTGCACAAACGGTTCTTTATAGTGGAAAAATGTCCTTTAGATCATTAAAATCTTTGTCACACAAAAAAAAAAAAAAAGGTTCTTTTAAGAACTGTTAACTGGTTCTTTGGGAACTTAAAATGGTTCTTTTATAGTATCACAGCTAAACATTTTTTTTTATTAAAGTCAGCTGTGACGGGTGCAACTATGCTATTGACATAACTATGCTATCACCTGATCAAAGAGGAGTTTTAACGAACGACTGAAAAAGAAATACTCATATATTTAGTCTATCAGTCAGGAAAAGGTTACACAGACGTTTCCAAGCCTCTGGATCTGAACAGACCAACGGCGAGAGCCGTAATGTCGAAAACGAAGAACTCTTGGAACGGTGGTGAAACTCCCCAGGAGCCTCAGGCCTGCCAAGGTTTCCCAGAGGCACAGCCTAAAATCATCCAGACCATCACAAAAGATCATCCAAAGAACTGCAGGCTCCTCGCACCTCAGCGTTTGTGGTGCCACAATCAGAAAGAGCACCAAGAAGAACATAAACGTTTGTTTATCATTTGCCAAGAAGCACTTAGTTGATTCCAAGTGTTCAGTGGAGCGATGAGCCGAGCGTGAAGCTGTTTGCTCCAGGAGCTGGAAGAGTTGAATATCAGAAGATGAAGCAAAGCTGGATGATGTGAAACTCTTATGTCTGCATGAGAACGGCAGATAAGAAGCACAAAGACCCGTGTGAAATCCTGGAATCTGACTACCCTTGAATTTCCTTTGGGATTAATAAAGTATCAATCGAATCGAAACCTGTGATTAATGACTCACTATATACTCATAAAATTAAAGGTTCCAAAAGAGGGGTTTCACATCGATGCCATAGAAGAACCATTTTTGGTTCCCCAAAGAACCTTTCTATGATCATTTCATAAAAGGACCATTTTTTCTCCTTATCACTCTTAAAAATAAAGGTTGGTTCCATGAAGAACAAAAATTTGGAACCATTGATGCCAATAAAGAACCTTTATTTTTAAGGGTGTAAAGAACTTTTTGTGCAATGGAAAAGTTTAACACTTAAAAATAGAGGTTCCAAAACAGGGTTTTCACAGTGATAGAAGAACCATTTTTGTTTCCCCAAAGAACCTTTTAATTATCAGTTCTTGAAAGATTTTATTTTCTCCTTATCACTCTTAAAAATAAAGGTTGGTTCCGTGAAGAACTTTTAGCATCCATAGAAACTTTCCACTCCACAAAAGGTTCTTAATTGTGGAAAAAAGTTATTTCACTCTTAAAAATTAATACAATTTTTTTTTTAGCTGTGATACTATCAAGTCAAGTCAAGTCATCTTCATTTATATAGCGCTTTTAACAATGTAGATTGTTTCCAAAGCGGCTTTACATTGATAATAGGAAAATAAAGTAACAGATTGTTTTGGCTTTACAGCAGCTCTAGAATAAAGTTATTGTCCACCTAAAGTTAGTTTTGATTGATTCACTTCCGTCGCGACGATCATTAGTTATTAACCTAGGGGCCGCTAACACGACAACGTTTTAACAGAAAACTCTTAAGTTCTTTCGGCGCAAACTTTCAAAAACGCAAACCCGTGAGAACGCTGATGGCGTGCAAACGTGTACTATAGAAGAACCATTTTATCTTCCAAAAGAACCAGTGAACAGTTCTTAAAAGAACCATTTTTTCTTGCTGTTCCACTATAAAGAACCTTTTGTGTAATAAAAGGGTTCTATGGATGTTAAAGGTTCTTCATGGAACCACTGATGCCAATAAAGAACCTTTATTTTTTAAAGGTGTAAAAATAAATAACTTTTTGTGCAATGGAAAAGTTAAACTCTAAAAAATGAAGATTCCAAAACAGGGTTTTCACAGTGATGCCATATATATAAAAGAACCATTTTTGGTTCCCCAAAGAACCTTTTAATGATCAGTTCTTAAAAGAAGCATTTTTTTTTCTAAATCTAAAGAACCTTTTTTTCTTGCTGTTCCACTATAAAGAACCTTTTGTGTAATAAAAGGGTTCTATGGATGTTAAAGGTTCTTCATGGAACCACTGATGCCAATAAAGAACCTTTATTTTTTAAGGGTGTAAAAATAAATAACTTTTTGTGCAATGGAAAAGTTAAACTCTAAAAAATGAAGATTCCAAAACAGGGTTTTCACAGTGATGCCATAGATAGAAAAGAACCATTTTTGGTTCCCCAAAGAACCTTTTAATGATCAGTTCTAATTCTAAATCTAAAGAACCTTTTTTTCCATTACAAAGAACTTTTTTTGTACAGTGAAAAGGTGCTATGGAACCATCAATGCCAATGGAAACCGTCAATGCCAATATTGGAATACCTTGGCAACTGCATAGCAACACCCTGGCAACCACCCACAACAACTGGGCATCATGAGAACTCCTTCTGCATTTTCAAAGGTAAAAACTCAGTTGAAATCTTATAATCTCTGTGTGCGTTTGCGCAGGCGGCGCTACATGAACCTGAACGCTCTGAGATATCAAAGCAATCTAGACCTGATTAATGATGATTGATTCTGTGAGATTTCAGATACTCCTCCCATATCGTTGATCGTCTAGGAGTCAGAGGCTCGATTCCTGGAGTCCGAGACCACGGGAAATGAAAGGAGACACACTCGCTCCTGAGCCAAAGCAAATAAACAGTGTGAGAAACTTTGAGTAGGACGCTTTTGCACAGGCATCCCCCCCCCCCCATCCCTCAATCCGTCTGCGATCCACACGAGGCCGGGAACAGGAACAGGAATGGGATGCTGTTATTGGGTCACGTGCAGTAAGAGAGAGAGAGGACTGAATTCCTGAAAAGTAGGTCAGTATATTGAAGCATCTGTTTAAGCCATAGTGCTGAGCTTTGGAGAAAGTGTAAACACACAGAAGAATGAGCAGAAACTCTGTGTTGATGAGCTTCGAACCCCACAGCCGACGGGACCCTGAAACACACCGCAGGAATCCTGATGAACGGTGACGTTAAGACACGACGAAACGGCGCTCGCAACTCATTTAACCCCAGTACACCGCCGTCAAAGTTCGGAGAAATTACGATTTTTACCATTTTTGAAAGTCTCTTCTGCTCACCAAGGCTGCATTCATTTGTAAAAACAGTGGAATATTATTACAAATTAAAAAAGCAGTTTTCTATGTGAATATACAGTAAAGTGTAATTTATTCCTGTGATCAAAGCTAAATTTATTTCATTAAAAATACAGTAAAACAGTGAAATAATATTATCATGTAAATCATCAGTTTTCTATGTGAATATCTAGTAAAGTGTAATTTATTCCTGTGATCAAAGCTGAATTTTCAGCATCATTACTCCAGTCTTCAGTGTCACATGATCCTTCAGAAATCACTCTAATATGATGATTTGATGATCAAGAAACATTTATGATTATTATCAGTGTTGAAAACAGTTGCACTGCTTCATATTTTTGTGGAATTGCAATGTTTATGAAAGAAAAGGTGTAGTGTGACCAACCATAATTTCAGAGGACAAGCAAGTGATTATTACATATAGATTAATGAAGACAAACGTTTATTTTATTATAATGCACTGATGAGGTTGAGAATGTGTATAAAGAAAGTAAATGGGATAGTTTTGAGTTTATGTTGACTTGGTGTTTCTAACGATCATCAATGCTACGTTTTTCGAAATGTCATAATCATTTGCTAACAAACAAGTATTCATTATTTCAATGAGCTCATTGAATTCCTACACAGTGTTCCTTTAAAATTAAATTACTTAAAAATGTTTAAATTAATTTAAAATATTGTTTAATTAAATATATTTATTTTAAATAAAATTATATTAAATTAAGCAAACAATAAAAATCGACTAAAATAAATAATAAAATAGTTTAAAATAGTTTTGGTTTTTGTTTCTGCCTTAAATTATTAGATTGTTTAAATTAATACATTTTTCACTAACTGTGATTTTGTACATGTACATTTCTGAAATGCATAACTTAGACAGTTTCCTCTGATAACAGATCACTCTAAATTATAATGTGAACTCATGCAGTTTCTGTAAAGCTGCTTTGAAACGACGTGTATTGTGAAAAGCGCTATACAAATAAATGTGAATTTAACTAAATTAAATTGATGATTATGACACAGTGATGTTGTGTTCAACTGATGGGTTTGCAGGGATTATAAGGAGAAGCCATGAGCCTCTCTGATCGTGTGTAGATGGAGAACAGAAGAGGGCCGAGCGCTGAGCCTTGAGGCACGCCGGCGAGGAGATCTGCCAGTGAGGTGTAAGTGCCAGTACCTGTGATGCCCAAGGTCAGGAGGTTAACGTGTCAAAGGTCGCAGAAAGGTCCAGCTTTCGCTCTGGCCAGCCGAAGAGTTTCTGCAACGGTCAGAAGGGTCTCCACTTTAGAAGCCAGACTGGTCTTCATCAAGCAGGTTTTTCTGTGAAAGAAAAGCCGAGAGCTGATCAAACACTAATCATCCAGGCAGAAGAGAGACTGGTCTGTAATTTAGACACACACACACACACACACACACACACACACACACACACACGCACACACACACACTCTCTCTCACACTTTCTCGCACACACTCTCACACACACATACACACACTCTCTATCTCTCACACTCACACTTTCTCACACACACACACACACACACACACACACACACACACACACACACACACACACACACACACTCTCTCTCTTTCTCACTCACACACATACTCTCCCTCTCTCTTACACACTCACACACACTCTATATATCTCTCTCTCTCTCTCTCTCACACACACACACACACACACACACACACACGCACACACACACACTCTCTCTCACACTTTCTCGCACACACTCTCACACACACATACACACACTCTCTATCTCTCACACTCACACTTTCTCACACACACACACACACACACACACACACACACACACACACACACACACACACACACACACTCTCTCTCTTTCTCACTCACACACATACTCTCCCTCTCTCTTACACACTCACACACACTCTATATATCTCTCTCTCTCTCTCTCTCTCACACACACACACACACACACACTCACAATCTCTCTTTCTTTCTCACTCACACACTCTCTCACACACCCACAATCTCTCTCTCTCTCTCTCTTTCTCTTTCACACACTCTCACATACACACATACTCTCCCTCTCTCTTACACTCACACACACTCTCTCTCTCACACACACACACACACACACACACACACACACACACACACACACACACACACACACACACACACTCACAATCTCTCTTTCTTTCTCACTCACACACTCTCTCACACACCCACAATCTCTCTCTCTCTCTCTTTCTCTTTCACACACTCTCACATACACACATACTCTCACTCTTTCTCTCTCTCTCACACACACACACACACACACACACACACACACTCTCTCTCTCTCTCTCTCTCTCTCTCTCTCTCTCTCTCTCTCACACACACTCACACACACACACACACACACACACACACACACACACACACACAGAGCGAGTCCAGCAAGAGGAGGGTGTGGCTGGTGTTCAGACAGTCTGTTTCTCCACCCACCGTGTGCCATTATTCCTGCATCAGTCAGTCGTGCCTCTGCTGGGTTGAGATGCAGATCCCCTCCTCTCTACACACTAAACACACACACACACACACACTCACACACACATATACAACGGACATGTCAAGATGCACAGCTCATGCTGAAACAACCCTCTTTACCCTCACTAAAGGTTTACCACGGTACAGCAAAAGCATGTGGTATAGAAGCTTGTTTCTGCCCTGTAGAATAAAAAAGTAACTGCGACTTATCTCACAATTCAGACTTTTTTTTGCCTCACTATCAAACCTGTGTTCTGACTGCGAGTGTATATCTCGAAATAACAAGTTATGAGCTTAATATGCTTTCCATAGACTGGTATTGACATGGTACTCCAATATACTTCAAAAAAAGTCACTGTATTACCATAACACCAGGTCCAAAAAATAATGTTTTGTTGTTGTTGGGGTTTTTTTTGTAAGTGAGACCACATGCTTCTCAAAACCAGCGCTTTGACATGCTCATGGTTTGAATTGTGTATTGCGCAGCACGTCTGGAGGGTAAAAGTCATAAATTGTTTCCCATGAGCCCCCTCTCTTATTGTGCATTGTTCGTGTTCTCTCATTACATGAGTCAAGGTGCTGCCAGCGAGCGCGCGCCCGCGCCTAACGTGACTGGGAACGCGCGCCAAAGTCTGTCAGCAAGTGAAAGTTCAAGAAACCGTTACAAACGCACTTCTTGACTGAGTTCAGTTTAAGGTTTTATTAGTTTATCACAAAAACTTTCCGGAGTTGAGATGATTCAGGTAAGGCTAAGGTATTTAAGGTACTTAATTTATTACCATGGTATTTACACGGCACTCCGTCTAAAAGTTAGAAAAGAATGACATTTCTGGATCGTGTTCTTAGTTGTCTCCTTATAATAATCGCCTTTTGTTGTGATATTCTTTGGGCGTCCCTTTGGATAAAAGTATGGAATTTCCACCGCATTAGAAAAAAAACATGCTTTTATTAATCATATGACGTACTTAGTTATATTTATGAGTCGTAATTATGACAAAAAAAGAACTCTGACTTTACTATGAACTCAAAAGATTCTGACTTTAAAAGTCATCTAA
>NC_137127.1:1250807-1253307 GCF_949319135.1 Squalius cephalus | reverse complement strand
AGTCGAGTGCTTTGTACTGTTCATTTGTCCATGTCTACAGTCGTTGTTGAGACTCTAGTAAATGATGATGTGTTCCCAGGGAACGTTCTCTCAAAGTTTAGAACAAACATTCTTCCAGTAACGTTAATAAAACAAAAAAAGTCTTTTAAAGCCCCCTTAAAGTCAATCATTTTATCCCTTATAACTCATCTTTGATCACCAAAATGATATATTTAAACTTTCTTTCCTTGTAAAAAATATTCTTCATGCCTTAAAATATCTTGAATGTAACTCGACACCCTTGCCTCATTTAGTATGCATGGTTCTATGAATATGCAAATGAGCCCCGCCTCCACTCACTCACTCACTCAGCTCAGAGATCCACTGGTTGACGATCACACGTTGATCTGATTGGTTACAAGGTAGTTTGTGACGTCAGAAACACCAGCGATTTCAAAGCGTGTTTTTGAGACTGTCTTTGGTTCACTGCAGTTTTATTAATATTATGCAGCGCTACCAAAATCCGGTGCTCTAGAGCTCTAGAACTAGAACTTCAGCCTGTAAACACTCTTAGTTGTGTATCTGCATATCTGTAAAATACATTGCATTACTTCAATGAGCTCATCGTATCTGCATTCAATTAGTACATTGTTTAAATTAAATTGAAATACATTTTTGAAATACATAACTTAGACAGTTTCCTCTGATAAAGGATCACTCTAAATTGTAATGTGGACTCATGCACTTTCTGTAAAGCTGCTTTGAAATGATGTGTATTGTGAAAAGCGCACAAATAAACGTGAATTGAATTGCAGAACTTTCACTGAGAGCAAAAACGTATGAAGCATGAAACTGAAAACTATAAAATATAAAACTACATCAATTAGAGTTAGTGCTGCACGATTAATCATATCGCAATCACGATGTCAAGCCTATGCGATTATATGATGCAAATTGCTGTGATTTTATTAAATAAATAAATGCATGTGTGGACATGACAACCCATTCTCTCTGAGAGCTGTTCGCACACTCTCTACACCGCTAATCAAAAGAAGACCAGTCAGTTTCGGTTCAGGCTGTGGTGTGTGTGCTCGCGTCGTGAGGTTCTCCGGTGTGCGGCGCGGAGAACCGGATGATGCCGAGCACACGGACACTGAACTGGGGCCAGAAATCATTATACCTCTGTTATATGGGGATATTTTGAGCAGAGAGAGCAGTTACTTATGATAGGAAACAAATCATCAGCTCTCAGATTCTGTCCATTTTATTAGGAAATTCAAACGTTTTGGCGCTTGTAAATGTGACGTGATCGTGGTCGTGAACTGAACATCTCTTACTCTTTACTAGTTAATAGTAAATAAACACAAATGTACAATTGGTGTGTTGAAAGATATAGTACAACTTACCGAAATGTTTATGCCTCATACATAATATCGATCAATCAGTGTTTTCAACCACGGAAAGAGGTCCATAAAACAGCTGGAGAACAACAGGTCACGTGACGTTACATTGACCTCAGGAAAGACCAGAGCACGTTAGTTGACAAGACAAATTATATAGAGAGAGAGGAGTATTTTGCTAAATATGTGCACTATATTAAATATTTATTATATTTTTACTTATATCATTAAAATATTGTAAAGTTGTTATTATAGCCTAGTAAAAGCCACATTATATTTAATGAGAAAAATGAACATACTGTACCTAATATTTATCCAAATGAATCGATACGGAATCAAATCACAAGATTTTAACTGAAATCGTGAAATTTGTGTTAAGCAATAATAAAACCGGATAGCATACCAGTCATTGTACCGTGTAAACATTGTAACATGTTGTCACTAAACTTAATTCAATTGTTTAGTTACCAAATGTTTTGACAATCACAATACACTTCCTGCTTAATGTCCCTGTTTATCTGGACAGAGTGTTCAAAATATCTTATTTTCATGAGCATACAAATGTTCTATTTATTTTACACTATTGTACTATTGAGACAATAACAAGTTTGCAGTAATGCAAAGATGTCATTATTTAATTTTGTAAAAAATAACAATTTAATTTGAAAACACTGCATTTAGTTGTTGTTGCTAGTTTGAGTTGAGAAACACACATATCAGCGTTATCACTAATCTGTGTGTGCGTTTTCCTTGAGAACCAAGCAAGTTGACTCATGAAACCATTAGTTTATTAAATATTGACCTCAATAATCGCAATATGACATTTTCCCCAAATCGTGCAGCCCTACAGTAGACGTAGACAAATGTGTTGCACAGAGCAACTGACACAAATGGACCGGCGTGGGTGGGAGCTGTGTTGGGGTAAGATGTGCCGGTTTCAGTATTGTCACAGAATGTCTCCGGTGTGTGTGTGTGTGTGGTTTGGCTGTGAATGTAATTCCTCCAGCTGGGTAAATTCTTTTTTCGTCTGGCTGTCTGAGCCGCTCTGGGAGAACGTCTCGTTTCGTCTCCTCTCTCTCTGTTCGGCCTCACACTTCTCTTCAAATCAATCAGGGTTTTAT
>NC_137127.1:1240807-1243307 GCF_949319135.1 Squalius cephalus | reverse complement strand
TGTGTGTGTAAGTGGGTCAGTGGTCTGATGTGTGTTGGCTGCGGTTCGGTGTGGAAGGAATGTGCGCTATGACTCGATCCACTCCAAGCGTTTCCTGAGCCAAACATCCCTCTCTTCTCCTCCTCCATCATCACTCGCTCACACTCCTGCAGCTGGAGATGCTCCGTCATTATACGTGACTGCGCCGTCACACAGTGTGTGTGAGAGTGTGTGTGTGTGTACATGTTTTTCTATCCCGGTGGGGACTTAAACCTGAATGCACACACACTCGTGGGGACCCGTGTCACTGTGGCCTAAATTTAGGAAACAAGCTTATAAATCACACAGAATGAGCTTTTTTGAATTTGTAAAAATGCAGAAAGTTGTGTGTGATGGGTTGGGTTAGTGTGTGTGTGTGTGTGTGTGTGTGTGTGTGTGTGTGATGGGTAGGTTTAGGGGTCGGGTTAGTGTGTGTGTGTGTGTGTGTGTGTGTGTGATGGGTAGGTTTAGGGGTCGGGTTAGTGTGTGTGTGTGTGTGTGTGTGTGTGTGATGGGTAGGTTTAGGGGTCGGGTTAGTGTGTGTGTGTGTGTGTGATGGGTAGGTTTAGGGCTCGGGTTAATGTGTGTGTGTGTGTGTGTGTGTGTGTGTGTGTGTGTGTGATGGGTAGGTTTAGGGGTCGGGTTTGTGTGTGTGTGTGTGTGTGTGATGGGTAGGTTTAGGGGTCGGGTTAGTGTGTGTATGTGTGTGTGTGTGTGTGTGTGATGGGTAGGTTTAGGGCTTGGGTTAATGTGTGTGTGTGTGTGTGTGTGTGTGATGGGTAGGTTTAGGGGTCGGGTTTGTGTGTGTGTGTGTGTGTGATGGGTAGGTTTAGGGGTCGGGTTTGTGTGTGTGTGTGATGGGTAGGTTTAGGGGTCGGGTTTGTGTGTGTGTGTGTGATGGGTAGGTTTAGGGGTCGGGTTAGTGTGTGTATGTGTGTGTGTGTGTGTGTGTGTGTGATGGGTAGGTTTAGGGCTCGGGTTAATGTGTGTGTGTGTGTGTGTGTGTGTGTGTGATGGGTAGGTTTAGGGGTCGGGTTTGTGTGTGTGTGTGTGTGTGATGGGTAGGTTTAGGGGTCGGGTTAGTGTGTGTGTGTGTGTGTGTGTGTGTGTGATGGGTAGGTTTAGGGGTCGGGTTAGTGTGTGTGTGTGTGTGTGTGTGTGTGTGATGGGTAGGTTTAGGGGTCGGGTTAGTGTGTGTGTGTGTGTGTGATGGGTAGGTTTAGGGCTCGGGTTAATGTGTGTGTGTGTGTGTGTGTGTGTGTGATGGGTAGGTTTAGGGGTCGGGTTTGTGTGTGTGTGTGTGTGTGTGTGATGGGTAGGTTTAGGGGTCGGGTTAGTGTGTGTATGTGTGTGTGTGTGTGTGTGTGATGGGTAGGTTTAGGGCTTGGGTTAATGTGTGTGTGTGTGTGTGTGTGTGATGGGTAGGTTTAGGGGTCGGGTTTGTGTGTGTGTGTGTGTGTGATGGGTAGGTTTAGGGGTCGGGTTTGTGTGTGTGTGTGTGATGGGTAGGTTTAGGGGTCGGGTTTGTGTGTGTGTGTGTGATGGGTAGGTTTAGGGGTCGGGTTAGTGTGTGTATGTGTGTGTGTGTGTGTGTGTGTGTGATGGGTAGGTTTAGGGCTCGGGTTAATGTGTGTGTGTGTGTGTGTGTGTGTGTGTGTGTGTGTGATGGGTAGGTTTAGGGGTCGGGTTTGTGTGTGTGTGTGTGTGTGATGGGTAGGTTTAGGGGTCGGGTTAGTGTGTGTGTGTGTGTGTGTGTGTGTGTGTGTGTGTGTGATGGGTAGGTTTAGGGCTCGGGTTAATGTGTGTGTGTGTGTGTGTGTGTGTGTGTGTGTGATGGGTAGGTTTAGGGGTCAGGTTAATGTGTGTGTGTGTGTGTGTGATGGGTAGGGTTAGTGTAAAGGGACAGAATGTACAGTTTGGACAGTATAAAAACCATTACATCTATGGAGAGTCCCCACAAAGATAGCGAACCAGGTGTGTGTGTGTGTGTGTGTGGGAGAATGTGTGACTGTGTGTGTGTGTCTGTGAGTGTGTGTGTCCACGTAATTTACGAACGCAGACTGTTTTAGCTCCAGAAATGTAACAGAACCAAGTGAAGCCCTCAGAAGTGGAGTGACTCTGTATTGACCTGCAGTGTGAACGTGTGTTCTGCTCCAGATTCCCGCACAGGGGTCTGCTACGCTAACATAGTGAGCGGACGCTGTGCTAACCTGCTGCCGCAGCGCATGTCGAAGAGCCAGTGCTGCTGTGAGAACCGAGGATGCTGGTCCGGGTCCACCGTCCCAGAGATGTGTCCCATCCGCGGAACAGGTGACGCCACAAAACACGCTTTAACACGACAGTCAGTTTCCTTTAATCTCTGAAGATACGATCTCGTTGTACTGTCTGTCTCACTTCAGTTCACATAGCTTCATTAGCAGCTTTATTACACTGCAAAAATAGCTTTTCCTAGTATTTTTGTCTCATTTCCAGTTCAAATATC
>NC_137127.1:1228307-1235807 GCF_949319135.1 Squalius cephalus | reverse complement strand
GCATAACTTTATTTACCACATAAGTAGGGCTGGGCGGTATGACGGTATATATCGTTACCGCGGAAGAAAATGTCAACCGTAACAGATTTTTTTATTCCGTGTATACCGCGACATGTAAATAAGTAGGCGTGGTTAACTCGCGTGCAGCGTGCGTGAGACTGAGACACTGATATTTGTCAAAGAGACCAAGAGGATCCACAAAAGGAATTACATTTTCAAAATTAACGTGATATTTTGGGGTGGGAAGGCGCAGAAGTCAACTAGAGCAGTGCAGCACACTGAAAGTTAGAGAGACGCACATGCTCCCAATTGGGCTTACTTGACAACAAGTTCATATATCAATATTCTAACGAATATAAATAACCTTAAATAATGTATCTCTCCGTCTCTTATGTGTACAGTTACTTTCAGAGTGGACGCGCAAGCGGTTGCCGTGGTAATGAATATTTCCAAAATTCCCCAGCTTAACTTCCCATGGAAATTTACCGGAAACTTTCCGGAAATTTACCGGAAATTTTCCGCCCCTTTGCAACCCTAACACACACACACACACACACTCACTCGCACTCAGACACTCTGAAGTCATGCATATGATGTATTTGCTCATTAATGATTTGTATAGTCCCAAGAGGAACAGGTCTAGCACTCAGGAAACACACACACACACTCACCCCTCACATGCACACACACTCACGTCTGTGTGTTCTCTGTAGATCTGGATGAGTGTGTGGCCAACGGTCGCATCTGTAACAACGGCCGCTGTGTGAACACCGAGGGAAGCTTCCACTGCGTGTGTAACGCCGGCTTCGAGATCTCCACGGACGGCAGGAACTGCCAAGGTGGGAAATACATCCCATGATGCACTGCAGTCCCGACACAGACTCAGTTCATCCCATAGTGCCAGAAACTAGACTTGTCACAACATCGTAATTCAATATAATAATGCCCCATTAAGCACATAGTGACATAAAGGAATATACACGTGCACAACTGACCGTTCGAAGACCCGCCCCCTTTAGTTACTGTTGCTATGTCCGACAAGCAACGCCGCTCTCACGGAGTGGGCGGGGTCATTCTGAGGGGTGGGGTTTCACTGTAAGGATTAGAGTCAGAGTGGGTGTGGTCTGTTCAGGGGAGGAGTTAGAGTCGATGTAATGACAAGGTCCTTTAACCACTTGAATTTAGTTTTTAGAAAAATAAGGTTTGAAAATGTAATAAAGCGTTGGATAAAGGCTGTATTCATTTTAATTTGTATAGTAGGAATTAATATATAATCACATTACATAGACATTCTGTTCTTAGTTTGTATTCTTATATTATATTCTGTTTATATTCTAGTAAACACGAAGAGAATGTGAGAAATAAAGTCAATAAAGAAAAATGTTCATGAAGACGTGCCTTTATGAACCCTGTTTAAGTGTTGGTTGTATTGTGTGTGTGTGTGTGTGTGTGTGTGTGTGTGTGTGTGTGTGTGTGTGTGTGTGTGTGTTATAGACACTGATGAGTGTTTGATTAGGAACATCTGTCTGAACGGCATGTGCATTAATGAGGACGGCAGCTTCAAGTGCATCTGTAAACCTGGATACTTGTTGGATGGCACTGGCCGATTCTGTGTGGGTAAGTGAACACACACACACACACACACACACACACATACTCTCTCACACACACACACACACTATTACTAACCAGCTCTAAATCGTCACACAAACCTGCTGACATTATTTGGTCTGAATCAGAACATCATCTGAGGAACTTTTCACATATTTGGCCATCATAAGCGCAGACAAACCTGAACACACACACTCACACTCACACTCACACACTCTGAAGTCATGCATATGATGTATTTGCTCATTAATGATTTGTATAGTCTCAAGAGGAACAGGTCTAGCACTCAGGAAACACACACACACACACACACACACACACTGTTGATCACACTGATTATCCTCAGCTTGAGCTCTGAGAGTGAGAGTGAGAGTCTGGGTTCAGATGAATTATGGGTATTATTATAGAAGTCACATTAAAGACGTGGTTCACCCCTGAAATCAAAGTCTGGACTTCCTGGACACAGAAAAGCAGATGTTTATCAGCTCTTTATACACTGAAAGCAGACAGAGCTCCAGATCCAGAGGTCAAACTCTGAATATCCTCATATATGACACTTCCATGTGTTTGCTGATCATTTTTATTGTGTATTAAAGAGCACGCACTCTTAAAAATAAAGGTACAAAAGGTTTATTAGATATTTAGAGCTGAATTAAAAGGGTTATGCATGAAATTGTGAGTTATTTTGAATTTAAGTTGAAAGAATGTCAGGGATGTGCTTAAATTACTCTTTATTTATTATTTATTGATCAAATCTAGTAATTTAAAGGTAAATAAAATAAAAAATAACAAAAAATTGCCAAAAAATAGCATTAAAAATAGAAAAATATTATTAAAATTAAATGAAATAAGCTTTCTGGGCAAAAAAAAAAAAAGTAGTATATTTTTAGGGCTTGGGTCATTTTGAGCGGCGAGGGAAGCTTGAGGGTTTGAGGATGTTTTGTTCATGTTAGTGTGTCATGTGTGTGTGTTTGTGTCAGATGTGGACGAGTGTGATGTTCCCGGCATGTGTATGAACGGTCGCTGTGTGAACACGGAGGGCTCGTTCAGGTGCGAGTGTATGCCGGGACTCGCCGTGGGACTGGACGGGCGCGTGTGTGTAGGTGAGCGCAACCGCATGTGTGTGTGCAGATTCTCTTATGCTTTTCTCCATCTTCATCTTTCTTCAGTGTGTAATGTTGATGATTTTATATATGATTTTATATTCTATATCAGTGTCAGTGTTTCTGAACTCCCTGAAAGTTTCTTCCGGGAACGAACACGTCACAATATTCCTCATTTAAATAATTAATGCGCAGAATAAAGGGGCGGGGCCTGGTTGAGTTAGTTAGTAGTGTGTTGAAAATAGGGGTGGTCCGATCCGCCTTTTTTGCCTCCGATACCGATTCCGATACCTGGGATTCAGTATCGATCCGATACTAAAATAATAATGAAATAAACCAGTGCTGAATTACCATATGAACTGTATCTGTGAGCCTTACTGTGGGGAAGAGACTGTGATTATTCTTTTGTGAAAGGCAAAAATAAACATTATTTTGCTAACTTTGTAAAACAATATACAGACAAAAATGTAGTGAATTATTTATTAAATAATTGAGCTCCAGTGCAGCCACTGTAAATAAACCAATAGCTTCACTGGCTTGATAGACATTCAAAATAAACATTCATAGTCTCGCGTAGCCAGACCTTCTGACCAACGGTCATGACTCACATTCATGAAAAACAATATAAATATATCGGCCTACTGTAAAATTAAAAGACATTACTTTTAAATTTTAAGCGCAGCGAAGCAACAACAATATTCCTCATTTAAATAATTAATGCGCAGAATAAAGGGGCGGGGCCTGTTAGTTAGTAGTGTGTTGAAAGTGGCGGGACATTTCCCAAACGCACTCGAAGCGCTCGACCAATCACAACACACTACTCCAGCCGACCAATCAGAGCACAGTGTGCTTTTCAGAAGGAGGGGCTTCATAGAGACAGGAAGTAAACAGAGCGTTACTGACAGACTGGGAAGAGAGGAGCCGCAACAATGGAAAACCTGTTCTAGTAGAGCCTGAAACAACATCAAGACTTTGAGCATAATGTCTCTTCGTGTTCTGCAGTCATTTAGTCAATGGCTGTTTATCACGGCATGTTGTTGAAATGAGCATGTGTCCCGTCTCTCGACGGAGCTCTTGATGACTGATGTGAGAAGGGTTTGCTCTCCCGCAGACACACACATGCGCAGCACGTGTTACGGAGGGTATAAACGTGGTCAGTGTGTGCGACCGTTCTTCGGCGCCGTGACCAAATCTGAATGTTGCTGCGCCAACGTGGAGTACGCCTTCGGAGAGCCGTGCCAACCGTGCCCACCGCTCAACTCAGGTACACACACACACACACACACACACACACACACACACACTAACCCGACCCCTAAACCTGCCCATCACACACACACACACACACACACACACACACACACTAACCCAACCCCTAAACCTGCCCATCACACACACACACACGCACACACACACTAACCCGACCCCTAAACCTGCCCATCACACACACACACTAACCCAACCCCTAAACCTGCCCATCACACACACACACACACACACACACACTAACCCAACCCCTAAACCTACCCATCACACAAAACCTTCTGTATTTTTACATTTTCAAAAAAACATATTTTATTATGTTAATTAATACATTTTCCTTGTGAGGACCAGCAAAAAGTCCACACAAAGCAGGGAATCTCAAGTTTTACTATGCTTGTGGCGACATTTGGTACTCAAAAGTATAGCTAAACATGTCCATACACACACACGCACACACACACACACACACACACACACACACACACACACAGATCTAGCGTGACTCTGCGCTAGTTTCAGTCCCCAACAGCAGCTCTGACACATCACTCCTCGCCTCTGGATTCGATGACATCGTGGATGACATCAGCTCCTTTAGAGGTTCAACACATGTCTGAGGTTGAAGCCTGCTGACACACACACACACACTCACACACACTCACTGCAGACGTGTTTAGAGTTCTCTGGCATCTGAAAGCACATTGTTAAACTGTGTGTTTATGTTCCAGCGGAGTTTTCGGCCCTGTGCAGTCACGGCCCAGGAACTACGACTGATGGCAGAGGTACGGCCAAACACACACACACACACACAGTACATGTGTATAACACGTCCAGGTCATATTTCACCCCAAAATCAAAAGAAAAAGGTTTACATAAATAATAATGATTTAGATTACTAATATGACTTATTAAACAGTTAAATAAATATAAAAAAAGTTATAATTTATTATAATAAAATTAATGTATTAAATAATATATATACATTATTTATATATATATATATATATATATATACACAGTATATATATATATATATATATATATATATATATATATATATATATATGAATTACAAATAATTAAAATTGTAAAATAGATAATATAATAATTTAGAAATCATGAATATAGCCCATATTTCTCCTAAAAATATAAATAGCTAAATAAAGCTAAATAAATAGTTATAATTTAGATAACTAATATTACTTATTAAACCATTAATTAATAATTATTATAAATAATATAATAAAATTACTGTATCCAATTATATAAGTATGAATTAATACTTATTATAAATGTATAAATAAATGAACAAAAAAGAATGTATCCAATTTATATATATATATGAATAATATCATTATATATATAGCCCATATTTCACCCAAAAATCTAAATAAATTATGAGAATTGACATAACTGTATAAATTAATGAACAGTTAATTAATAATTAATGTAAATAACTAAATAATATAATATAATAAAATTAATGTATCAAATTTTATATTTATATATGAATAATACCATTATATGTATAGCTCATATTTCACCCCAAAATCCAAAGAAATAAATTACAATAATTAAGATAAATAATATGAATTATTAAACGGTTGATTAATAATATATTTTAAAAAGATTATTTATAAATAAATAAAATAAATATAATTTAATCTATATAACTATTATATAGTACTAATGATTCATAGCTATAGATATTAATAATTTATGAAGTGGTTATATTCTTTGTGAGACTCACTCATGGATGTTATGCATATGTATATTTACATGCATAAATTACTTTAATGAGCTCATTGTTTACATGATGTCAGCTAACTGCGTGATTTGTATTATCCTAGAACTGTAAATGTCTGACAAATGGGCATTAATTAAAGAGTCAGATAACAGATCTCTCTACATTGTAATGTAGAAACATGCATTTTCTTTAAAGCTGCTTTGAAACGATGTGTATTGTCCAAACACATGTGAATGTCTCTCTCTCTCTCCCTCTCTGTCTCAGATATAAACGAGTGTGCGCTGGATCCTGACATCTGTCAGAACGGCGTGTGTGAGAACATGCTCAGAACATACAAGTGTAACTGTAATCTGGGCTTCGAGGTGGACATCAGCGGGAAGACCTGCGTGGGTCAGTATCTCTGCGGGCTTTAGCGTCGGGAGCACGAGACGTCTGCGTCACCGCTGTGTGTGTGTGTGTGTTTCAGACGTGGACGAGTGCATCATGAACAGACACCTGTGTGAGAACGGCCTGTGCAGGAACACACCGGGCAGCTTCACGTGTCACTGCCCGAAGGGCTTCACTTTCCATCCCGAGACAGAGGTGTGTGAAGGTGGGTCACGTCACGTCACACACATCAGCTGATGAGACACATCTCCATATAATACAATTATTGCATTCAATTCTATATATATATATATGAATAATGCCATTATATATAGCCCATATTTCACCCGAAAATTGGAAAAAAAAATCAGAATGAATAATAATAATTTAGAAAACTAATTTGAATTATTAAACAGTTGATTAATAATATATTTTAAAATGCAATTATATAAATAAATGTAATTATGAGAAATAGTGAGAAACAGAACTGTATTATTCTGTTCGAGCATTTATGAAAAAGCTGAAAATATGATAGTATACTAACATTTTAAATTTTGTCTTGGCAATAAAGTGTAATATAATATAATAAAATTAATGTATCCAATTATATATATGAATTAATAATTATTATAATTATTTAAGTAAATAATATAATATAATTATTGTATCCAAAATGTTTTAATGAGAAACAGAACTGTATTATTCTGTTCCTGCATATAAACATAAATGATTCGGTATGATGCGTTATTATCCTAAACTACAACTATTAAAAACATTTCTGAAAAAGCTGAAGTAGAATAAAATATAAATATGAGCTGAGAAACCTAAACTATATACGAAAATGAGAAATGTTGCCTTGGTAATAAACTGAAATAAGTTTAAGTTGAAGCACTAAAATTATTAAGTGGAAATAAATAAAAACTGCAATAAAATAAAATTAAACCCAAATAGCAATATGCATTTTTTTAACTAATAAAATGACAAAAGAGCACATAACGAAATTACAAAAAGTTAACATGAAAATTACAAATATATATATATTTAAATAAATCTAAAAAAAATAACACTGGGGTTCATTAAGTGAAAGCTGGAACTATATTTTTGCTGTACTTTATTTCTCATATGAATCATTGGAGTGTAAATCATTTACATGCTGTAATCCCGACTCCTGATGTTGTGTGTGTGTGTGTGTGTGTGTGTGTGTTCAGACGTTGACGAGTGTTCGACCAACCCGTGTGTGAACGGCGAGTGTAAGAACAGCCCCGGGTCGTTCGCATGCCTGTGCTCAACTGGAAGCTCGCTGGACAGCTCAGGAACGCTGTGTGTGGGTGAGTGTGTGTGTGTGTGTGTGTGTGTGTGTGTGTGAGAGAGTGAGTGTGTGTGTGTGTGTGTGTGTGTGTGTGTGTGTGTGGG
>NC_137127.1:1205807-1223307 GCF_949319135.1 Squalius cephalus | reverse complement strand
AATTAGTAATAAGTAACACAATACTTTTTAGAGAAAGTAATTAGTACAGTAATCTAATTGCACTGATGAAGATGTAATTAGTAGCTAGTGATTACTTACTTTTAGTAACTCACCCTGTTCTAATGGCATAAGGATAAAAATATGTATTGATTATAAAAATGCTAAGATTTTATGTATTTTGACTTTTTCCAGGTCTAGAAATCACACTTTTAAAATGAGGCTTCTTCGTATGTTCATGTTTTCCATGACCGTGAGAATCCCAGTTGTTGAGGAGGAGAATTAAAATAAGAAGGATCTTAATTCTTAGTTTATTTTCATGCTTTTTTGTCTAAATTTAAATCATTTTAAGTCATCTTGAGGCCCTCTGGTTGGTTTAAGAACCGCTGATGCTTTTGCAAGCAGTGAAGAACTATGTCCTCACTCGTTTTGTGCTGTGTGTGTATATATACACTGTGTATATGTGTGTGTTCACAGATATCGACGAGTGTCGCATCTCTCCTGACCTGTGCGGTCATGGCACGTGTGTGAACACAGCTGGGGATTTTCACTGCGAGTGTTTCACCGGATACGAGAGTGGATTCATGATGATGAAGAACTGCATGGGTGAGACTCTCACACTGTAACGCGTGTGTGTAGACAGGCGGATGAAGAGGGATGAGTAAAGCTCCAACACGGTTTAATACAACAATCCCAACAGGGATGAGTCTAAACACACACATCACTTGAAACGTAGACGGATGAACTTATAAAGCAAACACAAACGAGGATAATTAATAGAACACAGCTGACACGGATGGACTAATACTGGCTGTAACCAAGGAGATAGAAGAGAGTCGGGAATCTGAACCAAGACACGTAGAACATAATGTGACACACACACGTTTCAGTAGCTGTTTCCATCCAAAGTTGCGAATTTAACACACAACTGGAATATTATCACATAAAACACTAGTGAATAAAGCAGTGTTTCCCTCCCATGTGTTCAAGAGAACAGAATCATCACTTCCTGGTGTAAAATATCAGTAATAAAGTGTAAGTTGCTGTAATGTGTGTGTTCTCCCTCCATCATAAACGAGTGTGTCTCGAGCGTCAGACGAAACACAGTATACGCTGTCGTGTTCTCTGGCGTTCGGATGCTGGCGTTCGGGAACACACTCGTGTGTGTGAGACGCTTCTGGAGGGAGTCACACCAGATCATTCTGATCACACACTTCGACTCCGGCGTTTCAGAAACACCAAACCAACATTAGAGACGCTGCGACGCCATTGGTCCGCTGGTTACTCCAGTTATCCAATCACAGCCGACGCTGAGGCAAAGTCACATGAGTTTATTGAGGGATTTATCCAGTAAATGTGTTTCTGTCCGTAGTTTATGCTCATGTTTTCTTATCGGATAAATTATCGACCGCAATTCAGTGCATGCGCTTTTTAAATGCACATTTTTAGAATGTGTGCGCATCTTGGTGTTTCCATCCAATGAATATTAATAGTCTTTTAAACGTCAGCTGACACCGTGTGAGTTGTGTTGAGTGTTGTGTTGCTGATGTGTGTTTCAGACATCGATGAGTGCGAGCGAAACCCTTTGCTCTGCAGAGGAGGCGAGTGCATCAACACCGAGGGAAGCTTCCGCTGCGAGTGTCCAGAGGGCCACGAGATCGCTCCCGACGGCTCCGCGTGCTTGGGTCAGTGTGTGTGTGTGTGTGTGTGTGTGTATGCATGCATAGTTGCATTAATGGTTGAGTGTGTGTGCGTGTGTGTGTGTGTGTGCATGCATAATTGCATTAATGGTTGAGTGTGTGTGTGTGTGTGTGTGTGTGTATAGTTGCATTAATGGTTGAGTGTGTGTGTGTGTATGTGTATGCATGCATAGTTGCATTAATGGTTGAGTGAGTGTGTGTGTGTGTGTGTGTGTGTGTGTGTGCATGCATAATTGCATTAATGGTTGAGTGTGTGTGTGTGTGTGTGTGTGTGTGCATGCATAATTGCATTAATGGTTGAGTGTGTGTGTGTGTGTGTGTGTGTGTGTGTGTGTGTGTGTGAGAGAGTGAGTGTATGCATGCATAAGTTGCATTAATGGTTGAGTGTGTGTGTGTGTGTGTGTGTGTGAGAGTGAGTGTGTGTGTGTGTGTGTGTGTGTGTGTCTGCATGCTTAGTTGCATTAATGGTTGAGTGTATGTGTGTGTGTGTGAGTGAGTGAGTGAGTGAGTGAGTGTGTGTGTGTGTGCATGCATTATTGCATTAATGGTTGAGTGAGTGTGTGTGTGTGTGTGTGTATAGTTGCATTGATGGTTGCATGTGTGTGTGTATGCATGTATAGTTGCATTAATGGTTGTGTGTCTGTGTGTGTGTGGGTGTGTATAGTTGCATTAATAGTTGAGTGTGTGTGTGTGTGTCCGTGTGTCCATGTGTATAGATGTATAGTTGCATTAATGGTTGAGTGTGAGTGTGAGTGAGTGTGTGTGTGTGTGTGTGTGTGTGTGTGTGTGCGTGCGTGCATGTGTATAAATGTATAGTTGCATAGTTGCATTAATAGTTGAGTGTGTGTGTGTGCGTCTGTATGCATGTATAATTGCATTAATGGCTGAGTGTGTGTGTGTGTGTGTGTGCATGTGTATGCATGTATAGTTGCATTAATGTGATGATCTTGAATTCACCGTTTTAGGTCAAAGTTGTGTTTATTGTGTGTGTGTTTTTCTGCAGATATTAATGAGTGTGAACTGAGTGACAAACTGTGCAGGAACGGTCAGTGTGTGAACATGATCGGACGCTATCAGTGCTCCTGTAACACCGGCTACAAATCCAGCGAAAACAGAGTCGAGTGTGTCGGTAAGACACGCAAACACTCACAGCACTGACACACATTAAACGTGGCGTTTCCCACATGAATCACAGTGACACACAGACAGCAGCTCTCGCTCCAGATCAGCCGTGAGAGAGTCGGGCGTGAGAGATGAACAGGCTGTTGCTGCTGCTTGTGGCCCAGAGTCAGTATTCTTGCCAGAGACGGAGAGATAATGCATGAACATCAACCCCGAGGTCAGGGGAAATTTATACAGTTGCAGTTTCTCGCTCCTGCAAATAAAAGTTAAAGATGCAGTCTGTGAGAACGACTAGTGGTGGAAACAGGCACTGCAGTCGAACTCAGAATACTGGAGATCGAGGTTTCTCCCACCCCGCCTCCTCAGACTCACGCTCACACGGGCCGCCAGTTTGAGACGCGCTACAGGAATGAGAGTGAAAAAGTTACATACAGCACCTTTAAGAGACGTCTCAGTGCTGAAATGTTGTGTGATGCGTGTGTGTGTTTCAGATATTGATGAATGCACCATTGAGAACGGCGGCTGCGAGACTTTCTGTACGAACTCAGAGGGAAGTTACGAATGCAGCTGTCGCCGCGGTTACGCCCTCATGCCCGACCTCAGGAGCTGCACAGGTGAGACACACACACACACACACACACACACACACATTAACCCGACCCCTAACCCTACCCATCACACACACACACACACACACATTAACCCGACCCCTAACCCTACCCATCACACACACACACACACACACACACACACACACACACACACACACATTAACCCGACTCCTAACCCTACCCATCACACACACACACACACACACACACACACACACACACACACACACACATTAACCCGACCACTAAACCTACCCATCACACACACACACACACACTAACCCGATCCCTAAACCTACCCATCACACACACACACACACACACACACACACACACACACACACACTAACCCGATCCCTAAACCTACCCATCACACACACACACACAAACACTAACCCGATCCCTAAATCTACCCATCACACACACACACACACACACACACACTAACCCGACCCCTAAATCTACCCATCACACACACACACACACACACTAACCCGATCCCTAAATCTACCCATCACACACACACACACACACACACACACACTAACCCGACCCCTAAACCTACCCATCACACACACACACACACACACACACACTAACCCTAAACCTACCCATCACACACACACACACACTAACTCGACCCCTAAACCTACCCATCACACACACACACACACACACACACTAACCCGACCCCTAAACCTACCCATCACACAC
This sequence comes from Squalius cephalus, assembly GCF_949319135.1. NCBI lineage: Eukaryota > Metazoa > Chordata > Actinopteri > Cypriniformes > Leuciscidae > Squalius > Squalius cephalus. Next base: position 1,219,163 of record NC_137127.1, on the reverse strand, counting down.
ACACACACACACACACACACTAACTCGACCCCTAAACCTACCCATCACACACACACACACACACACACACACACACACACACAATAACCCAACCCCTAAACCTACCCATCACACACACACACACACACACACACACACACTAACCCTAAACCTACCCATCACACACACACATCCACACACACACACACACTAACTCGACCCCTAAACCTACCCATCACACACACACATCCACACACACACACTAACTCGACCCCTAACCCTACCCATCACACACACACACACACACACACACACACTAACCCTAAACCTACCCATCACACACACACATCCACACACACACACTAACTCGACCCCTAAACCTACCCATCACACACACACATCCACACACACACACTAACTCGACCCCTAACCCTACCCATCACAGAAAACTTTATGCATTTTTACATTTGTAATAAAACACTATTTAGTGTTTTTAAAGCCATTTGAAATACGAGGACTCAGGAAATCTCCTCATAAATCTTGTTCACGTTGTAATACCAGTGTAATACCAGTGTAATACCAGTGTAATACCAGTGTAATTAAACAAATATCTACTCTCATAAATCACAAAAACAAACACACACACACACACACACACACACACACACACATTCCCTCACACACACACACACACTGATCTCACGCCTCTGTGTTGTGTGTGCAGACATCGACGAGTGTGAGGACAGTCCTGAGATCTGCGACGGCGGACAGTGCACAAACATCCCGGGGGAATTCCAGTGCCTGTGTTTCGATGGGTTCATGTCGTCTGAGGATATGAAGTCATGTCTGGGTAAATCACACACTCCGCGAGGCTGATGACATCAGCGTTCATTAGACAAACGCCGCATGCGTCTTTGAACATGTACTGTGGTAATACCGTGGTATTCTTTGAGCTCTGTGTGAATACCGTAACACAGGGGTTCCCAAACTAGGGTTCGTGAGCTGATGAGAAGCTAACAATTAATTAAAGCATGAAATGAAAATAATTGTTTTCATTTATTTAATATAACACTTAATAAAATGTTATTAAATCATACAAATGTAAAAAAAAAAAAAATAATAATAATATAACTTAAAACAAAAATGTAAGAAAAAATATTTTAAATGAAAAACAATCATAACACTAACTAAAAAAAAATTTTAAATGTAAAATTGTTTTTTTAATAAAATCAATCAAAATTAAATGCTTACTAAAAAAATATTTTATTTTGCTAGCTGCATTTGACCATTTACTGACATCAGAGGACCATGAATATGTGAATGATGATAAATTATTTAAATTATTTAAATATTAAATTATAGCTAATATATTTGAGCTCAAATGGGTTCATCTGATATAAAAATGTTTTGGGAATCCCTGTTATAATGTATAGCAGAATAACAGCATCATACTGTACGGTGTGTGTGTGTGTGTGTGTGTGTGATGCAGATGTGAACGAGTGTGAGCTGAATCCAAATATCTGTCTGAGCGGGAATTGTGAAAACACAAAAGGCTCGTTCATCTGTCACTGTGACCTCGGATTCTCCGTCAGGAAAGGGACGACAGGCTGTACAGGTGAGACGCCCTTCACACACACACACTCTCTCTCACACACACACACACACACACACACACACACTCTCTCTCTCTCTCACACACACATACACACACACACACACACACACACACACACACACACACACACACACACACACACACACTCTCTCTCTCTCACACACACACACACACACACACACACACACACACACACACACACACAGACACACCACACCACACACACACACACACACACACACACACACTTCATCCGACGGCTGATGGTTCTCTATATGAAGCGGTGTGTGTGTGTGTGTGTGTGTTCATCCTCAGGCCTGATCTGAGCTCAACTATTAGAATGTTGACTATGGTCTGTAATGAGTGACTTCAGTGTGTTGCTACGCTGTTGAGCTGTTGCTAGGCTGTGTGAATCCCGTGCTTCTCCGGCACGATCTGAAGGAAATCCAGAGCCGCTCATGTTTTCCTCGGATCTGAGTCAGTGTTCAGGAATTCTGCTGGCGAGGGAAAGACACGCCACATGTTCCCGGGAGCTCGGGATGTTGTACACGTGAGGAACTCTGGGAGATATTGGGCCCGGATTCCTGAGCGCTGATCAATCCCTAATGAAACGGCCCATTAGAGGCGGTTAACCAGTCGAACCACACGGGCGTTCCCAGAATCCCTGCTCCGTGTTTTCCTCCACTCCAAAAAATGCTTTTCTTGCTTAGTATTTTTGTCTTGTTTCCAGTCCAAATATCTAAAAGTTCTTAAATCAAGAAGCATTTACTAGATGAGTAATATGACATAAGGGGAATTTGTGAATTTCTAGGGGAATTAATCAGAATTAAGTGAGTTGAAGCAAAATTATCTGCCAATGGGATATGAAAAATAATCTTAATTCAAAAAGAAACAAGATTATTTTCTTATTTTTAATAATTGTATTATTTTCTTACCCCATTTGCTGATAATTTTACTTGTTTTAAGCAAAAACTCATTAAATTTTTGATTAATTTACCCAGAAAAGAAGACTTGTCATTTTACTTCTTTAGTAAATGCATCTTGATTTAAGAAATGTTTGATATTTGGACTGGAAACAAGACAAAAAACTATTTTAACGATCTGAAACACAAGTATCAAGCGCGAAACGCAAATAACTTTGTGGGCAGGTCTCGGGCGCTGTTGCTATTATACCGGCGGGATAAATGACTCTTGCGCACATTCCCTTTAAGAGCAGGCGCGCTTGTTCCATGGCGGATTGCTATAATAACGGCGGATTTGCCAGGAGCGGTTCACAGCCGAGGAGACCGACGTTCTCGTCAGGGCCGTAAAACACAGAGAAGTGACATTGGGGATGGAGAAACACACCCAGATTAGCTTCGGTTAAACAGGCGTATGATAATTTGGTAAATGTGTAAGCTAGATTTATGCCTATTCTTCACATCTTCATGGACACCACAATGATTTCCCTCATGTGGAATATTTTTCCTTGTAATAATGAATGATTTTCTAAAAACTGCTGCGTCTGTGTAGAGTAGAGAAGCAAAGTGTGTGTGCGTTGTGCACACGCTACATTATGGCCGAGCATGCGCCCTTAAAACAGCATCTGAACGCGCCGCTGACTTTAGACGAGGTTTCTCCTGGTCAGTGGCGGAATTGTTTTCTGAAACTGCAAAATAGCACCAGGGAACGTTTGGGCCGGAACACGCCTCCTCTTTTCCCTGAACCGCCCCCGGGAGCGCAAGTTCATTCCCTAATTTACCGACGTGCATCTGTGGAGGGAAAAGTCTGCTGTGTGCGTGTGCAGAATAGGAATGAAACATGCGTCGCTGTACAAAGTCTGGGTGCAAGATAGGCCCCATTATGTCATTTTACTACTTTAGTAAATGCATCTTGATTTAAGAAATGTTTGATATTTGGACTGGAAACAAGACAACAATACTAAGTAAGAAAAGCTTTTTTTGGAGTGTTTTCCTTGTTTTTGTGTCATGACTGAATCCGTATGAGGGAAGAGAGACACACACTACAGGTTACGGTAACATATGGTTAATGAGTAACTACACAGGAACTAATGAGTAACGCACTGTTAACACTCTAGTAACTACTATTAACTATCAACAAACTCTGATTAATGAATTAGTGAGTTATAGCGCTCAGGTGAATGTGGAAGTTCACTATTAGATAATCAATAACTACTGTTTTTCATTCCTCACTGATATACAGGTTCATAATTAATATTAATAATGCATAATGTATAATTAGTTCTAAATTGAAGATCATGGTAATGAATCAAGTAATACCTAATCCTTCAGAATGAATTACTAAATATTTTGGATCAGTTTTCTAAAGTGAAAAGCATGATAACTCCTAGGGCTGGGTAAAAAATATAGATTTCTCGATTTTAATCGATTCTCATTTTTACGAACCGATATCCCAATAATCGATTAGTCGTCCTGTTTTCAGCTGATGAATGAATGGAACATTGTAGCACACATACCATCCAATAACTCACAATAATCTTTGTGCTTTGTTACTATTGATATGAAAAAGTCTCAGATTTCAAATTACGTCCATTTTCTTACGAAATTCATAAACATAAATAGCGTTTTGTCGCTGTGGCGTGAGATCGCTCCGGCTCAGCTCTAGAGAAGCACATGATCTTCTCCTCCGCCTTAATAACACCAGTTACAGCGCGAGATAAACATGAATGAGCTTCTGAAAGTGTGTTAAAGATAGAGCACAACTTATCGAAGTCCGTATCATGTGACATGGAGTCGCTCAATCAGTGTTTCAACCGTGGAAAGACGTCAGTAAAACAGCTTGTAAACAATGTCATGTGACGTCACATTTACCTCAGAAAAACCATGTGACCATAAACTCGTCAGTCAGAGAGAAATATTAACTCTAGAGAGGAGCATTCTGCTAAATTACATATTACATATTCATTATACTTTTAATGTTCTTCAATTTTTAATGCATGTTTGAATAAATCTGGCAGGTTTTTATGACAGCCACCATTTAAATGTTTATATTTCATATAACTTTATTATTATAAAAATAAATAAAAGTGTAATTTAAGTGTTTGAAAACAAATCAGTAAATTTTTACCTTCAATATTATAGTAGGCTAATGAAGGCTATTGGCTACAACTGACTCCCATAGTTCACAGCATTAGTGAAGAGATTTGTAGGATGTATTTTAAAAGATGTTTAGATGTATTGTACCTGATATCCAAAATAATCAATATTGAATCGAATCGAATCGAATTGTGAAATTTGTGTGAATCCCCAGCCCTAATAACTCCCTAATATTGACTAAAGTCACTGTAAACCTTTGAGGTTTTGGACAGTAATGACTCCAGTGTGACTTTATCCTTCTAAAGGAACTACTAATGATTTGGATCAGTTTTCTAAAGTGAAGATCATGGGAACACACTAGTAATGACTAAAGTGAAGATCATGGGAACACACTAGTAATGACTAAAGTGTAGATCATGGGAACTCACTAGTAATGACTAAAGTGTAGATCATGGGAACACACTAGTAATGACTAAAGTGTAGATCATGGGAACACACTAGTAATGACTAAAGTGTAGATCATGGGAACTCACTAGTAATGACTAAAGTGTAGATCATGGGAACTCACTAGTAATGACTAAAGTGTAGATCATGGGAACACACTAGTAATGACTAAAGTGAAGATCATGGGAACACACTAGTAATGACTAAAGTGTAGATCATGGGAACACACTAGTAATGACTAAAGTGAAGATCATGGGAACACACTAGTAATGACTAAAGTGTAGATCATGGGAACTCACTAGTAATGACTAAAGTGAAGATCATGGGAACACACTAGTAATGACTAAAGTGAAGATCATGGGAACACACTAGTAATGACTAAAGTGTAGATCATGGGAACACACTAGTAATGACTAAAGTGAAGATCATGGGAACACACTAGTAATGACTAAAGTGAAGATCATGGGAACACACTAGTAATGACTAAAGTGAAGATCATGGGAACACACTAGTAATGACTAAAGTGTAGATCATGGGAACACCATAGTAATGACTAAAGTGAAGATCATGGGAACACACTAGTAATGACTAAAGTGAAGATCATGGGAACACACTAGTAATGACTAAAGTGAAGATCATGGGAACACACTAGTAATGACTAAAGTGAAGATCATGGGAACACACTAGTAATGACTAAAGTGAAGATCATGGGAACACACTAGTAATGACTAAAGTGTAGATCATGGGAACACACTAGTAATGACTAAAGTGAAGATCATGGGAACACACTAGTAATGACTAAAGTGAAGATCATGGGAACACACTAGTAATGACTAAAGTGAAGATCATGGGAACACACTAGTAATGACTAAAGTGTAGATCATGGGAACACACTAGTAATGACTAAAGTGTAGATCATGGGAACACACTAGTAATGACTAAAGTGTAGATCATGGGAACACACTAGTAATGACTAAAGTGAAGATCATGGGAACACACTAGTAATGACTAAAGTGAAGATCATGGGAACACACTAGTAATGACTAAAGTGTAGATCATGGGAACACACTAGTAATGACTAAAGTGTAGATCATGGGAACACACTAGTAATGACTAAAGTGAAGATCATGGGAACACACTAGTAATGACTAAAGTGAAGATCATGGGAACACACTAGTAATGACTAAAGTGTAGATCATGGGAACACACTAGTAATGACTAAAGTGAAGATCATGGGAACACACTAGTAATGACTAAAGTGTAGATCATGGGAACACACTAGTAATGACTAAAGTGTAGATCATGGGAACACACTAGTAATGACTAAAGTGAAGATCATGGGAACACACTAGTAATGACTAAAGTGAAGATCATGGGAACACACTAGTAATGACTAAAGTGTAGATCATGGGAACACACTAGTAATGACTAAAGTGAAGATCATGGGAACACACTAGTAATGACTAAAGTGTAGATCATGGGAACACACTAGTAATGACTAAAGTGTAGATCATGGGAACACACTAGTAATGACTAAAGTGAAGATCATGGGAACACACTAGTAATGACTAAAGTGAAGATCATGGGAACACACTAGTAATGACTAAAGTGTAGATCATGGGAACACACTAGTAATGACTAAAGTGAAGATCATGGGAACACACTAGTAATGACTAAAGTGTAGATCATGGGAACACACTAGTAATGACTAAAGTGTAGATCATGGGAACACACTAGTAATGACTAAAGTGTAGATCATGGGAACACACTAGTAATGACTAAAGTGAAGATCATGGGAACACACTAGTAATGACTAAAGTGTAGATCATGGGAACACACTAGTAATGACTAAAGTGTAGATCATGGGAACACACTAGTAATGACTAAAGTGTAGATCATGGGAACACACTAGTAATGACTAAAGTGAAGATCATGGGAACACACTAGTAATGACTAAAGTGAAGATCATGGGAACACACTAGTAATGACTAAAGTGTAGATCATGGGAACACACTAGTAATGACTAAAGTGAAGATCATGGGAACACACTAGTAATGACTAAAGTGAAGATCATGGGAACACACTAGTAATGACTAAAGTGAAGATCATGGGAACACACTAGTAATGACTAAAGTGTAGATCATGGGAACACCATAGTAATGACTAAAGTGAAGATCATGGGAACACACTAGTAATGACTAAAGTGAAGATCATGGGAACACACTAGTAATGACTAAAGTGAAGATCATGGGAACACACTAGTAATGACTAAAGTGAAGATCATGGGAACACACTAGTAATGACTAAAGTGTAGATCATGGGAACACACTAGTAATGACTAAAGTGAAGATCATGGGAACACACTAGTAATGACTAAAGTGAAGATCATGGGAACACACTAGTAATGACTAAAGTGAAGATCATGGGAACACACTAGTAATGACTAAAGTGTAGATCATGGGAACACACTAGTAATGACTAAAGTGAAGATCATGGGAACACACTAGTAATGACTAAAGTGAAGATCATGGGAACACACTAGTAATGACTAAAGTGAAGATCATGGGAACACACTAGTAATGACTAAAGTGAAGATCATGGGAACACACTAGTAATGACTAAAGTGTAGATCATGGGAACACACTAGTAATGACTAAAGTGAAGATCATGGGAACACACTAGTAATGACTAAAGTGTAGATCATGGGAACACACTAGTAATGACTAAAGTGAAGATCATGGGAACACACTAGTAATGACTAAAGTGAAGATCATGGGAACACACTAGTAATGACTAAAGTGAAGATCATGGGAACACACTAGTAATGACTAAAGTGTAGATCATGGGAACACACTAGTAATGACTAAAGTGAAGATCATGGGAACACACTAGTAATGACTAAAGTGTAGATCATGGGAACACACTAGTAATGACTAAAGTGAAGATCATGGGAACACACTAGTAATGACTAAAGTGAAGATCATGGGAACACACTAGTAATGACTAAAGTGAAGATCATGGGAACACACTAGTAATGACTAAAGTGAAGATCATGGGAACACACTAGTAATGACTAAAGTGTAGATCATGGGAACACACTAGTAATGACTAAAGTGTAGATCATGGGAACTCACTAGTAATGACTAAAGTGAAGATCATGGGAACACACTAGTAATGACTAAAGTGAAGATCATGGGAACACACTAGTAATGACTAAAGTGAAGATCATGGGAACACACTAGTAATGACTAAAGTGAAGATCATGGGAACACACTAGTAATGACTAAAGTGAAGATCATGGGAACACACTAGTAATGACTAAAGTGAAGATCATGGGAACACACTAGTAATGACTAAAGTGAAGATCATGGGAACACACTAGTAATGACTAAAGTGAAGATCATGGGAACACACTAGTAATGACTAAAGTGAAGATCATGGGAACACACTAGTAATGACTAAAGTGTAGATCATGGGAACACACTAGTAATGACTAAAGTGAAGATCATGGGAACACACTAGTAATGACTAAAGTGAAGATCATGGGAACACACTAGTAATGACTAAAGTGAAGATCATGGGAACACACTAGTAATGACTAAAGTGAAGATCATGGGAACACACTAGTAATGACTAAAGTGTAGATCATGGGAACACACTAGTAATGACTAAAGTGAAGATCATGGGAACACACTAGTAATGACTAAAGTGAAGATCATGGGAACACACTAGTAATGACTAAAGTGAAGATCATGGGAACACACTAGTAATGACTAAAGTGAAGATCATGGGAACACACTAGTAATGACTAAAGTGAAGATCATGGGAACACACTAGTAATGACTAAAGTGAAGATCATGGGAACACACTAGTAATGACTAAAGTGTAGATCATGGGAACACACTAGTAATGACTAAAGTGAAGATCATGGGAACACACTAGTAATGACTAAAGTGAAGATCATGGGAACACACTAGTAATGACTAAAGTGTAGATCATGGGAACTCACTAGTAATGACTAAAGTGTAGATCATGGGAACACACTAGTAATGACTAAAGTGAAGATCATGGGAACACACTAGTAATGACTAAAGTGAAGATCATGGGAACTCACTAGTAATGACTAAAGTGAAGATCATGGGAACACACTAGTAATGACTAAAGTGAAGATCATGGGAACACACTAGTAATGACTAAAGTGAAGATCATGGAACACACTAGTAATGACTAAAGTGAAGATCATGGGAACACACTAGTAATGACTAAAGTGATAGATCATGGGAAACACACTAGTAATGACTAAAGTGAAGATCATGGGAACACACTAGTAATGACTAAAGTGAAGATCATGGGAACACACTAGTAATGACTAAAGTGAAGATCATGGGAACACACTAGTAATGACTAAAGGTGAAGATCATGGGAACACACTAGTAATGACTAAAGTGAAGATCATGGAACACACTAGTAATGACTAAAGTGAAGATCATGGGAACACACTAGTAATGACTAAAGTGTAGATCATGGGAACACACTAGTAATGACTAAAGTGAAGATCATGGGAACACACTAGTAATGACTAAAGTGAAGATCATGGGAACACACTAGTAATGACTAAAGTGTAGATCATGGGAACTCACTAGTAATGACTAAAGTGTAGATCATGGGAACACACTAGTAATGACTAAAGTGAAGATCATGGGAACACACTAGTAATGACTAAAGTGAAGATCATGGGAACTCACTAGTAATGACTAAAGTGAAGATCATGGGAACACACTAGTAATGACTAAAGTGAAGATCATGGGAACACACTAGTAATGACTAAAGTGAAGATCATGGGAACACACTAGTAATGACTAAAGTGTAGATCATGGGAACACACTAGTAATGACTAAAGTGAAGATCATGGGAACACACTAGTAATGACTAAAGTGAAGATCATGGGAACACACTAGTAATGACTAAAGTGAAGATCATGGGAACACACTAGTAATGACTAAAGTGAAGATCATGGGAACACACTAGTAATGACTAAAGTGAAGATCATGGGAACACACTAGTAATGACTAAAGTGTAGATCATGGGAACACACTAGTAATGACTAAAGTGAAGATCATGGGAACACACTAGTAATGACTAAAGTGAAGATCATGGGAACACACTAGTAATGACTAAAGTGAAGATCATGGGAACACACTAGTAATGACTAAAGTGTAGATCATGGGAACACACTAGTAATGACTAAAGTGTAGATCATGGGAACACACTAGTAATGACTAAAGTGAAGATCATGGGAACACACTAGTAATGACTAAAGTGAAGATCATGGGAACACACTAGTAATGACTAAAGTGAAGATCATGGGAACACACTAGTAATGACTAAAGTGAAGATCATGGGAACACACTAGTAATGACTAAAGTGAAGATCATGGGAACACACTAGTAATGACTAAAGTGAAGATCATGGGAACACACTAGTAATGACTAAAGTGTAGATCATGGGAACACACTAGTAATGACTAAAGTGAAGATCATGGGAACACACTAGTAATGACTAAAGTGAAGATCATGGGAACACACTAGTAATGACTAAAGTGAAGATCATGGGAACACACTAGTAATGACTAAAGTGAAGATCATGGGAACACACTAGTAATGACTAAAGTGAAGATCATGGGAACACACTAGTAATGACTAAAGTGAAGATCATGGGAACACACTAGTAATGACTAAAGTGTAGATCATGGGAACACACTAGTAATGACTAAAGTGAAGATCATGGGAACACACTAGTAATGACTAAAGTGAAGATCATGGGAACACACTAGTAATGACTAAAGTGAAGATCATGGGAACACACTAGTAATGACTAAAGTGAAGATCATGGGAACACACTAGTAATGACTAAAGTGAAGATCATGGGAACACACTAGTAATGACTAAAGTGAAGATCATGGGAACACACTAGTAATGACTAAAGTGTAGATCATGGGAACTCACTAGTAATGACTAAAGTGTAGATCATGGGAACACACTAGTAATGACTAAAGTGAAGATCATGGGAACACACTAGTAATGACTAAAGTGAAGATCATGGGAACACACTAGTAATGACTAAAGTGAAGATCATGGGAACACACTAGTAATGACTAAAGTGAAGATCATGGGAACACACTAGTAATGACTAAAGTGAAGATCATGGGAACACACTAGTAATGACTAAAGTGAAGATCATGGGAACACACTAGTAATGACTAAAGTGAAGATCATGGGAACACACTAGTAATGACTAAAGTGAAGATCATGGGAACACACTAGTAATGACTAAAGTGAAGATCATGGGAACACACTAGTAATGACTAAAGTGAAGATCATGGGAACACACTAGTAATGACTAAAGTGTAGATCATGGGAACACACTAGTAATGACTAAAGTGAAGATCATGGGAACACACTAGTAATGACTAAAGTGAAGATCATGGGAACACACTAGTAATGACTAAAGTGAAGATCATGGGAACACACTAGTAATGACTAAAGTGAAGATCATGGAACACACTAGTAATGACTAAAGTGAAGATCATGGGAACACACTAGTAATGACTAAAGTGTAGATCATGGGAACTCACTAGTAATGACTAAAGTGTAGATCATGGGAACACACTAGTAATGACTAAAGTGAAGATCATGGGAACACACTAGTAATGACTAAAGTGAAGATCATGGGAACACACTAGTAATGACTAAAGTGAAGATCATGGGAACACACTAGTAATGACTAAAGTGAAGATCATGGGAACACACTAGTAATGACTAAAGTGAAGATCATGGGAACACACTAGTAATGACTAAAGTGAAGATCATGGGAACACACTAGTAATGACTAAAGTGAAGATCATGGGAACACACTAGTAATGACTAAAGTGAAGATCATGGGAACACACTAGTAATGACTAAAGTGAAGATCATGGGAACACACTAGTAATGACTAAAGTGAAGATCATGGGAACACACTAGTAATGACTAAAGTGAAGATCATGGGAACACACTAGTAATGACTAAAGTGTAGATCATGGGAACACACTAGTAATGACTAAAGTGAAGATCATGGGAACACACTAGTAATGACTAAAGTGTAGATCATGGGAACACACTAGTAATGACTAAAGTGAAGATCATGGGAACACACTAGTAATGACTAAAGTGAAGATCATGGGAACACACTAGTAATGACTAAAGTGAAGATCATGGGAACACACTAGTAATGACTAAAGTGAAGATCATGGGAACACACTAGTAATGACTAAAGTGAAGATCATGGGAACACACTAGTAATGACTAAAGTGTAGATCATGGGAACACACTAGTAATGACTAAAGTGAAGATCATGGGAACACACTAGTAATGACTAAAGTGAAGATCATGGGAACACACTAGTAATGACTAAAGTGTAGATCATGGGAACACACTAGTAATGACTAAAGTGAAGATCATGGGAACACACTAGTAATGACTAAAGTGAAGATCATGGGAACACACTAGTAATGACTAAAGTGAAGATCATGGGAACACACTAGTAATGACTAAAGTGAAGATCATGGGAACACACTAGTAATGACTAAAGTGAAGATCATGGGAACACACTAGTAATGACTAAAGTGTAGATCATGGGAACACACTAGTAATGACTAAAGTGAAGATCATGGGAACACACTAGTAATGACTAAAGTGAAGATCATGGGAACACACTAGTAATGACTAAAGTGAAGATCATGGGAACACACTAGTAATGACTAAAGTGAAGATCATGGGAACACACTAGTAATGACTAAAGTGAAGATCATGGGAACACACTAGTAATGACTAAAGTGAAGATCATGGGAACACACTAGTAATGACTAAAGTGAAGATCATGGGAACACACTAGTAATGACTAAAGTGAAGATCATGGGAACACACTAGTAATGACTAAAGTGAAGATCATGGGAACACACTAGTAATGACTAAAGTGAAGATCATGGGAACACACTAGTAATGACTAAAGTGAAGATCATGGGAACACACTAGTAATGACTAAAGTGAAGATCATGGGAACACACTAGTAATGACTAAAGTGAAGATCATGGGAACACACTAGTAATGACTAAAGTGAAGATCATGGGAACACACTAGTAATGACTAAAGTGAAGATCATGGGAACACACTAGTAATGACTAAAGTGTAGATCATGGGAACACACTAGTAATGACTAAAGTGA
>NC_137127.1:1185807-1193307 GCF_949319135.1 Squalius cephalus | reverse complement strand
TCTTTTAAACTTTCTATTCATCAAAGAATCCTGAAAAGATATTGTACACAATTGTTTTCAACACTGATAATAATAATGAATGTTTTTTTGAGCATCAAATCCTCATATTAGAGTGATTTCTGAAGGATCATGTGACACTGAAGACTGGAGTAATGATGCTGAACATTCAGCTTTGATCACAGGAATAAATGACAGTTTAAAATATAGTAAAATCGAAAACTGATTTAAATTGTCATAATATTTAACAATATTACTGTTTTTTTTTTTGTGGTTTTTTAATCAAATAAATGCAGCCTTGGTGAGCAGAAGAGACTTCTTTTAAAAACATTAAAAATCTTACCGATCCAAAACCTTTGACTGGACCTCTGTGGGCGTGGCTACCAAGAGCAAAGTGACAGATCCAGAAACCAAGCAAAAGATAAAATGTTGTGATTGGTTAGGACCCTACCAAGTCACATGATATAAACACATAAGTGCTGCGTTGCTTCAAAAGCAAGCCGAGCCCATTATAATCAGTAATACTGAGAGTAATGAATGCTGGTTGCACTACTTCCGACAAATGCATTTGAAACATTCACTTTAACTCAACAATGGACATAGATGCAAGCTTTAGTTAGAAGTGAAATGTGTTTAAAATGTAAGAATGAAAAGATCCACTGTGTGTGTAGATGTGGATGAGTGTGAGCGGCCCGGCATCTGTGGTCCGGGTCAGTGTTACAACACTATTGGAAACTACACCTGCATCTGCCCACCGGAGTACATGCAGATCAACGGAGGAAACAACTGCATGGGTGAGTCTGCACACGCATCATTATCATTAATAATTAACGGTATAGTTATCATTATATGTATCAGGGTCGGGGGAGAAAATCGATTCAAATATGAATCTCGATTCTATCTTCTACTGATTCGCATCGAATCACAAATTTCAAAAAGTGTTCTTTAACTTTGCATTACTTCTTAAAGTTATTGACACGTTAGAGTGTTATTAAATCACAATGAGCCACGAATTCAGTTCTCTTTCACAGCTAATTGCGCTTGCATGGTCAAACACACACACAGTTGTGTTGTCAAAATGCATATCGTGGGGAGTATTCATGTAAACACAAACTGTTATGTCCTATGCGAATGTAAACAGCAGAAAATCGGATGTGTAACAGTATATTAGATCCGTGCATTCATTCTTAAAGGGACCGCAGCCTCATAAACTGTTGCCGTCCGTTTCATTAATGTTAATAAAATAAAATAAAACTCACTTTTGAATGTTGAAAGCTTGGTTTCCTTTAGTGCCGATTGTGACGTGTTTGTTGTGGTGTGTGTGTGTTCAGACATGCGGAAGAGCTTGTGTTACAGGAACTACTACTCTGATAACGCCACCTGTGATGGAGAACTCACCTTCAACATGACCAAGAAGTTCTGCTGCTGCTCGTACAACATCGGCCGGGCCTGGAATAAACCCTGCGAGCGCTGTCCCGTTCCCAGCACCAGTGAGACACACACTTCACATCTGTTCGTTTAGCAGACGCCTTTACCCAAAGCAATACCATGGAAGCTCCGTCACAGAATAAAACATTTTAAAAGATAATTGCTACTTTTTTATCTCACAATTGCGAGTTTACATCTCGCAATTCTGACTTTAATTCAGTTGCGTATTACAAGGTCAGATTTGCGAGATATAAACTCACAACTGAGTGTTATAAAGTCGCAATTTCGAGAAATAAACTTGCAATTCTAACTTTTTTCTCGAGATTGCGAGTTTATATCTGTGAGAGTCCAATTCTAAGGAAAAAAAGACGGACAATTCTGACTTTATAACACGCAATTGACCGTTCGCAAAGACCCGCCCCCTTTAGTTACTGTTGCTATGTCCGACAAGCCACGCCTCTCTCACGCCACATGTTCTCACGCAGTGAAACACACATCGCGGAGCAGAGAGGACACTGACAACACACTCACACAGGACAGACCAGGGTACTTTTGATATGAAACAAAGTCTCAACTTTCAAAGTTGGTAATTTTTTAACGAAATTTAAACAATAAATGCCGTTTTGTGTCTCTTTAATGTGTCTGACAGATCGCTCAGTTAAAGCGGCTCGTGAACCGATCATCTCTTCCTTCCAGCTCATTTACAGCATCAGATAAACATGAATGAACATCAGAAGGAATGTTGTTTTAACTGCGGAAAGACGTCAGTATACTCTGTTTTTCAAGTTCTAATCCTCCAACGTCAATCCACTAACTCTCCTGACTGCTTTGTCGGACAAAAATGGCGGATTCGGCGGATGGTGGATTATGATTGGTCAGATCGCCTGTCAATCAAACTCCCTGCAAAGGGTCAATTGCATGTTGTAAAGTTAGAATTGTGAGATTTAAGCATGCAATTCTGACAAAAAAAATCAGAATTGTGAGTTTATTTCTCGCAATTGTGACTTTATATCACGCAATTCTGACCTTGTAACACACAGTTGAATTAAAGTCAGAATTGCGAGATGTAAACTCGCAGTTGTGAGATAAAAAGTAGCAATTATCTTTTTTATTTTTTATTCTGTGGCAGAAACAAGCTTCCATAGAATACAGACATTAACACTAGAAGAGCAAAGTTTCAAACATTGTCTAGAAGTGAACAGGGAGGGATTTCAGTGAAACAGTGGAAGTGTAGAAGAAAGAGGCTGTTTCTTTAATATTGTCAGGGATTCGGCACACACACACACACACACACACACACACACACACACACACACACAGTCATGACCGTAACATGGTTCTCTGCTGCAGATGAGTTCGCTGTGCTGTGTGGAAGTGAGAGACCGGGATATTTCATTGACATCTACACTGGACAAATCGTTGGTAAATACATTCATCACACACACTTAAAGACAGTCATACACACAGTTCTGTGTTCCTCTAAGACTTCACATCCACCCTGTGTGTCTGTCTGTGATCCGCAGACATCGACGAGTGCCGTGACATCCCCGGTGTGTGTAATAGCGGCGTGTGTATCAACATGATCGGCAGTTTCCGCTGTGAATGTCCGATGGGTTTCGTTTATAATGACAAGCTGCTGATCTGTGAGGGTAAGAGCTCCATCTGTGTCTCTGAAGCTCGTTTATCCTCGTCTGACTCTGGAGTCTGCAACTAAAACAGCAGAATGAGTGACGGGTTCTAGATTAACAATCATTAATGATGATTTACTTCCAACATGAGATGCTCTGTGTATGATGTTAAGCAGTGTTGGGGAAAGTTACTCCCAAAAAAAGTAACTAATTGCATTACTTAGTTACTTTTTATGAAAAGTAATGCGTTACATTACTTTTGTGTTACTTTTTCTCACCTGGGCTGGGCTCGCTTGTTTAATTTTTAATAACAAAAAACAAAACAAACCTTTCAGCTTCTGCTGGTCTGGATTAAAGAACAGTAAGATACAGGAGAAATAAGTTTTTTTTTACTTTTATAAAACACTTTTATTACTAAGTCTAATGTAAAGTAATTTTTGCTTATTAGTATGGTTGAATTAGGTAAAAAACTGACATTGGTTAATAAAGTGAAATTAAATACATAAAGTATATTTGTGTAATTTAATATAGTTTAAGTATAGTTATATTTAAGTTTTGCATAAAATTCTGAGATTGTTTTTATTCATTTTGAGGAATACTGAATGTTTTCGTGCAAGTGAGACGAGTAAATGCATGTTCGCATTTAATCTAGAACTAAAATACCCATCATGTTTACACACAACACCTCCTCACTTTATTTATCTCAACATGTCAGTCAATAAATGTGAAAAGGTTACTAGCGTTACTTATTTGAAAAAAAAAAATATTTTGTTGTAAATTGAAAAAGTAATGTGTTACTTTACTAGTTACTTGAAACAGTAATCTGATTACGTAACTCAAGTTACTTGTAATGAGTTACCCCCAACACTGATGTTAAGTGTGTTTGTGACGTGTGTGTGTGTGTGTGCAGATATTGACGAGTGTCAGAACGGGCCGGTGTGTCAGCAGAACGCTGTCTGTCTGAACGTTCCTGGAAGTTTCCGCTGTGAGTGTAAACCTGGATACCGGCAAACTCCCACCCAGCAGTGTGTCGGTGAGTGTGTGTGTGTCAGTGAGTGTGTGTGTCAGACATTTCCCAACTCATAATGCTGCTACTCCAATATCAGAGTTAATAGAACAAAAAAGCAACAGCAGCTATCATGCTTAACAGGAAACCAGCAGTGATGGAGAGAGTGTGTGTGTGTGTGTGTGTGTGTGTGTGTGTGTGTGTGTGTGTGTGTGTCTGGGTCATGACTGGAGGGGAATGTGTTTAAAACAGCCGAACTCAGAGCTCAGTCCTGCTTTCAGACACATCGCACCTGAAGTTAACGTGTGATTTGATGTGATCTCTCTCAGATCGTAACGAGTGTGCTGAGAATCCAAACATCTGCAGTCCGGGTCAGTGTATCGACACGGTGGGTAGTTACCGCTGCCTCTGCCCCAACGGCTACACATCCACCCCAGACCTGTGTATTGGTGAGAGATCAGCCTCACATACCCGTCCATCTGTCTGTCCATCTGTGTGCATCCTCGTGTAGATAACTAACTAACTAATTAACTATCTATCTGTGTTCTGTTCATAACTAACTAAACGTCTGTGTTCATAACTAACTAAACGTCTGTGTTCATAACTAACTAAACGTCTGTGTTCATAACTAACTAACCGCCTGTGTTCATAACTAACCACCCACCTGTGTTCATAACTAACCAACCGCCTGTGTTCATAACTAACCATCTGTGTTCATAACTAACTAACCATCTGTGTTCATAACTAACCAACCGTCTGTTCATAACTAACTAACCGTCTGTTCATAACTAACTAACCGTCCGTGTTCATAACTAACCGTCCGTGTTCATAACTAACCAACTGTCCGTGTTCATAACTAACTAACCATTTGTGTTCATAACTAACTAACCGTCTGTGTTCATAACTAACTAACCATTTGTGTTCATAACTAACCAACCGTTTGTGTTCATAACTAACTAACCGTGTTCATAACTAACCATCCGTGTTTATAACTAACTAACCGTCTGTGTTCATAACTAACTAACTAACCATCTGTGTTCATAACTAACCAACCGTTTGTGTTCATAACTAACCGTCTGTTCATAACTAACTAAACGTCTGTGTTCATAACTAACTAACCATCTGTGTTCATAACTAACCAACCGTCTGTTCATAACTAACTAACCGTCCGTGTTCATAACTAACTAACCGTCTGTGTTCATAACTAACTAACCGTCCGTGTTCATAACTAACTAACCGTCCGTGTTCATAACTAACTAAACGTCTGTGTTCATAACTAACTAACCGTCTGTGTTCATAACTAACCAACCGTCTGTGTTCATAACTAACTAACCGTCTGTGTTCATAACTAACTAACCGTCTGTGTTCATAACTAACCATCTGTGTTCATAACTAACCAACCGTCCGTGTTCATAACTAACTAACCGTCCGTGTTCATAACTAACTAAACGTCTGTGTTCATAACTAACTAACCGTCCGTGTTCATAACTAACTAACCGTCCGTGTTCATAACTAACTAACCGTCTGTGTTCATAACTAACTAACCGTCCGTGTTCATAACTAACTAACCGTCCGTGTTCATAACTAACTAAACGTCTGTGTTCATAACTAACTAACCGTCTGTGTTCATAACTAACCAACCGTCTGTGTTCATAACTAACCAACCGTCTGTGTTCATAACTAACTAACCGTCTGTGTTCATAACTAACTAACCGTCCGTGTTCATAACTAACTAACCGTCCGTGTTCATAACTAACTAACCGTCCGTGTTCATAACTAACTAACCGTCCGTGTTCATAACTAACTAACCGTCCGTGTTCATAACTAACTAACCGTCCGTGTTCATAACTAACTAACCGTCCGTGTTCATAACTAACTAACCGTCTGTGTTCATAACTAACTAACCGTCTGTGTTCATAACTAACTAACCGTCTGTGTTCATAACTAACTAACCGTCCGTGTTCATAACTAACTAACCGTCCGTGTTCATAACTAACTAACCGTCCGTGTTCATAACTAACTAACCGTCTGTGTTCATAACTAACTAACCGTCTGTGTTCATAACTAACCGTCTGTGTTCATAACTAACTAACCGTCCGTGTTCATAAGTAACCAACCGTCTGTGTTTATAACTAACTAACAGTCCGTGTTCATAACTAACTAACCATCTGTGTTCATAACTAACTAACCATCTGTGGTCTGTGTTCAGATGTGGATGAGTGCGAGCGTCAGCCGTGTGGAAATGGAACCTGTAAGAACACTGTGGGCTCCTACAACTGCTTGTGTTACCCAGGATTCCAGCTGTCACACAACAACGACTGCATCGGTACTCACACACACTCACACACACACACACAAATATTTATTAATTCTACAGGAGAAAGGCATGTGTTTGTGTTAACGTCTGTTTTGTGCGTGTGGTTCAGACACAGACGAGTGTACGGCGCTCCGGGGCTTGTGTCGCAACGGAAACTGCATCAACACGGTGGGCTCGTTTGTGTGTGTGTGTCTGGACGGGTATAAACTCTCTCCTGACGGCCGGATGTGTGTGGGTGAGTCCTGAAGCTGTGTGTGTGTGTGTGTGTGTGTGTGTGTGTGTGTGTGTGTGTGTGTGTGTGTGTGTGTGTGAGTGAGAGAGAGATGAAGTGTGTGTGTGTGTGCACATGTTTTTTATCCCGGTGGGGACTTAAACCTGAATGCACACACACTCGTGGGGACCCGTGTCACTGTGGCCTAAATTTAGGAAACAAGCTTATAAATCACACAGAATGAGCTTTTTTTCAATTTAAAACTGCAGAAAGTTGTGTGTGATGGGTAGGTTTATGGGTCGGGTTAGTGTGTGTGTGTGTGTGTGTGTGTGTGATGGGTTGGTTTATGGGTCGGGTTAGTGTGTGTGTGTGTGTGTGTGTGTGTGTGTGTGTGTGTGTGTGTGATGGGTTGGTTTAGGGGTCGGGTTAGTGTGTGTGTGTGTGTGTGTGTGATGGGTTGGTTTATGGGTCGGGTTAGTGTGTGTGTGTGTGTGTGTGTGTGTGTGTGTGTGATGGGTTGGTTTAGGGGTCGGGTTAGTGTGTGTGTGTGTGTGTGTGTGTGTGTGTGTGTGTGTGTGTGTGTGTGTGTGTGTGTGTGTGTGTGATGGGTTGGTTTAGGGGAAGGGTTAGTGTTTGTGTGTGTGTGTGTGTGTGATGGATAGGTTTATGGGTCGGGTCAGTGTGTGTGTGTGATGGGTAGGTTTAGGGGTTGGGTCAGTGTGTGTGTGTGATGGATAGGTTTAGGGGTCGGGGTCAGTGTGTGTGTGTGATGGGTAGGTTTATGGGTCGGGTTAGTGTGTGTGTGTGTGTGTGTTGGGTAGGTTTAAGGGTTGGGTTAGTGTGTGTGTGTGTGTGTGTGTGTGTGTGTGTGATGGGTAGGTTTAGGGGTTGGGTTAGTGTGTGTGTGTGTGTG
>NC_137127.1:1178307-1180807 GCF_949319135.1 Squalius cephalus | reverse complement strand
AATGTCCTCTCAATCTTAAATATTTGGTCACTTCTGTACGATAGAAATGCAACAGCCGCTGTAATTTCAAGAACATGTGCACATCAGCACTTTAAACTTTTATTGTGAAATCGCGATGAACAACAATTAGCATATTTAGAAACACATGTGTGTGTTCTCCCGTGCTGGCGTAGATCTACAAACGAGTTACGCTACAAATCATGTGAAATGGCGCACACTGTGTTCCCAGATGAACGTTATAAGTAACACACACTAAAGCGTCGTGCTTCTCTGTGGGACAGTGATTCTTAAAAGCTTCTCAGCCCTGGATAATATCACTGGGTTTTGTCTGATTTTGGTCATGTGACATGCATCTCCATCATGTTGTGTGTGTAACTCCGTCATCATCAGACACGAACGAGTGTGAGCTGGGGAACCCGTGTGGGAACGGCACCTGCACAAACGTGGAGGGAGCGTTCGAGTGCTCCTGCGACGAGGGATTCGAGCCCGGACCCATGATGACCTGTGAAGGTCAGTGACGTGTACTTCCTGTTGGCGCTGATGTACTTCCTGTCGGCCGCTCTCACACTCCAGCACAGATTGATGCATGCAGGATCATCCGGGTCTGATCCGTTACTCGTGTTTTTGCATTCTGCTCTGTAAAAAACTAATTTTCAAAGTTGTAAATAAAACAAAGATTTTAATATAATGCTAACTATAACCATAACTACAGTGATAACTATAGCCATTATTATAATAACTATAACCATAACTATAGTGATAACTATAACAATAAATATAGTAATACATATAACTATAACCATTATTATAATAACTATAACCATAACTATAGCCATTACTATAACTATGATGATAACTATAACGAGGACTAAAACAGTAACTATAGTCATAACTGTAACCATAACTATAACATTATATATCAACAGCTCGACTGATGATGATAACTGGATGTGTTGTCTGCTCTTAAAAGTCTGATTCTTCCCAACAAAGAAACGCCCAACGCCGTCCACATTTTGATTTTTGATTAAATCATGTGACATGTTTTCAGATGTCAACGAGTGTTCCCAGAATCCTCTGCTGTGTGCATTCCGCTGTGTCAACACGGTGGGATCGTACGAGTGCAGATGTCCAGCGGGATACGTGCTGAGAGAAGACCGGCGGATGTGCAAAGGTAAAGACGAGCGTAAACACACACACACACACACACACACACATACATCATTAGGGGTGCAACAGATCTCAGTTGATCGTGATGCGTACGGACCAGCTGACCCACGGTTCAGAGAGAGAGAGAGAGAGAGAGAGAGACAGACACCGATGGAGAGAGAGACACCGATGGAGAGAGAGACACCGATGGAGAGAGAGAGAGTGACACCAATGGAGAGAGAGAGAGAGTGACACCAATGGAGAGAGAGAGAGAGTGACACCAATGGAGAGAGAGAGAGAGAGAGACACCGATAGAGAGAGAGAGAGAGACCGATGGAGAGAGAGAGACACCAATGGAAAAAGAGAGAGAGAGAGAGAGAGACACACCGATGGAGAGAGAGAGAGAGAGAGAGAAACACCGATGGAGAGAGAGAGAGAGAGAAGATGGAGAGAGAGAGAAAGAGAGAGAGAGAGAGAGAGAGAGAGAGAGAGAGGCACATTTCAGTCAGCGCTCGAACGTCGAAATGATTCCTCTTTCGCGTTTCCTTGCCCTTGAACGAACACATGCAAACAAAATGATGTCTAAACGCCCGTCTCTGCAAGTGTTCCTACTGTTGTCTGTGTCATTAATGTGAATAACGTGCTCAACCCCGCTGGTGTTCATCAGACCAGAACGAGTGCGAGGACGGGCTGGACGACTGCGCCTCCAGAGGGATGACCTGTAAGAATCTGATCGGCACGTACATGTGCATCTGCTCGCCGGGATACACCAGACAGCCCAACGGAGACAGCTGCGTGGGTGAGACACACACACACACACACACACACACACACACACACACCGGCGCTCACAGTCCTGACGTGTGTGTTTGTGTGCAGATCTGAACGAGTGCACGGCCAAGCCTGGCATCTGTGAGAACGGGCGGTGCGAGAACACG
This sequence comes from Squalius cephalus, assembly GCF_949319135.1. Classification (NCBI taxonomy): domain Eukaryota; kingdom Metazoa; phylum Chordata; class Actinopteri; order Cypriniformes; family Leuciscidae; genus Squalius; species Squalius cephalus. Next base: position 1,178,723 of record NC_137127.1, on the reverse strand, counting down.
GTGGGGAGTTACCGGTGCGTCTGCGATCAGGGCTTCAGTCCCAGTCCCAGCAGGACCGAGTGCATCGGTAAGAGTGTGATCTCACGTTAGTCAAGCTCTCGTCAGTGACTCTCAGCTGATCCTCGACCTGTAGTAACACGACTCCATCACTGTATTCATATATAATCTCGTCAGTACATCAGCAGCTGTCGCGTTTCTCAGGAGCGGATGACCCTCCCCCCCCCCCCCCCCCAGCTCCTCCTGTCCTGTCAGGGTTTGGCCTTCTGATCCCCCTGAGTCAGACTAAATTTCTCAAATTACGTTGTACATTAAAATCTTGAATTAAGGATATCTGCAATACAGTCATGTTGGTTCTGTTCTGTTTACCCTAAGAGGGGTTATTGCTGCTCTTATCCATGCTAGGCTGTTCTTGCCCA
>NC_137127.1:1053307-1170807 GCF_949319135.1 Squalius cephalus | reverse complement strand
GTCTGGCCAATCAGAGCAGAGTAGACCAATCACAGCAGACTGAGCCGTCTGGCCAATCAGAGCAGAGTAGACCAATCACAACAGACTGAGCCGTCTGGCCAATCAGAGCAGAGTAGACCAATCACAGCAGACTGAGCCGTCTGGCCAATCAGAGCAGGGTAGACCAATCACAACAGACTGAGCTGTCTGGCCAATCAGAGCAGAGTAGACCAATCACAACAGACTGAGCCGTCTGGCCAATCAGAGCAGAGTAGACCAATCACAACAGACTGAGCCGTCTGGCCAATCAGAGCAGGGTAGACCAATCACAGCAGACTGAGCCGTCTGGCCAATCAGAGCAGAGTAGACCAATCACAGCAGACTGAGCCGTCTGGCCAATCAGAGCAGGGTAGACCAATCACAGCAGACTGAGCCGTCTGGCCAATCAGAGCAGAGTAGACCAATCACAACAGACTGAGCCGTCTGGCCAATCAGAGCAGAGTAGACCAATCACAGCAGACTGAGCCGTCTGGCCAATCAGAGCAGGGTAGACCAATCACAGCAGACTGAGCCGTCTGGCCAATCAGAGCAGAGTAGACCAATCACAACAGACTGAGCCGTCTGGCCAATCAGAGCAGAGTAGACCAATCACAACAGACTGAGCCGTCTGGCCAATCAGAGCAGGGTAGACCAATCACAACAGACTGAGCTGTCTGGCCAATCAGAGCAGAGTAGACCAATCACAACAGACTGAGCCGTCTGGCCAATCAGAGCAGGGTAGACCAATCACAGCAGACTGAGCCGTCTGGCCAATCAGAGCAGAGTAGACCAATCACAGCAGACTGAGCCGTCTGGCCAATCAGAGCAGGGTAGACCAATCACAGCAGACTGAGCCGTCTGGCCAATCAGAGCAGAGTAGACCAATCACAGCAGACTGAGCCGTCTGGCCAATCAGAGCAGAGTAGACCAATCACAACAGACTGAGCCGTCTGGCCAATCAGAGCAGGGTAGACCAATCACAGCAGACTGAGCCGTCTGGCCAATCAGAGCAGAGTAGACCAATCACAGCAGACTGAGCCGTCTGGCCAATCAGAGCAGGGTAGACCAATCACAGCAGACTGAGCCATCTGGCCAATCAGAGCAGAGTAGACCAATCACAGCAGACTGAGCCGTCTGGCCAATCAGAGCAGAGTAGACCAATCACAGCAGACTGAGCCGTCTGGCCAATCAGAGCAGGGTAGACCAATCACAGCAGACTGAGCCGTCTGGCCAATCAGAGCAGAGTAGACCAATCACAACAGACTGAGCCGTCTGGCCAATCAGAGCAGAGTAGACCAATCACAGCAGACTGAGCCGTCTGGCCAATCAGAGCAGAGTAGACCAATCACAACAGACTGAGCCGTCTGGCCAATCAGAGCAGAGTAGACCAATCACAGCAGACTGAGCCGTCTGGCCAATCAGAGCAGGGTAGACCAATCACAGCAGACTGAGCCGTCTGGCCAATCAGAGCAGGGTAGACCAATCACAACAGACTGAGCCGTCTGGCCAATCAGAGCAGAGTAGACCAATCACAGCAGACTGAGCCGTCTGGCCAATCAGAGCAGAGTAGACCAATCACAACAGACTGAGCCGTCTGGCCAATCAGAGCAGAGTAGACCAATCACAGCAGACTGAGCCGTCTGGCCAATCAGAGCAGGGTAGACCAATCACAGCAGACTGAGCCGTCTGGCCAATCAGAGCAGGGTAGACCAATCACAACAGACTGAGCCGTCTGGCCAATCAGAGCAGAGTAGCTCACGGAAAGGAGGGATTTAGAGAGATTGATTCATCCATGGAGTTGTTTGAGAATCATTGAAAAATGTGGTGATGTGCAATGTATATTATGAGAAAATTAAACCTTTGACCCCTGTGTGTGTGTGTGTGTGTGTGTGTGTGTGTGTGTGTGTGTGTGTGTGCAGATGAGAATGAGTGCCAGAACAGTCAGATATGTGGCGGCGCCTCGTGCCACAACACTCTGGGCAGTTTCCGCTGCTTGTGTCCCACGGGATTCTCCTTCGAGCAGATGGTGGGCGGCTGTCAGGACGTCAACGAGTGCAACTCCCAGAACCCCTGCACTTACGGCTGCTCCAACACTGATGGAGGATACCTGTGTGGCTGCCCACCTGGATACCTGAGAGCGGGACAGGGGTCAGACTCACACACTCACACACACACACACACACACACACTCACACACACACCAGAACCCCTGCACTTACGGCTGCTCCAACACTGATGGAGGATACCTGTGTGGCTGCCCACCTGGATACCTGAGAGCGGGACAGGGGTCAGACTCACACACACACACACACACACACACTCACACACACCACACACCAGAACCCCTGCACTTACGGCTGCTCCAACACTGATGGAGGATACCTGTGTGGCTGCCCACCTGGATACCTGAGAGCGGGACAGGGGTCAGACTCACACACTCACACACACACACACACACACACACTCACACACACACCAGAACCCCTGCACTTACGGCTGCTCCAACACTGATGGAGGATACCTGTGTGGCTGCCCACCTGGATACCTGAGAGCGGGACAGGGGTCAGACTCACACACACACACACAGTAACCCAATCCCTAAACCTACCCATCACACACTTTCTGCATTTAAATTTTTTTTTTTTTTATACCAGATTTACACACACACACACACACACACACACACACAATCTCACTCACTCACTCACTCACACACACACACACACACACACACACAATCTCACAGACACACACACACACACACAAACTACTAGCCAGCTAACAGGGAACGTTCTTCCAGTAACATTAATAGAACGTTCGTTCAGAGTTAACTGTTCTCGAATAACGTTCTCAAAACATCAGCACATAAACATTATTTACACATGGCTCATGGGACGTTTTTAGTTGAATGTTTGTCTGATGATTTTTAAATGTTACTTCTTGATTTAGAACATTCAAAAGGAACGTTCCAATAATGTTTACAAAATTAAATGTTCCCTTTACGTTCACATATCCAAGAATTAAAAAAAATATATATATATATAAAAAGAGTACTTTCAATGTTCAGAAATATTTTTTTTTAATTTATTTTATGACAACGTTTGCAAAATGTTCTTAGCACGTATTTTTTTCTAGCTGGGTTCACACACACATCTGGGGCGCTTTAGAAGAAACTCTAGATTTTGAAGGAACTCTGTCGCCCCCTTGAGGACTGAACTCTTACTGCCACACTTCACATTTATTTCAATCAAGAGAGTTTCAAAGCAGCTTCACTTTAATAAACAGGATTTTAACAGAATCAATGAGGCAAACTTAATCAAATATGAGACAAATTCAAATTCTGCTATAAAGCAGCTCTAATTGATCTGAAGAAAATACTAATAAATACTACAGTACTATAATAAATAATACAAAAATAATGTGTGTAACAGCTGTTTAATGCTTTATAAACACCTGTATCAGTAGATGCACTTTGATGGTGTGTTTCTGGATCCCTCGTGTGTAAATCTGATGTGTGTGTGTGTGTGTGTGTTTCAGTCACTGTCTCTCTGGAGCGGGTCTGTCTCCTCTGACTCCCTCATCCGATGCCGACGAGAACTCGCTCTCTCCCGAGGCCTGTTACGAGTGCAAGATCAACGGATATCCAAAGAAGGGCCGCAAACGCAGGGACGCCAACGCAACCGAGGAGCTTCAGGTAACCTCACTGATGAGCTCATCAGGTGTGATCCATATATAATGTGACTGATGACATGATCATTTCAGTGAGAACTCTGAAAGATTCGTTCGTGGTGGGCGGCACAGGATGACATAATTACCCAGAAATCTAAACATGGATGATGTCATTACAGATGAGGTGGACGTTTTGGGGAAACATCTGAATATGTAAACACTCTGGGTTTCTTCATTTCTGCTGATCAAACACACAAAAGCGCACAGATATGATCAAATCAGAGCACAAATCAACAAATATGCACAAAATATAGCGCTAGCAACACCAAGGACAGGTCATGGGTTCAACTCCCAGAGAAGGCACGGACTGACCTTGAATGCGATGTATGTCGCGTTTGCCAAATGCATCGATTAAAATGTCAAATGTAAATGTTTAAATGTTTAAACTAATGACTTAACTCTCTCTATCTCTCATTCTCTCTATATATAGAGAGAGGCCAATTGATTTAAATATATCAACACTCCCAGAAGTTTAAAAACAAGCAGCTTTGTTATAATTGCTGAATGAATAACAGAAATATGTTTAACCCTCTGGGGTCTGAGTGGTTTTCTGGGCCCTGGAGGTGTTCTGACATGCTCTGACATTTGTGCTTTTTTCAGTTATTTATAAACATGATAATGGCAAAGGTGTAAATTCACTCTATATAGCACAAACAGGGCTACCATAATATGTACTCAAGATGCATGTATATGTTTGAATTTTTAAGAGAATAATGTTTATGTGTGGTTATTGAAAAAAATAAAAATGAAAGTTGCTGAAATAAGACCACAAAACTCATACAAAATATGTGTCAACAAGACTTTTCGCTTCGAGTTCTGCCTTCAAAATGATGTGAAAATAGTCTTGCTTTATCGTTCACATAAAACAATACATTGATTTAAATTGAGTAAGACAGGTTTTGCTTGGAAAGCCAATATGCGAGGGGGGCGTGAAGGAGGAGTGGTTTAATAATAATAATAATAATAATAATAATAATAAGCTTTATTTTATAAAGCGCCTTTAAAAGTGGCTTCTCAAAGCGCTGAACATAAAGTCACAATCCACCAAAAAGCGGAAATTAATAATAACATAAACAGCAAAAATTAATAATAAAAGCTACAATACACCAACCGCAAAGGCATCAACAATCAAATGCATGCTTAAAAAAATAAGTTTTAAGAAGAACTTTAAAAATACCCAAAGTCTGTGCTTCCCTGAGTTCACGCGGTAAAGAGTTCCAAAGGTTTGGAGCATAAACAGAAAAGGCCCTGTCACCCATAGATTTTAGGTGCGTTTGTGGAACAGTTAATAAGTGACACTGTGAAGAGCGTAGTCTACGTGTTGGAGTGTAACTGTTTAGTAAACCTGACAAGTATTGCGGTGCTAAGCCATGTAAAGCCTTATATGTTAACATCATGACCTTAAAGTCAACGCGGAACTTAACCGGTAACCAGTGTAAAGACTTCAAGACTGGAGTAATATGTTCGAATTTTCCGGTTCCCGTCAGAATCCGGGCTGCTGAATTCTGGACATATTGCAATTTGTTAATTGTAGATTTGGAAACTCCAGCTAGAACTGCATTACAATAATCCAGTCTCGTGACCACAAATGAATTAATCAGTTTCTCGGCAACAGATAGATTTAGGATGGGACGCAGTCTGGCTATATTTCTAAGGTGGAAAAAAGATGCCTTCACAGTGTTCTGTACAAAATAATCAAAAGTGAGGCTGGTGTCAAAAATTACACCAAGGTTCCTCATCTTACTCTGGGTCTCTAAGACAGAGCCATCGACAGACAGGAATAGTGGAGCCGCTTTGCGAATTTGATGACGGGAACCTATAAGCATGACCTCAGTTTTCCCACTGTTCAGGCAAAGAAAGTTATTATTCATCCATGCCTTAATCTCAGAAATACAGCCAGAAAGATAAAGAGCATCAACGTCTTCGCCAGGTTTAGAATGGATGTATATTTGAGTGTCGTCTGCATATAAGTGGTAATTAAGACCGAGAGATTGCAACAGATGTCCAAGCGGAGACAGATAAATATTAAAAAGTAGTGGGCCCAGAACTGATCCCTGAGGAACACCTGTGAACACCGGACGAGTGTCAGACCTAAAGCCACCCATCGAGACAAAATGGGTACGGTCGGTAAAATAGGATTTAAACCAGTCCAAAACTGTACCAGATACACCAAAGGCAGTTTTTAAACGGGAAAGTAAAAGACCGTGATCCACAGTATCGAAGGCAGCTTTAAGGTCAAGAAGAATGAGAAGTGAGGTAGAACCAGAATCCGAGGCCATTAACAAGTCATTGGTAACTTTGACCAACGCTGTTTCAGTGCTGTGAAATTTACGAAAACCTGACTGAAGGGGTTCAAAGAGGTTATTGGTTGTAAGATGATTACAAAGTTGAGAGGCAACAACACGCTCAAGTATTTTTGCCAAACAGGGAAGATTAGAAATGGGACGAAAGTTGTTAAAATCATCCCTAGGAACATTTTCTTTCTTTGGTACTGGCGTAGCAGCAGCAGTCTTTAACACTGCTGGAACGATCCCAGTTTCCAATGATTCATTTATAATTCTAAGGATAATTTGGCACCACACAGGGAAGCAAGATTTTAATAAATCCGTAGGGATTGGGTCCAGCAAGCAAGTAGTTGATTTCATGCTGGATACCTCCCTTGAAAGAACCTCAGAATCCAGTAATGTAAAGTCAGTGAAAGGAACACCAGTGAACCCAGGTGCACAAAAGGGTGGAGTGGCACAGTCAAAGACATGAATGTCTTTGCGGACATTGTCAATTTTTGAATTAAAAAAACTTAAAAAAGAGTCACAGAGCTGTTGGGAAGCAGGCGTGGCAGACTGATTAACTTGAAGCAGTCTGTTTATGGTTTGGAACAAGTGTCTGGGGTTATTTTGATTATTTTCAATAGTCTGAGAGAAAAACTACTTTACACCTGAGAATACAGTGTCCCACCCACTCTGCATAATGAGCCATTCATTCAGGTGTGACACAGACTTATATTGACCATTTAAGATTTTGCTTACATCTATCTTGTAAATATGTTTTGCTATTTTATTAAAAAGGTTACAATTACAACAATAATTACAATTTCAACAATATTTCAAGTGTACTCTTTCTTTGTAAAAAAAATGATTATAGGCCTACATTTTATCATATGTATTCATTAGTTTGAATATAGCCAACATTGGAACAGCTAACATCTTAGTTGATGACTTTATTTTTGACAAAAATAGTATTTTATATATATATATATATATATATATATATATATATAACATATGAGCAGAAATTGCTAAACAAAAGCTTATTTGATGTGGCAGTATATTCTACAGTAAAAACTGTACCCAAATCTAGTCAACAAAATGTTGTCTTTCATATTTCGCCTGACTGTAACGTTGTTTTTATGAAATATTAGGGCATATAAATGTTAATTTGCAGTTTAATACGTTGCTTATACAAATAGCCTACATTTTATTTCAACATATTTCAGTCGATTTTTACTCATCTCAGTATAGCAATACAGTTTGCTAAAACATCATCATTCATTCACACACAGAAAGGCGATTTAAATTTAAACTGTCTTTTTGCGAGCTGTGGTAAACAGCGTGCATCTCTGCGGCTGCCGTTCATTCATTCACACACAGAAACGCGATTCACTTGAGAAGGAAAAAAAACTTACTACAGTATTCCTCAGCTCAGTCGGATCCTTGCTCCTCGAAATACCCGCACTTCTGAGGGACATTTTCCATTATTATTATTCCTCACAGCGCTGCGAGATGGTGTAAACAAGTAGGCTACAATGGTCTGATTAAACTTGTGTTTTCTCGAGCTGATATGGGGGGCGTTCACAGGTTTGCAGGATTGCCTCAGCCATTTGCGTTTGAATAGCGCGCGCTCTCCGTGGGCGGGGTCACATTAAAAATAATTAGATGAGATGAGAACGACTGACATCTCGCTCTTTTCTTACAGATTACATGAACTGAGAATATTTGTTTTTTATATAAATTACTTCATTTAAAAGAAGAGAATTCAAGCTTCATGCCTGTGTGTCTGTATGCCTGTTTGACTGAGTATTCGCTGAGTTATTGTTCATTTTCGGACGCGTTTCAGAATGGACTACACTGACAGAGAGAAGGCAGAACTCGCTTCGTGTTTATTTTTCTTTATTTGGCAAAAAGCACAACACTTTGTTTTTATTGTGAGTATACACAAAAATAATACACACTTAACAGAATCGATTGATGTATGAAACTCCTATGGAAAATCAAAGTCAACAGAGTATTTATGAGTCTCTTTTACACTGATAAAAAAAAAGCGAGCTGGTATCGCCTGCGATACCGCCGACCCCAGGGGGTTAACCATTGTTCTGTGCGGAAAATTCTGCCTAATTTGGTGTTCCAGACCAAAAATGACCCGCTTTTTAAATTAACACCAAACATCGGATTCAATCTTTTTTATCAACTTGTTTTCTTTCAGTTAGCACAGGTTTTAGGTTTCTTTTTGTATCTGACTGATGGTAGAGCTCATTGATCCATGTTTGAGTGGAAAAATTCACTCAAGCTTATTTAAATCAGTTCCAAAAAAGAAACCTAAAAACAAGACTGAATGCAGTATTTTGCAGTAACACAGCATAACAAGAGATTTATTAGCAATTTTTGACCCGGGAACACCACAAGTGTAACAAGGGGGATAAAACCCCCCCAAAAAGTGCAGAAATGATCATAACTTATTTTAGGAATTTGTTACACCCTGTGTGAGCAAAGTCAATCCGGTTTAGTTCAACGCGATAACATTTACAAGCATCTTCAGGGGAAAAATCCTCAGTATGAGGGCCAAATATATCAACACTCCCAGTTTCTGTTATTTTATCTCGTGTCTGAATCACCATTCCTCTAACGGTGTGTGTGTGTGTGTGTTTCTCCAGAACGATCTGGACTCAGCCAGTGTGGACGTGGATGACACACTCCAGCTCCATATGAACATCAGCACGCTGAAGAGCAAAGACCACATCATCGAGTTCGTCCCGGCGCTGTCGACGCTCACCGATCACGTGCGCTACGCCATCGAGTACGGCAACGACGACGGCCTGTTCCTGATGAACCAGAAGCACGGCGTCAGCTACTTGCACATATCCAAGAAGAAGCCTCTCCAGCCGGGTGTGTATTCTCTGCAGATCCGCAGCGTGGGCCGGGCCGGTGGACTCGAGCCGGGGGACTCGGACTACCTCAGCGGGCAGCTGGGACACGCTCTGCTCATGCGCGTTCAGATCGTCCTGCACTGATCCAGCAAACACACAGACTGCCGCCCGCAGCTACGGCCAAAGACCAGCACCTTCCTCTCCACTAGCGCTGCGCGATCAATCGCAATGAAACCGCACGCGATTTGGCAAAGGCTGCGATTATTTTATGCACGACTGATCGGTAGTAAACGCTGCTCCATCTGAACACCAGAGGGCGTCACACACACACACAGCCCTAATATGCCCCGCAGAAGTACAATAACACACGTCATTCCAGAAAATCTCTATGAGCATCACACTCTCTGATATCTGAATAAACAGAAGACTGAGACGCTTTGATTAAACATGAGTAATAAACACACGACTGCCTTATTCTGTGTCAGAAGCTCATCATCTCACAGGAGGAGCTCAGCTGTCCTCATGAAGTGAGTTTGGAGGAAAAGCGTGTTATTAATGTTGTCTTTTGTTGGACAAGAGGTTCATAAATGCTTCTCATGTCTGGAAAGATGTTTGACGCGTGTTGCTTTTTCAAATGCACGTTATAAGCGACTCGAACTCAGTGCTTTCAGAGTGAGCAGCGTTTACTGAGCCGTACGTCTCTGACAAGCTGCGCATTACAAATAATCGCTTTAAGTGCGATTACATGGAAATTGCGATTAATCGTGCAGCCCTATCTCCATCATACGCTCGCATCCCAATATAGACGCTGTGGAGGAACGGACGCGAGCCGCACGCGTGCCGAAGAGCCTCGCTCGCTCTCTCTCTCTCTCTCTCGCCGCTCAATCTGTCGCATCTTACTGCTGCTGCACTGCACAAAACACTCTTAAAGGGATAGTTCACCCAAAAATGAGAGTTAGCCCATGATTTACTCAGCCTGAAGTTATCCTAGGTGTATATGACATTCTTCTTTCAGACGAATACAATCTGAATTATATTAAAAAATGTTCTGGCTCTTCCAAGCTTTAATAATGGCAGTGATCGGCTGTATATTTTTTGAAGTTCAAAAAAGTGCATCTGTCAATCATAAAAGTGCATCTATCCATCAAAAAAGTACCTCTATTCATCATAAAAGTGCATTTATCCGTGATAAAAGTGCATCTATCCATCATAAAAGTGCATCTATCCATCATAAAAGTGCATCTATCCATCATAAAAGTGCCTCTATCCATGATAAAAGTGCCTTTATCCATGATAAAAGTGCATCTATCCATCATAAAAGTGCATCTATCATGATAAAAGTGCATCTATCCATCATAAAAGTGCCTCTATCCATGATAAAAGTGCATCTGTCCATCATAAAAGTGCATCTATCCATCATAAAAGTGCCTCTATCCATGATAAAAGTGCATCTATCATCATAAAAGTGCCTCTATCCATGATAAAAGTGCATCTATCCATGATAAAAGTGCCTCTATCCATCATAAAAGTGCCTCTATCCATGATAAAAGTGCATATATCCATCATAAAAGTGCCTCTATCCATCATAAAAGTGCATCTATCCATGATAAAAGTGCCTCTATCCATCATAAAAGTGCATCTGTCCATCATAAAAGTGCAGCTGTCAATCATAAAAGTGCATCTGTCCATCATAAAAGTGCAGCTGTCCATCATAAAAGTGCAGCTGTCAATCATAAAAGTGCATCTGTCCATCATGAAAGTGCATCTGTCCATCATAAAAGTGCAGCTGTCAATCATAAAAGTGCAGCTGTCAATCATAAAAGTGCAGCTGTCAATCATAAAAGTGCATCTGTCCATCATGAAAGTGCAGCTGTCCAGTTTGTGAGTCTTAAAACTCTGTGTTTGTCTGAAATAAGAATGTCATTTACACTAGGATGACTTCAGGGAGAGTAAATCATGGGCTAATTTTCATTTTTGGGTGAACTATCCCTTAAATCAGTGTTTTTGGCTTGTTTTCTAGTACAGAAATCTAAACGTTCTTAAATCAAGATACTTGAAAAGCAAAATGACCTGAGATAGTCTTGGTTTCTGAAATGGTTGCTTAAAACAACAAAAAATAACTGCCAACGTAAATCAGGAAAAGAAACTTAAAGAGGTCCTTCTGTTTCTTCAGTGTGTAATGTTGCCGTTTGAGTTCTTCTCTATATCAGTGTTCCTGAACTCCCTGAAACTAGTATCTTAAATGTAACTCGACACCCTTGCCTCATTTAGTATGCGTGGTTCTATGAATATGCAAATGAGCCCCGCCTCCACTCCCTCACTCAGCTCAGAGATCCACTGGTTGACGATCACACGTTGATCTGATTGGTTACAAGGTAGTTTGTGACGTCAGAAACACCAGCGATTTCAAAGCGTGTTTTTGAGACTGTCTTTGGTTCACTGCAGTTTTAAGGAGGAAATACTCAGCAATGCTGTCGACTTATGAACTTACACATGGTTTGTCTTAAAGCAGATTAAACACACCACATAGACACATAAACAACATTAAAAGCTGGATTTTAACCTCAGCGGGACTTTTAAGATATTTTTTTTTTAAGCACACTTTTTTTTTTCAGTAAACAAGACTTAATATCTTCAGTCATTTTGCTCCTCCAGTAACTGTATCTTGATTTAAGGACATTTAGATATTTATATTTGTGCTGGAAAACGAGACCGAAACCCTGAGGAAGAACGTCATGTTTGCAGTGCATCACGTGAGCGCATTGATTCATGCACTGTAATAATCGTCTACAAGCGGCTGACCGACGCTTCTGTTCTCTCCTGCAACTATACTACATGTAATTTAAGTGTGTCTATACTGTAACCGTGTCACTTTGTTACTCGCGATGTAAACTAGAGGACCCCTGGAACGGAGGGGTTTGTAATGGTGCTTCTTATAATGACCAACTACTTGTAAACTGTGTTTCTGTGACTCGATGCACTGAGGTCTCGCGGCCACACACACTTCCACACACACGCCGTCGGGCCTCGGCCTGGAGAACCACGCCGTTCTGTCTTCACACTCGTGAGGGGTTTAGTTGTACATTCACAATAAAAACATATTTTTGGTTGTACGGGTCGACTCGACCGCTTGCCTTGATTTCAGAACAGCAGAATCATTCGTTCTGTGTCGGTTCCTCTTCAGAAAATCATGATTCATTCAAGAGTCACATGACCATTGTATTGTAAAACAGTTGTATTGGTAATACTGTGGCAATCATTTACCCAGTAAAGCCTGACATATGAAGTAATAGTCAGATAAATCTAATTTTTTTTAGTTTGCATATGTGTTTGAGTATCATATTTGATGCATCAGGCTTTTATATGGCTCATATATTGAGAGTATGAAGAAAAAATCAGCTCAAACTGAGTAAAAATATGCAACTTGGTTCACATGCTGATATTCATATGGGCAAAAAGTGATGAAATTCTGATGCTTGTGATGTAAATCAACAGATACTTGCATATATAATATATGCAATACATAATATGTCTTAGTAAGATGATATTTAAATGCTTAGTTTTATGATCAAAGCTCTGTAGTTTTAAAACATATGCAATACAATGATTGACAGATGAATAATTAAACCTTCCACAAAAGCCTGATGATCATATTTGATATTTTCTAATAAATGATGTCTGGATAATCAAATAAACCTCAGTTCAGCTGAAATATTACCAACAATATCAAAGTTATTCTTATGTTTACGTGATAAAATCAGAGATTTAAAGACCCGTGCCGCTCGAGCTGAAGGACGTCTGTACAGTTACACTCTTTACTGGAGTAAACCGAGTAAACTCTGTCAGAGATTGAGTTTTGATCATTTAGATTAGAAATCTGTGTATCAAATAGTAGGTTTTATAGGGTTAATGTATTTTGGGGTATGATTAATTTACTTGAATATGTTCATTCAGCACAATGGTGAATATCAGAACTACAGTATTAATGTTTTTTCATGTGCAGTTTCTGATCTCGACAAAAATCACACAACATGTTTTTTTTATAAAGTGCCCTGTAGTGACATTCACTATCAATGTACGGGTTTAAAAGACTAAAACCCAGCCGTTTAACAATGTTCAAAATGAAAATAATGCAAATAGATATTAAAATATCAGTAACACTTTACAATAATCATTAGTCAATCCATTAACTAACAATGAGCCAATATTACCCAATGTTAGTGTAAGTTCACAGTGCTATTAACTACTCAAGTATTGTTCATGTTCACTAATTGAGTTTAAAGGAACACGCCGACTTTTTGTGACTTTATCTTATTCCCCGTATCCCCCAGAGTTAGATGAGTCCACACACACCCTTCTCATCTCCGTGCGAGCCGTAACTCTGTCTGACGCACACACCGCTAGCCTAGCTTAGCACAAAGACTGGAGGTAAACGGCTCCAGCTAGCATACTGTTCCCAATAAGAGACAAAATAACGCCAACATTCTCCTATTTACATGTTGTGTAGAAGACGGCTGTCTCATGTGACCTTGTTATTTGTACACGCTGTGAGTACACAACATGTAAATAGGAGAATGTTGGCGTTATTTTGTCTCTTATTGGGAGCAGTATGCTAGCTGGAGCCATTTACCTCCAGTCTTTGTGCTAAGCTAGGCTAGCGGTGTGTGCGTCAGACAGAGTTACGGCTCGCACGGAGATGAGAAGGGTATGTGTGGACTTATCTAACTCTGGGGGATGCGGGGAATAAGATGAAGTCACAAAAAGTCAGTGTGTTTCTTTAACAAATAAAGCCTTATTGCAAATGTTACCACAAAAAAAAAAAAAAAAAAAAAGAAAAAAAAAGGGGTAACAAATTAAATCAGGTAAAAATAAAGCCACTCCTGTAGAAACACAAAATGGTGATGCCAGTAAAACATTCACAAATGTTCCAGTGAAACATTAACAGGAAATTAATTCATTTTAATGAATACAGTAATGTAGAAAAAACTCTGGGTAACTGACAGCAAAGTGAACATATTGTCAACTCTATGAAATATAATCATAAATGTCACTAAATATAACACTTTCAGAAGCTACATGCACAAACTACTGTCATTTTACATCAAACAATCCAGTGTTAACACTTTACAATAAGGCGTCATTCATTAACCTTAATCCTTCTACAGCATTTATTAATATTAATGATCAACATTCACTAGTACTTCATTAAAATCAAAATTTGTATTAGTTAATGCACTGTGAACTAAAGGACAATAGTTCGAGAACTGTATTGCTCATTGTTAACGAATGCATTAATGTTAACAAACGAGGCCTTATTGTAAAGTGTTGCTAATCAAATGGGAAAAACACACATTTAAAGTAGCATTTTTATTGTGGAGAGTTTCAGTTGGTGCCGGTGGAGCCGAAGCCGCTTGCTCCTCTCACAGTCTCATCCAGTGTCTGAAAGGAGGAAAACATGATGAGTCAGCTGATCTACAGATGCTGGGATCAGACGGTTGATGAGGTTCACCTGTAACTCCTGCAGCTCCGGGTAACAGATCCTCTCGCAGATCAGCTGAGCGACGCGCTCGCCTTTCTTCACTGCAGGAGGAAACATGTCAGATCAACTGTGGACGAGGTTTACGTCATTCCTGCGAGGTTCGCTCACCTTCGAACGGCTGTTTGCTGAAGTTGAAGAGCACGACTCCCAGATTCCCCCTGTAGTCCTCGTCCACCACACCAGCTGTAGAAACATCACACACGTCAGATCATTCATAATCAATCACTCTGATGTCATCAGTGACGCGAGCGAGCGAGAGACGTACCGCCCACGTCGATGAAGTGCTTCACCGCGAGACCCGAGCGAGGAGCTGCAACACAAAACACAGCGTTAGTCGAAGCGCTTATGAACACGGACACATGTGGGCGGGGCTTGACTGTGTGCACTTGGATGGTTTTGTTTATAAAAAATAAAATAAAGTCAAATTATAAGGAGGTCAAAATTATGATAAAAAGTTAAATTTGAAGGTTTTTTTAATCTCATGATCAATTTTGACTTTTTAATCTCATAATTATGATTTATTAGAAATTATGAGATAAAAAGTTTGGCATGTCATAGTTATGAAATTGAGAAAGTCATAAGTCAAAATTTGCAAATACTTGAATGACATACTAAATCACAATTACGACTCGAAGTTGAAATGATGTTGAAATTGTGACAAACTAAATCCAAACTGTGATAATTTCAACTTTTTCGCTAATAATTATGACTATACACCACAATTTTGACTTTAATCTCACAATTGTCATAATTATGACTTATTGGAAATTATGAGATAAAAAGTTTGGCATATCATAAATATGAGGAAAAAGTTTAAATTAAAATAGTCAAAGTCAATTTGCAAAAATTCAAATGACATACTAAGTCATGATTATGAGATTATTGAGTCATAATTTTGTTATTTAATGTCGTAATTGTACATTAACTCATACTAAATCAAAATTATTACTTAATGTATGATTGTGAGGAAAAAGTCGAAATGAGATGTTGAAATTGTGACATACTAAATCAAGATTGTGATAAATGCAACTTTTTCCCCTAACAATTATGACTATACACCACAAATTCGACAAATTATACATCAATTTTGATTTAGCATGTCATAGTTTTTACTTCATCATTTCGACATTTTTCCCCTCATTATTATGATTTAGCATATCATAATTATGACTTTATTATCATTATTATCAGTGTCATTATTCAAATTTACCAAATGATTGTTTTCTTGTGGAAATGAATGGATTCTGACACGTGACTCTCGCTCACCTACTCTTCCGTAATATCCGTGTGGAACCGCGATCTGGATATCAGTCTTGACCAGAGCTTTGTCCATCGGCCCGATACTGTAGTCATATGCACTGAAACACACACACACACACACACCATCACCACATGCATTACACTAGCAGGAACCACTGGAAATCCAAGTGCTTTCTGCAGGTCGAAAGATTATAATCCACATTATTCCTCTAAAATCAGTGCATGAATGTAAGCGCGTGCACGGCGCTGAGAGTCACCTATACAGGTCGAATCCCGCGGCTCGGCTCGATCCTCGGCTCGGTGTCGTGGCGTTTTCTGTCAGTTTGGCGAATTTGAGCACCTTTTGTTCTTCGTGTCCGTTCACTGCATCACTCTTGCATCTCTTCTGCGGCGACACCGCTTCTGTAACTTCAGAGCAGGGCATTTTACTGACGAGCGCGTGCAGCTGGACCTCGCGGCAAAAGTGAGTGTATGCTGTGGTTCTTCTGAGCGCGCCAGAATCTCGCGCGCATTATTTGAATGACCCCACCGCGGGAAACTTGCATGACGTAAGGCGTCATAACGTCACAGCAGAATGTCTAGCATGTTATGTAAATCAGTTATTAAATTATAAAGAAAAATGTCTCTACTAGATTTACTACATTCACTACCCTGCCTTTGTCAATGTAAGTTACCTAGACCACATTTCAGTAGTGGTGAATCACATTTTTATTATTTTATTCAATAATAATTTAGAGAGTTAACTGTGATTCAATAATAGCCACTGCTGAAATGAAGTCCAACGGCTGCAGTCAGATATTAACGGTCTATATTTCGCTTTAGTTTCTATAAAGCTGCTGACCTCTGGACACAAACCCGTATAAACCGCGAACAGCAGCGCCAGCGACGCACCGAACCATCATCTTCAACCGCCATTTGTGTTTATGTTGCATTCTGGGACTTGTAGTTTTTTTCAATCGTGCTTTCTGTGTAGTTGGCTGTAACGGTCAAACAGTTTGAACTCACCTTCCATCGCGACTCTCTCGAGCGCGGTTCAGTTGATTCGAAGTCACGTGAATGTGAAGCGGTTAATTCTGAGGGAGAAACTCGACACGACGGCGTCCTGTCAGCGTTAAATACTCAGGTGAAGTTAATTACTTCTGATAATAACCCTGATCTGAACTTTATGGAACCCCAAAAACATGCTTTGGTAATTCATAATGACATAAAAAGTCGAAATTTGTCGCATGACATACAAAAGCTTAATTATGAGATTAAAACATCTATTATATGAGTTTGTCAAAATTTCGACTTTTCATCTCATAATTATGACTATGAAGTCATAATAAATTATTTAGGCATATCACACAAATAGTACAGTAACTTAAGGGGGAACCTATCACGTTTCCGCCACAAAAACATGCTTTGGTAATTCATAATGCCATAAAAAGTAGAAATGTGTCGAATGACATACAAAATTATAATTATTATGAAGTCATAATTATGAGATTAAAACGTCGAACTTATGAATTTCGACTTTTCATCAACTATGAAGTCATAATAAATGATTGAATCAGGCATATCACACAAACAGTACAGTAACTTAAGGGGGAAACCTATCAATAATTGAGGCATTCAAATGGATTTTCCAAAACTTTATTTACTGTGAGAAAACATTTATGTAATTGAATTTGAATATATAACATGAAATAATTTCACACAATCTTTCCCACTACCACATAAATATAAATAGGATTAACAAGATAATATCATAATGGGCCGTCAGTGAACATATTTACAAAAACATGATACTTGTCTTTCATTGATCATTCTGAATAATTTGTCACTAAAGTGCTTTTATACTGTTGACACAGATCTTCTAACCACGCTTGTCCAGTAGGGGCAGGATAGAGCAGTTCTTTTAAATATTCAACAATGTTTAAATCAGAAGTGTGCAGTTTATATCACATGCTAAATACTTTTTATTTAGCATTTTTAATGTGACTTTTATATAAAAATGTCTGATGAAATAATTCGTCAAAAGAAATGATACACATACAATATGCATACTGCAGAAATAGCATGAGTAGTTGGGTAGTATGCTGTGTGTGTGTGTGTTATTGTTCATGAGTAGTAGGTCAACACACTCTGGTGGTTTCCACGGATCAGGAGAGTCGGCGGGAGATTCTTCGTGAGCGAGTCCAGCCAGGCCATGTACAGGTAATCTGAGACCAAGCCTTTACGGGCGATGGGCATGCTCCTGAAACACACACACACACACACAAACTGATCAGCGTACTGACACACACACACACACACACACACATGATACTGATGAGGATGTGACTTACACCACCACGAGTTTAGCTGCTCTCGAACTCTCCTGAAGAAGCTCGTTCAGACGCACCTGTCGGATCGTCTGTAGACGACAAAACACACACGGTTATTCAACACAGCCCAGGTGATAAACACGTAATATTAAATGTATTTAAAATGTACTTGAGTATGTTTTTTAGTACAATACAAATATATTATAATGCATGTTTAAAACATTTAACAGCACATCTTCTGGGGACCTCAAGGGGGCGCTATTTTTTTTTTTAAATATGCAAATAAATTAATAAACCAAATAATTATAATATTTATTAATTTATAATGAATCGAATACTTATTTATTTAGGGATCCGTGGCAGAATCATGCATTCATTTGTTTGTTCATTTGGTTTTAGTAATTTGGGATGTGTTATACTTTTTTTACACTTTTTTTTACACTTCTGTTGCTTTCTTACTCCTCTTCAGTGAACTGTCTGAAACTCCTCTTTCTGCAAGAGTCATGCGTAATATGATGTTCTTCCTCAGTGTTTCTGTCTCGTTTTATGTCTAAACATTCTTAACTCAAGATAGATTTACTGGAGAAGTGAAATGACTGGAGATATTAAGTCTTTTTTACTGAAAAATTGTCAAAATTTAGTGAGTTTGTGCTTAAAACAAGAACGAATATCTGCCAGTGGAGTCAACTCACTAAATTTCGGTACATTTTTCAGTAAACAAGACCTAATATCTTTAGTCATCTTGATTTAAGAATGCTTAGATATTTGTGCTGGAAAACAAGACAGAAACACTGAGGAAGAACATCTCTTTTTTTGGATGTTAGTGTGCAGAAAAGGTCCATATCTTTCTGTTAATCTTCTTGCCAATTCATGAGAGCAACTCGAACACGTTGCAAAATCTCTCATCGTTACTCAAAATTCCTAATAGCTTCCATTCCACTTAAAATCCACTCAAAAAACATCATTTGTTAACAAACAAGTATTCATTACTTCAATGAGCTCATTAAAGCTACCTATAATTATTACATTGTTTAATAAGTGTCACCGGCCCACCGGTGGGCCCAAAATCATTACATATTTAAAAAAGTAATATCCTATAATAAACATAAACTAATCTTGACAAACTATATATCATTTGAAAGCTTACAAACTCTAGTTTTCATATTTGGTGAATGATTTTCCAAATAAATTAGAGAGGAGCTGTAATTTATCAATTTGCAACAACAATATTTTCATATTCCTAAGGCGTGTTCAGACCTTTATTTTGAAATAGCAATGAACATGAAAAATCATGAAAGAATGGTTGAAACCTTAGTTTGTTTTCATGCCAAGAGTTCAAAAGGTATCATCCATTAAATTATTTTAGAAAAAAAGATATTAAAATGTTTTTAATAACGCATATGGAAATGGAGGCGCCCTTATATGGGCAGTAATGGAGTCCGGTTGTCACTTATGGCGCTTTTCCACTGCACGGTTCGGCTCGGTACGGTTCGACTCGGCGCGGAACGGTTCGGCTCGCTTCGCTTTTCCACTGCGTGGTTCGACTCGACTCGGTACGGCACGGTTCGGTTCGCTTTATCTCGGTTGCTTTTCCATTGCAGTTAGTACCGCTTCAAACTGGGTGGGACTGATCATTATAGTTGCCGCCTCTACTGCCATGACATCATCGTAAACGCGCCACATTTCAAACGCACAACACAGGGGATGGTGCTCTTGATTCTCGGCATGTGGATGTTTTTAAATTAAATTAAACGTTCTTATAATGGTTTACTATATGGAAGGAAAATTCTTAACGTGTAATTAAACGTTGCGTTCATATTCTGGGCTCATCTGATTTTTTGTACATAGCATAGCCTACTTTGTTATGATTTTAGTATCATAATGATTAATAAATGCACGCACAATTATCCGTGAACTTGATTTGAACAAATGCCTTTCAACTTGTGCGTGCAAAATTCAGAATTAAATTAATGTGCAGCAATCTTTACAAATAGAGAGTCTAGGCCTAATGTAGCCTACTGTTTTAAACTAGCCTACTGCCATTAAAAAAGCGCATTTAGTTAATGTTATGTTATTTTTTTCCATCTGCCTATGTTGATTATGAAAAGTGAACAGCACGAGTAGAGAGACATGGAGCGAGTCGGACATAATTTTGACCACTTCATTAAGTTTTGTTTTGTAGAAAGCCTTTCTTTAAAGTGAATTTCGTTTTGTATAAATTGTATCTTAATTTTAATATTTTTTTCATCAAACTATTGCCTGGATTGAATAAATAAGAGCAAAATAGACAATCATTGAGGCGCCCGAGCGGTCACTTGCATTGTACGTTAACTGGAGCGCATCTCATCCTCAAATACACAAAGCTTGAAATGTCTTTAAACGAAATAATTCAAAACAAAAAGAAATAGGCTACTCTCTTATGTAATCCATTATGTGCATTTCTCTCTATAGGCGCGTTTACTACGAATATGGCGATCGTCAACTTCATCTTTGCCATGCACAGACACTGACAGAAAACACTATTTTATAAATAAAAATCAGTGCACGCGTTTTAATAAAATTAAAACTTTAACTGTGATCATTAAAATAGGCTAATTGAATATTAAATATTTTGTGGCCAAGTTTTGCTCATTTATTAATAGTAGGCTATATGTATAGGCTATATATATAGGCTATATATAGGCGTAATTTTATTAAATTGAACAAGCGCAAAATTCAGCATTCAATCAAATATTCAAAAAGACTTAATAATAATGTTATTTCAACATAATATCTCGTTTATTCGACATAATGTGCATGCAACAAGCAAGATGTGCATTTGTAAATCTGGGGATGCGTGCATTGATTTTTATTTATAAAAAAAGTGTTTTCTGTCAGTGTCTGGCAAAGATGAAGTTGACGATCGCCATATTCGTAGTAAACGCGCCTATAGAGAGAAATAACATTATAATTAAGTCTTTTTGAATATTTGATTGCTGAATTTTGCGCTTGTTCAATTTAATAAAATTAAAACTTTAATTGTGATCATTAAAATAATTGAATATTAAATATTTTGTGGCCAAGTTTTGCTCATTTATTATATATATATATATATATATATATATATATATATATATATATATATATATATACACACACACACACATATGTATATACATATTAGTGTGTGTGCCCTCAGCACATGCGTTAAAAATTATCCGGCACCGCCCCTGACTGCAAGAAACAGTTTGCAAGAAACTTTTTAACTGCAAGAAACTACAGCATTGGCTGTTGTCTACTGGCTATTTAAATCTAGCAGGTTTGTCTCGTGCATGGTCTCGTGTCGCAAATACAATGACACTGGTAGTGACGATTCTGTCTGACCAATCAGTGATATTCAGTGTTTTCACGTCACATTTTAGTATCGGTACGGTACGCTTGGAACCTCAACAGAGGTGGTACCATTTAAAGCGAGCCGAAGCGAGCCGTACCGTACCGTAACATGCAGTGGAAATGCGCCATAAGTGAGCCGTACCGAACCGAGCCGTACCGTACCATGCAGTGGAAAAGCGCCAAAGCGTGCCGTACCGAACCGAGCCGTACCGTACCATGCAGTGGAAAAGCGCCACTAGTGAAAATGTTTGGTACTGCGCCCAAACAAAATCTCACTGAAAGCTCATTTTTTGAGATATCAACCTAAAATTTGAAACACAACTTATTCAGATTTTTGGCTTTGATTTTCTAGCAGTTTTAGAGTCGGCCAGGTTTTAAAAATATATATTTTATGTAAAATATGAATAATTAAATTTTTTACATTGTACATTTTCATAAACTCAAACTTCTATAACTTTTTTTTTGTTTCACTTTCTTAATTTATTTCACTTCAACAAAAATCTGCCAAATGTCTTCTTTAAAACAAGACCAATTTTACGTCTATACTCCAAAGCATTCTTTAATTACAACCATTTAAAGTCGAAATGTGAATTTTCATGTATATTTAAAAAAAGGGGGGTGACACTTAAAGGGTTAAATGAATAAATTTTTTGCTAAGTGTGATTTTGTATATGCACATTTCTGAAATGCATAACTTACAGTTTCCTCTGATAACAGATTACTCTAAACTGTAATATGGACTCATGCACTTTCTGTAAATCTGCTTTGAAATGATGTGTACTATACAAAGAAATGTGAATTGAATTGAATTGAATTGAATTTTAAAATAACTGGATTTCACCCAAAGAACAACAGTGAATGTGAGCAGCACATCTTTACCCTGAACAGAAGCACAGATGAAGCACTAATGCAACTCTTGTGTGTGTGTGTGTGTGTGTGTGTGTGTGTGTGTGTGTGTGTGTGTGTGTGTGTGTGTGTGTGTGTGTGTGTGTGTGTGTGTCCACCTTCTCCTCGAAGGCATCAAGCTCGTGGTCCGTGATCTTCCAGGGATGCTCCTTCCTCAGAGCTTCGGCCTGCGTCGTGTCCTTCGAGCCCTCGTGCAGACGGAACGGCTCGATCATGTCCTGGAAGAGTTTCCAGCTGAACACACACCAGCGGTGAGCGAACGCAGAACAAACCAGGGCTTTAATTCATTGCGTGTGTTTTGCGTGCGTACCTCTCTACGCTGGGCCTGACGTTGAGGTCGGAGATCACCTGGACGTCGTCGCATTTGATCCTGAACTTCTTCATAAGCAGCTGCATTCTGGACGACAGTTACAGTGGAAACACACGTTAAAAACAGTTGCTGCCTTAAATATTCAAGTACGATCAACTTGGATGTTTAAGTAATTTCGACTTAAATTACATTGAACTGACTTTAAAAAATGAGTTGAATCTTGTATAACTTGTACAAATTGTTGAAAATTGCTCAACTTATTTTGACGAGTTAAAGCGATGTGAAAACATATGTTGTCATAACTTATCGATCATATAATTTTTTCCAGTGTCGTAGCATATTTCAGTAGATGTTGTACTAGAAGCAGATCCACTGTCTGTCGTTCTACAGCTTCAGTGTCACGTGACTCCTGTCGATATCTTAGATGGCCATAATATATAATATCACACTATTTCATTTAAAAACAGTAAAATTGCATGCATAACAATTGTTAATATTCAATTATTTTTAAAAATGTTTTATTTAAATTAAGATATATTTTTAATATTTTATTTCTGTTTCTATTTTTTACATTTTATTCATAAAATGTATATTTATTTTGCATAATATTTACTAGTGGTCGACCGATATCGATTTTTTTGATGGGCGATGCCAATATCTAATTTAAAGATAGTAAAAACACATGCATAATTTTACTTAATATTTACTAAGTTAGAAATAAATCATTTGAAAAGGAATTATATTAACAAAAAATGTACTTGAATTTTTTTTTGTAAAATAAACAGACTTATATTTTAGATGGCAAATTATTGATTCTGTAATCTTATTAAAAAAAAAAAGTAAAAATCACAAAAACAAAAAAAAACGACACATTGGGCAAACAGTGAAACTTATCGGCCAATGCCGATATATATAGAAATGCAAAATATCGGTCAAGGCCGAAATATGGGTCAACCACTAATATTTACTACATTAGAAATAATTCATTTGCAAATGAAAATATAAAAAAAACGTAGACTTCGGACAGTGAATAATGAAGCTAAAGCATGTATGGCGTTTAACACCTTCAAAATAAAAGTCCCACACAATTTCAAAATAAAAGTCGACACATCGGCCAAACATAGGAACTTATCAGCCGATGCGATAATTAAAAAATGCCAAATATCGTCCGATATATCGGTGGAGCACTAGCTGACATACTCGTCTTTGTCCTGTTGGATGCGTTCGGGCTGCCCGGCGATGAAGATTCTGAGTTTGCAGTCTTTCCATTTCTTCCGTGTGGTCAGAATGTGAGGCAGGAGCAGCGTGAGACCTGCGCATGAACAACACACACCGTCACACGTTACACCTCGCAGAACAGAAGAGCATGCCAGGGTTCCTGCTCACCTCCGTCATCAAACAGCCACCACACGTCGATCGTCCCTTTGCCCTGTTTCTTCTTGAACTGACTGCTGGCGTCCACCAGACGCTGGTTCATCTTCGCCAGATCTGATGTGCGAGGAACGTCCAGAGAAACTGAAGAGAAGGAGAAGACAGTCAGCTTTATTTCTATAGTGTTTCAATGCAGCTTCATCGTAACATACAGGAAATTAACAGAATCAATGATGCAAACCTCATCAAATATGAAACAGATTCCAATTCTGCTTAAAGCAATAGTGGCGTTATAGTTACAGGATATATTTGGTATTAATATTTATAAATAAATCAGAATTTCATTGCAAAAGATAAAATTCAAATCGAGTAGCTTTGTTTTTTTGTTTTGTTTTTTTTTTACAATTAAATGAACTTTTCTGAGCCGCTCTTTAAATTATTTCAACCAACTGGTGTTGAGATGTCCAAAAACTTTTGTTTTCATTTTAAATAATATTGAAACCTGACTTTTGCTCAAAACATGTCCTGTGTATCTTAAAAATTAATGCCACTTGTTGATATGCATGTATATATTATATATATACTATATATATATATATGCATAATTTATATTATAGTTAAATATAAATATTTTATATATATATATATATAACTAATTTTTCTTAAATATAAATATGCATGTGAGTGTATTTATATATACAAAATAATTATACACAATACACACATATATATTATGTTAACACAAACTTTTATATCGAATGTGATGAATCGTTGCCTGGCACTAGTTAAAGGGGTCATATAATGTCATTTTTGTACAAGCTAATATGATTCTTTAGGGTCTAAATTAAAAGTTTGTAATATACTTTAATTAAAAATTCTCATTAGTATTGTAAGAAAACACTCATTTTACCTGGTCAAAAACAGCTCTATTTTCAGCACGCCGTTTCAGTGCATGTGTCTTTAAATGATAATGAGCTTTGCTCACCCCGCCCCTCTGTTCTGTGCGGACACCGTTTCTAACACAATAACCATAACGCATTGTTCACTATAAACGTGGGATTATGAATTATATTGAGAACGTCGTATATAGAAAACATGCCGTAATGTACCCTGAGTGTAAACAGCCGCATTCATCGTGAAGCGTGCAGCAAACGATTTGCAAAGATTAATATAAAGATTAATATAAAAGTTAATAAAACGTTACACTCACTTCTTCTTCTGGAGGTGCAGCAGGAACACGAATAGTTGGTACCAATCCTTTTTTCATGAGCAGCTTCTTAGCAAAACCAGTTTTTATACTGACCCTCGTGTGTAAAGCAGTCTGGTGTGTGAAATGATTCGCGCAAACATGAAAGCATTGACGTTGATCGTGGGGAATATTCCCTTCGAAAACAAACTCAGCCACTGCGTCTTCAGCGGTTCGGGTTTAGGAACATCAAAATGATGCTGTGTTCCTTATTACACCCAAGAACAGAACACCACACTCGCTTAGACGCCATTCTACTCAGAGCTCCAGCAATGACCACGCCGGTCCGCGCGGGCTATGATTGACAGCTCGCTCACTCTGTGTTGAAACGCTGCTGTCAATCAATCAACGAGCTTGATTTGAGATGGGAGGAAACATATAAGAAGATTTTTATCATTTTATGATGGTTGTGTACAGGCACTGCCAACACACATTTCAGTACAATCAACTTGTAAAAGTGCATGTACCATTATATGACCCCTTTAAAACACTTTTGCGGCCGCTGTTTGTGGATTATTAGGCTGGTGGTTTCAGACATCAGCACAAAAGACAGACAAATTAGGGTTTAATGAGGCGTTTAATTCGGTTTACTGGATGCGCTTGCAGAGGGCCTCAAGCACAGGCCTGCGCTGTGTTCATTTGATGGGCAAAATTTTGATTGTTGTCTTGTTTCCAGTCCAAATATCAAACATTTCTTAACTCAAGATGCATTTACTAAAGTAGTAAAATGACATAAGATTTTAAGTCTAGTTTTCTGGGTAAATTAATCAAAATTAAGTGAGTTTTTGCTTAAAACAAGCAAAATTATCTGCAAATGGGGTCAGAAAAATAATCTTATTTCTGTTTGAATTAAGAATTTTTTATTTTTATTTTTTATTACCCCACTGGCAGATAATTTTGCTTTTTTTAAGCATCAACTTACCCAGAAAACAAGACATAATAATGTAATTTTACTCATCTAGTAAATGCATCTTGATTTAAGAATGTTTAGATATTTGGACTGGAAGCAAGACAGAAAGACAGAGTCAGAAAAGCATGTGTTTGCAGTGAAAGAGAGGAGAGTGGTACCGCTGCGGGTCAGCTCCGTCGTGGAGGTTTTCTTGGTTCTGTTGAAGAACCCTTGAGGCGGCTGGAAGTCGTTCTCCTCCATCTCCAGCGCCTGCTGCTCCATGACCAGACGCTCCATCTCCTCTGACAAGTACATGAAACAACATCACATGCTCATCTTTCCATTCACCTGCTTTTATGTGCATTTTGGGATATCACATTAACACAGGGCTCCCGTCCTTGAAATCCTTGAAATTTTGTGAATCTGAAAAAATTCTAATTCAAGGCCCTGGAAAGTTCTTGAAAATAAACACACACAGACACAGATCCTTCAAAGTGCTGGAATGTGTTTTCTGCAAGAAGTTTTTGGGGAAAAAGTTCCACATTATTCCGCTAATGTGTTGTTTCGCCCGCACTTCGAGGCCTGTGCGCACTAGCTTGCTTGATTTATGTTATTTACGCGCATTTACGTGTTACGTAAGTGTAGGGGTGTGACGGTTAGTATATAACCGTGAGACCGACGGTTATAGTTGAACACCGTCATTACAACTCTATAACCGCCAAAACCGTGTTATTAAAATATTTTTTACAAACATTTTTTATCATAGAGAATGTTTAAACGCTAATTAAAAACAATTGTTAACAGTCTGTGTCATTAATGGTCTACGTCGTTTCCAACTGTATTTGATTCTTTGCCAAGTACCAACGCAAGTTTTGTTTTGTAAATCGTCAGACATGATTTTTACCACTTCATTAAGTTTTTCTTTAGAAAGCCTTTCTTTAAAGCGAATTTCATTTTGTATAAATTGTATATTAATTTTAATAAATGTTACATCAACCAATTGCATGTATTTAATAAATAAAAAGCAAATGACAATATAATAACCGTGACATGGAGGCGCCGGTGCGCCGCGTTCACTTGCATTGCATTGTGAACTAGAGCACATCTCATGGTAAATGAATGAAACTCAGCGTAGGCCTATGCCTCATACATTAGCATTAAATCCTTTCTAGAACAGACAAGGGCTTTCTTGCGGCTCGCATCAGCAGAGCATCATCGTCCATAGACCGCACAACACTCAGCGGATGGCGGGCGGGTGCGGCTTTAAAATCTGGTCAAAAAACGTTGGTGCGGATGATGAGTTATGTGATGCGGTTGCGGATGAAATAATACCCCATCCGCGTATCTCTATTGATAACAACATTGAACACTACACAAATATTAATTTTATTTTTTTTAATTTAGGCGATCAAATAGCTAATCAGTGTCTGCTCGTTTATTCAAACTAAGTTGTCCTATAACAGACGAACGCAGACCCCCCCTAAAAAACGCTGGATGGAAACGCCAAGATGTGTATAAATTTTAAAAATGTGCATTAAATACTTGAGACGGGTCATTTTTTATCCGATAAGAAAACATGCGCATAAACTACGGACGGAAACACATTTACTGGATAAATCCCTCAATAAACTCATGTGACTTTGCCTCAGCGTCGGCTGTGATTGGATAACTGGAGTAACCAATGGCGTCGCAGCGTCTCTAATGTTGGTTTGGTGTTTCTGAAACGCCGGAGTCGAAGTGTGTGATCAGAATGATCTGGTGTGACTCCCTCCAGAAGCGCCTCACACACACGAGTGTGTTCCCGAACGCCAGCATCCGAACGCCAGAGAACACGACAGCGTTTACTGTGTTTCGTCTGACGCTCGAGACACACTCGTTTATGATGGAGGGAGAACACACACATTACAGCAACTTACACTTTATTACTGATATTTTACACCAGGAAGTGATGATTCTGTTCTCTTGAACACATGGGAGGGAAACACTGCTTTATTCACTAGTGTTTTATGTCATAATATTCCAGTTGTGTGTGCAAGTTAAATTTGCAACTTTGAATGGATTTGCCAGTTTGATGCAACCTGGAATCTTTCATTTATAAAACACATTTGTCACATGATCACACACACACTGTTGAGTGTTAGCGTCTGGATCTGTCACATGATCACACACACACTGTTGAGTGTTAGCGTCTGGTGATTCTGAGTTAGCTGTACCTTCTGCTTTGAGGATGTGAGAGATGTCCATCCCCTGATTGATCCTCAGTATCACCGTCCCGTGCTCGAAATCAAAGGCATCACTGCAGGAGAAGAGACCCTCGTGTGAGAACCACACACACACAGGCAGACAGACACACACACACACAGACACATACTGACAGACACACACATAGACACAAATACACACACACATAGAGAGACAGACACACACACACAGAGAGACAGACACACACACAGACACAAATACACACACAGACAGACACAAATACACACACAGACAGACACAAATACACACACACACAGACAGACACACACACACACACACACAGACAGACACACACAGAGAGACAGTTTGAGATGCTCACTGTAGAATCCCGGTGTAGCTTTGGACTTCCTGTGGTTTAGTGGTTCTCCAATCACGCTTGAATCCCATCATCACTGTATTCGGCTTCATTCTGCCAAGTCCTGACGCCTACACACATGCACACACACACACACACATGTACATACACACACACACACGTACATACACACACACACACACATGTGCGTACACACACACATGCACACACACACACACGTACACACAAACATGCACACCCATACATACACACACATACATATGCACACACACATGCATGCACATAACACACACACACATCCACACACATACATATGCACACACACAGACATGCACAAACACACACATGCACACACACACACACACGCACACCCATACATATGCACACACACGTTTGTTTCACTATATTATTAAGGACATTGCATAGACATTTTCTATGGCCTAACCGAACCCTCCCCTAAACCAGAAACACTAGATTTAAGTGTGTGTGTGTGTGTGTGTGTGTGTGTGTGTGTGTGTGTGTGTGTGTGTGTGTGTGTGTGTGTGTGTGTGTGAGTGTGTGTGTGTGCGTGAGTGTGTGTGTGTGATTGAGTGTGTGTGTGCGTGAGTGTGTGTGCGTGCATGCAGGCGTGCGTGTGTGTGTGATTGACTGTGTGTGAGTGAGTGTGTGTGTGTGTGTGTGTGAGTGAGTGTGCGTGTGTGTGATTGAGTGTGTGTGCGTGCGTGTGTGTGTGTGCGTGTGTGTGTGCGTGTGTGTGTGTGTGTGTGTGTGTGTGTGTGATTGAGTGTGTGTGTGCGTGCGTGCGTGTGTGTGTGTGTGTGTGGTCAGTCTGACCTGCAGCAGTGCTGCTGCTCCGTCTCGCAGGTTCTCGCTGGCGACCGGTGTGTAGAAAGCTTTGCGCTTCTGCTTGTGCAGCCACAGCTGGTTCTCCTGAGAGACGGCACTGATGTCCTGCAGACTCTTGTCACGGGGACCCTGAAACACACACACACACACACGGGTTTAGCTTCATAAAGACATGATCCGCTGCCTTAAAAACAGAATCCTGTAGGAAACGCTGATGTGTGTGTGACAGGGCTCGTACAAACTGTCCTGGAAAACCCTCTAAATCAGCCGTAATCATGAAGAGGGACTTGAATTATTGAAAGACAACAGATGTGAAATTAGAGGATATTGTTTAATAAGTGTGATCTCTGATTGTAATGCTTGAAACCCCCCCCCAAAAAATAGTGCTTAAAGTCATTTTACAGTGTAAAATGTAAATGTAAAATGTAAAAGCGAAAAGTGTGAACCCTGGTGGAGATTTATTTGTGTTTGTTTGGACAGGAACGCCACTCACCACGAACACCTCACAGGTCAGACACAACCCATAGTTCTTAGTGAGTGAGTGAGCCACGTCGAGCAGCGCCGGTCTGGTTCTGGGCGATCCGGTCATCACGAGACACTTGGGTCTGCAGGACACACACACACACACAGGACAGGAGCAGTGAGACTCAGATCATCTGCATGTATCATCCGTGTGTGTGGACCTGCGCGCACCTGAAGTTCTTGATGTGGTCGTCCACACTGGATAAGGTCAGAGCGTTGTTCACGGCGTTTATGAACGTCACGGCTTGAGTGGACGAACCCCAGTTCACATCTGGGAGATCAGGAGACGTCAGCGTCTACAACCTCTGTTTATGTGTTTACATCACAGGAGGGACTTACACTGCCGTTCAGAAGTTCTGGATCGGTTTAATGTTTTTAAAAGAGTCTCTTCTGCTCACCAAGGCTGCGTTTATTTGATTAAAAAACCTGTAATATTGTGAAATATTATTATAATGTAAATCAGCAGTTTTCTATGTGAATATACAGTAAAGTGTAATTTATTCCTGTGATCAAAGCTGAATTTTCAGCATCATTACTCCAGTCTTCAGTGTCACATGATCCTTCAGAAATCACTCTAATATGATGATCTGATGATCAACAAACATTTATGATTATTATCGATGTTGAAAACAGTTATTTACATTTTTATTTCAGGATTTTTTGATGAATAGAAAGTTTAAAAGAACAGCATTTATCTGAAATAGAAGCTTTTGTAACATTTTCAACATTTTGGGGTCAGTAATCATTTTTATTTTATTTTTTGGGGGAAAGAAATAAAAGAAATCAACACTTTTATTTATCAAGGATGAATTAAGTTGATCAAAAGTGACAGTAAAGACATTTATATTGTTAGAAAAGAATATATTTCAGATAAATGCTGTTCATTAGAACTTTCTATTGATCAAAGAATCCAGAAAAAAAATTACACAATTGTTTTCAACACTGATAATAATCATAAATGTTTGTTGATCATCAAATCCTCATATTAGAGTGATTTCTGAAGGATCATGTGACACTGAAGACTGGAGTAATGATGCTGACAATTCAGCTTTGATCACAGGAATAAATTACACTTTACTGTATATTTACATAGAAAACAGATGATTTACATTATAATAATATTTCACAATATTACTGTTTGTTTTGTATTTTTAATCAATTAAATGCAGCCTTGGTGAGCAGAAGAGACTCTTTTTAAAACATTAAACATCTCACCGATCCAGAACTGTTGAAGGGCAGTGTGTGTTCAGGGATATCTGCGTTCTCACCTGGCTTCTTCACAGTGACGTAAATGTAGAGGAAGAACTCGATGCCGTATGTGACCAGCGCCGCCCACCAGTTAATCACGAACATCACGGCACAGCAAAGCACGGCTCCGAACAGAGACAGCCACATGTTGTAGTACTTATACGCCGGCCTCCAGCCTGCACACACACACCACAGGGGTTTACACAGTTCACTGAGGCTCTACACTTTTGTCATGTTTGTTGAGTGAATGTTGATTTTAAGAATGTTTAGATATTGTAGGGATGCAGGATATATCGGCCACCATATCGGTAACTTTAATGTTATCGTTATCGGCCTGATAAGAAAATTTGGCCGATGTATTAAAGCTGATAAATGACGGATTATTGTCTTCAGATGCGCAGTGTTCAACATGATGGATTTGAAGTGCTTGAAATATGATTGAAATCACTTCAAAAAAAGGAAAATACTGTTCAGTGCAACACAAGTCTGTCATATCGGCTACATAAAATCATAATGAGAACATTATAATTGTGTATTTGGGATGTGGATTTTAATTTTGAGACTTTTGTTTTTCTAATCAGGCCCTCAGAAATTACATACAAATTTGGATTTAGATTTATCAGCATTTATATCGGGTATCAGCTTTCAAATATAACGAATTATCGGTATCGGCCAAAATGTTTATATCAATGCATCTCTAGATATTTGTACTGGAAAACAAGACAAAATTATTGAGGAAAACATAATTTTTTGCAGGGCTCACTGGGTTGTGGAAGAGTGTGTGTGTGTGTGTGTGTGTGTGTGTGTGTGTGTGTGTGTGTGTGTGTGTGTGTGTGTGTGTGTGTGTGTGTGAGTGAGTGAGAGAGAGACTGGACAGGACCTGGGGATTTGGCGTATGAGGCGTGGAAGCAGGAATAGTTGATGAGGGCGTATGAAGCCAGGAAGAAGTTGGAGATGACGGGAGCGATGGTGTTGAGCTCAGCTGAGAAACAAACATCCACCGTTACATCATCACTTCTGTCACATGAAGCCCTTTAATCACCGGTATATACTCACCGATGAGGATGAACGCGACAGCGATGACGAAGGTCAGGAGGTATCCTCTGATTGGCTCATTGTTTTTCCCGTGACCTTTGGCGAAGAACTTGAGGGCCGTGTAGATGTTGTCTTTGCACAGAGCCTGAGTCGACACAGATTCACTATTAAAATCCAGAATAGGCAAGAAAAAAGTAGAATAAAGGCCCGTTCACACCAAGGACGATAACTATGATAAAGATATCGGGCCTTATCTCGCACCCAGCGCAATTGACTTTGTACAGCGACGCATGTTTCATTCCTATTTTGCACGCGCACTCTTCCCTCCACAGACGCACGTCGGTAAATTAGGGAATGAACTTGCGCTCCCGGGGGCGGTTCAGGGAAAAGAGGAGGCGTGTTCCGGCGCAAACGTTCCCTGGTGCTATTTTGCAGTTTCAGAAAACAATTCCGCCACTGACCAGGAGAAACCTCGTCTAAAGTCAGTGGCGCGTTCAGATGCTATTTTAAGGGCGCATGCTTGGCCATAATGTAGCGTGGGCACAACACACACACACTTTGCTTCTCTCATCTACACAGAAGCAGCAGTTTTCATTTTTAGAAAACCATACATTATTACAAGGGAAAATATTAACATGAAGATGTGAAAAATAGTCATAAATCTAGCTTACACATTTACCCAGATTATCATACGCCTGTTTAACCGAAGCTAATCTGGGTGTGTTTCTCCATCCCCAATGTCACTTCTCTGTGTTTTACGGCCCTGACGAGAACGCCGCTCTCCTCGGCTGTGAACCGCTCCTGCAAATCTGCCGTTATAATAGCAATCCGCCATGGAACAAGCGCGCCTGCTCTTAAAGGGAATGTGAGATGTCGCTCTGATTGGTTTATTTCACGTTACGCCCAAACCACACCTATGAGTAATGAAGCGACTTCAGACCAACACATTTTAGATTTGCGTCGGGCGCAAGAGTCATTTATCCCGCCGGTGTAATAGCAACAGCGCCGAGACCCGCCCACAAAGTTACTTGCGTTTCGCGCTTGATACTTGCGTTTCATATCGTTAAAATAGGGCCCATCGATCTAAATGTATAAGAATAGCAGAGTCAACACTGCAATTAAAACGAAGATAGTTAGAATCACTCTCAAAATGATTTTTTCCTGCAGATGAACGATAAAACATTGATAGCCAATCAGAATCCATCTTGCTTTAGAAAACTCAAGCATTTAAAGCAGCAGACGACAAAACTATAGCGTGCGTATAATAAACAGATTGATATATCATCCGCTGGTGTGGACGCTAATGTAGTTATGGTTATAGTTATCATTCTTGGTGTGAAAATTAAGCGTGTAGTTTATGCGTCTATGTGATGTTTTTAATCTGCTTTAAGATAAAGCATGTGTAAGTTCATAAGTCGACAGCATTGCTGAGTATTTCCTCCTTAAAACTGCAGTGAACCAAAGACAGTCTCAAAAACACGCTTTGAAATCGCTGGTGTTTCTGACGTCACAAACTACCTTGTAACCAATCAGATCAACGTGTGATCGTCAACCAGTGGATCTCTGAGCTGAGGGAGTGAGTGGAGGTGGGGCTCATTTGCATATTCATAGAACCGCGCACACTAAATGAGGCAAGGGTGTCGAGTTACATTCAAGATATTTTAAGACATGAAGAATTTTTTTTCAAGGAAAACATGTTAAAAAAAGGGATAAAATGATTGACTACAGGGGGACTTTACGGCTACATCTACTTTAGTCTGGATGACATTTGAAAATGCATCTTTTTCTCTACATTTTGGCCTTGTGTCCACACTAAGATGGCTTTTACGTCTCTCCAAAGTGGACACATTTAAAAATGTTGCCATTGTAGTTTAGAATGTAAAAACTGAAGTATTTGAAAACAATGACACACGTTTAGTCATATGACGCATATTTACCGATGCTTGTCTGTTTATACTGGCATGTGCAATTTACTTTCATAAATAAGTTACTCGGTACAACTTTCATATTACATTCCTGCAAAGATGACAGAAAATGTACCGGTACTTGTAATTGCAGCGTCAAAACATGTTGATTAATGTAGATCATGTAGCCGGAGAGATTTTTAAGAGCTTCTTTACGACATCATCCAGTCTTTTACTGTTTACTGTGTTTTATATGGTATTGTAAGATCATCCTATAAATGTCTATAACTGATCAGGCATATATTGGGTTTAAAGTTTGCATGAACTGAAAGTTGTGCTGTTCTTTTCTCCTCTATTGTGTCGTATATCCGAGTGAACACTTCTGGAGCAAGAACAAATGTGGGCGGGGCTTGATTGTGTCCGTGGGGAATTGATTGGATGGTTGTGGTTTGCTATTGGTGGATCTTGTGTGAGTGACAGGTTATAGCCCCGCCCTCGTCATCAGAGAAGAGAAGAGACGCTGATGTTATTTTGATTGAAGATTCCTCATCCTATGAAGTGCATCGACATGAACAACACGAACCAAACTCTTCCAGTCTCAGATAGACTACAGTGTTTGAGGGCGGAGCTAAGAGACACTGTTCAGTCAATCAAGACCACAGGTGGACATTATGCAAATTAGTCACAAATCTGCATAGTTTCAGCAGAAAGTGAGACTGAATTACTGATGACTCGTTTCAGTTCAGAATCACTTCTTTCTTTTAGGAAACAAAAACTCATTTTTATGCACTTTGAAACTTTGCAGATCTTTTACATTCATAAACAGCTTTAATACACACTGCATGAAAGGGAATATCCCAAAAAGGCACTTTAAATAGTGTGTGTGTGTGATCTCTGACCTGGAAGACTTTGGGCGCGCTCACTAGAGACGCAAGAGCTGAGGAGAGCGTGGCGGAAAACGTTCCTGCCGTGATGAGCGGTCCAAACCCAGACACGAGAGTCATTACCTACACAAACACACACCGGTGAGTCTCACTCTTAAAGGGATAGTTCACCCAAAAATGAGAGTTAACCCATGATTTACTCGCCCTCAAGCCATCCTAGGTGTATATGACTTTCTTCTTTCTGACAAATACAATCAGCGTTATGGATGCACTTTCCCATTCACTGACATTATAAATGTTTTTTAATATAACTCTGATTGTATTCGTCTGAAAGAAGAAAGTCATATACACCTAGGATGGGTTCAGGGGTTCAGTAAATCATGGGCTAATTCTCATTTTTGGGTGAACTATCAACACACTCTTTAACTGTATTTCTGATTTATTCCCTCAGATGTTTATGACTCTCACCTGGAAGTTGTTCATGAGGCCGTAGTTGCATTTGCTGGTCTGGCAGATTGAGAAGTCGTAGCCCATATTACAAGCCGAAGAGAAGTTGCAACTCGAACCCACTGGAAGAGTGTCGTTGCGGTTCCCCGTCGCGTCTCGAACGACCGTGACGGCTGTCGAGAATCAGTGCAATCGCTGGGTTAGACGTCCAGACTGAGACTGGAGAGAGCAATTTCAAATGTGCGTTCAGGACTCACAAACAACCAGTGCGACGGCCAGGTAGGTTACTCCTGTGATGAAGATGGCCAGCAGCGTTCCTTTGGGAAGGGCGGCCTGAGGATCCTGGGAAATCAGAGGCAACCATGTGTGAAAATTTGAATTTATTAAAAGGACAGCCCTTTGAGATGTTACATCTCATTTTCAAGGGGGTCCCAATAAGACATACAAACTACAATACAAAATTCAGAACTAGCATCTGATTTAACTGCACAATCATTTCAGATTGGGATGCATGATACATCAGCCACCATATCGGTATCGGCCGATATATGTTCATTTTTAATGTTATCGGCCCGATATATTAAAGCCAATATAATTTCCTCCAGCTGAGACGCTTCAGATGCGCACTGTTCAACATGATGATTTTGAAGTGCTTGAAATATGATTGAATTTCACTTCAAAAATAAGAAAGTACATTAAACTGCAACATGTGCAGCGCAAATTTTAAAATAATAGATATCACCATGAAACTTCCTCAGTTGATTACATACACAAGTATATAAAAAAAAGTATTACAAGATTTAGACATTTGTATGTTTAATTATGCAAATTAGGCATTATCTCATTAAATATGCACGATTTTGCATATATTTTCGGTAGATAGATCTGAACATATGATAAAGCCAGGTGCAAAATAAATGAGATTTCGTTGTTAGCTTTAAATCCCCCTGTGGACATTCTCGATTGGTCACTGATAGGAAGGAAATGCCCATATTTGGAATAGCGTTGTGCAGGAGACTCAGAGCTTTACAGCGACACCGGTCATGACAGACTTCAGTGAACAGACGGATCTCGGCGTGCCGCGCTGGAATGCTGACTTCCTGGTAAATTCGGGAGAAACTTACTGCCGCAAGTAAATAAATGTAATAAAATAAACATCTTAATGTATATTTTCAACATTTTCTTTATAGCAACTTGAAAGAACACATTGAAGGAGTAAACTAGCCCAAAATCTCAAAACTGGGCACTGCATGAAAAATCGATGTTTTCGCCTTAATGGTGAGACTTTTGCTTTTGCAATCAGGCTCTCAAAAAATATCTAAAAATTTGAATTTAGATTTATCGGCCAATATATCGGTTATCAGCTCTTAAGTATAAACAGTTATCGGTATTGTCCAAATCATTTTCATATCGGTGCATCCCTGATTTCATATTATAAATGTACCAGACACTCGCTCTTACTTTCAGATCTCCGGAGATGTTGGCTCCAGCCAGGATCCCAGTGGCTGCTGGGAAAAAGATGGCAAAAACAGAGAAGAACGTTTCTCCATCCCGGAATTCCGGTAGAAAGTTTTCCTTTGCGATGGACTCTGTTTCAGAAAGAGTTAGACTGATACCTTAGGCTTCAGATGGGACTGTTTATTCCTAACATTTCATGCACTAATGACATCGTTTCTTGCATGACGTTCCTCTGTCTCACCTTTATAGTTAAAGAAGCCTTTGGAACGCTTGTCTAGTGTGGAGGGAATCACTGTTCCCACAAATACGTTGCCAATGGCCAACAGCAGGATCACCAACAGAGCGACCTGAGCCTATAGAGAGAGAGAAGGTTCTTTAACTCCCTTCAGGCCAACCAAAAACTCAATCCCAGCATGCATCTGGCGTACCTTTGCCTCCCACTCCATCCCGGCCACAGTGATGCCCATCAGCAGAACCACCGTTATACAGCCGATGATCCTGATGTCATTCATCGGATCCACTATAAGGGCGTTATTTTCCTGTAAAGAGCAGATATTTGTGTCCATAAACATCCATATGGATTGGTGGTTTATCCTGCATCCAAACACACCCAGCTGGTGACCATGTGACATGAAACACTGTTTGTACCTTGAGTATCTCCACCACAGTTTCAGCAAACCCAACGACGTACATGGCCACGGCCACAGCGTTGGCGAACGCAAAGATCAGGCCGATGGATCCTCCAAACTCAGGGCCCAAACTGCGGGAAATCAGGTAATACGCTCCGCCTAAAGCACACACACACACACACACACACACACACACTCGTCAGCTCAAGACTGGACTCTGCTGTTTCTCAGTTAAAGTGTTGAAGCTTTACCTCCTCGCACCACACCGTTGGTACAGATCGCCGACATGGACAGACACGTGACGCTGGTCACCACTATGCTCAGTAACACAACCACTATTCCCAGACCTGGAACACACACACATTTTGTCAGGTAACTTGAAATAATAACTTTTTATTCATGATATGTGATCATTTTAATAGGACTGCACTGCAAGAATTGATTTTCCTGTTTTCCAGTATAAATATCGAAGCATTCTTAAATCAAAATACATTTACTGGAGAAGCAAAAATGCATCATAATTGAGAGAGTTTAAGCTCAAAACAAGAACAAATATCCAACAATGGGGTCAGAAAAATAAACTTATTTCAAAGGGACTCCGTTGGCAGATGTTTGTTGTTTTAAGCTCAAACTCGCTTCATTTTGATGCATTTTGCTGATTTAAGAATGTTTAGATATTTGTGCTGGAAAACAAGACAAAAATACTGAGAAAAAACATAATTTTCTCATCCTGAATAGATCAGATGACACATTTCAGTGGATAACGACTTTAATGAACAGATATTTGTTCTTGTTTTAAGCACAAACTCACTTCAATGCATTTTTCCAGAAGACAAGACTTAATTTTGCTGATTTAAGAATGTTTAGATATTTGTGCTGGAAAACAAGACCGAAACACTGAGAAAGAACATCATGAATAGATCAGATGACACATTTCAGTGGATAACGACTTAAATTAATCTTAAATCTGTTTCTTTTGTGTTCCACAGTAATAAGAAAGCCATATGGGTTTGGAAAGACGTGATGGTGAGTAAATGACTGAACTATTAAACACATACGTTTGTTTGACTATATCAGTGAGCTCATCTCATAAACTTAGATTGTATTTCCATCCGGTTCCTAAGATTTTCATTCTCCTAACCCGACGTGTGTTATCAGTGTGTGTGTGTGTGTGTGTTTGTTCAGCGCTATAATGGGATCATTGAGGACTAAAAGCGCTCATGGCCCGCAGTCTCTCACACCTCATAAAACACGTAACGGCGGTGAGTTTCTGATGGGCTGTAATGTGTTTGGCCTGAAGCTGGAGGTGTCCGACTGGAACTGAACTTCTCAGAACCGGCAGAACTTTCACAGAAACTCAAACCTCTTCTGCGCTGTTAGTCACGCACCATTAAACTCCAGCGGTGACCTTCACAAATACTAAGTAAGAAAAGCATTTTTTGCAGTGTGCGTTATTAAACACTGTAAAAAATGCTTTTCTTACTTAGTATTTTTGTCTTGTTTCCAGTCCAAATATCTAAACATTCTTATATCAAGAAACATTTACTAGAGAATTAAAATGACATAAGAAATTATTTCCTGTTTTCTGGGGAATAAAAGCAAAATAAAAACAAGCAAAATGATCTGCCAATGGGGTGAGAAACATAATCTTAGTCCAAATGGAAAACAAGATTATTTTTCTCACCCGATTTCTTACAGAATAATAATAAAAAAAAGGTAATTCTGACTTTTTATCTCACAATTGCATGTTTATATTTCGCAATTCTGACTTTATAACATGCAATTGTGAGATATAAAGTCAGAGTTGTTCAAATTAATGTTTAGAGTCGCAATTATCTTTTAAAATGTTTTGTTCTGTGGCGGAAACAAGCTTCCATACATAATTTTGCTTGTTTTAAGCAAAAACTCTTTGACTCTTTAACCAAATAACTTTGAACGTTACTGGAAGAGCGCTCTGAGAATATCCGGGATGTTCTTCACACTGAGGAGAACTTGATGACTTGTTGAGTGTGTTTTCTGTGCTGAATGTAAGTGTGTTCAGGGAAGGTTTCTAAACACATCTCACCTATTCCTGCTTGTCCAAACACCCAGGACAGCCGGATGAACAGCATCACACCCCAGATATTCAGCATGCATCTCACCTGCCGACACAACCATCAAACACATGATCAATTTCTAGGGCTGCACAATATATCGAAATTATTGAAATATCACAAATGTATATATCGTGATATGCGTATCGCAGCGGCTTGCAATAACTGCAAGAGAGAGAATCACTCACTCTCGGCTGAAGAACTTTAATAGCTTTAATAAGAACCAGGATATATTTCATTCATACAGTGAAAACTAAGCAGTGTTTGATTATTCAGTTTGTGTTGTTTAATAACCCTAATGTAGGATAACCTGAACCCCACTGGTGTTAAAATAACACTTCTTATATACAGTAAAACACTGATGTTCACTGTCAGAAGTCATAAAAAGAATGTGAAACACGCATGTAGGTTATATAATAAAAGATAATTTAAGTTTATTTTACACGCTTTAGGCATTATCGTATCGAATATCGCAGTATTTAATTATATTTAGTGAATCACGCTTCAGTATCGTGCAGCGCTGGCGCTCCTCGACTCACCAGAACTCCTTTGATCCAGCCGAACTTCACCACTCCTCCGCTGTTGTCTTTCTCCTCGAGCGGGACGACGGACTCCACGTCTCCCAGCGTCGAACCGTCCGCCTCTTCTCCGTCCTCGAGCGGACTGGGAAGATCAAGGCCTCCATTCTGAGATAATACGATGAGCAGGGAGTTAAAATATCACACTTTTGGGTAGTTGACACGCTAACCTGAGCATTTTACACACTCTTTTACAGTCAAACCAAACATGTATTCAGACACCTTCAACATTTCTCACATTATCAGTTTATTCGCTATAGTTTAGAGAATGGTGATAAAATATGAGCAGAACTCAGTTGATATTTGACTGGTTTTGTCCGTCCTTCTGTTAGACTGTCTCACACATGAATTATGTTGAATATCTGTCAGCTGTTAAATTTAACTACACAATTAGATAATACCAGTTTAGCTCAACCAATCACCAAGCAATGCTTCATTGTGTTCAGTCTGTGTGTAAAAAGAGCATTAGCAATTAAAGAAAACACACTTCAGCAAAACATGATCAGCTCAAAGTGTCCCAATCAGTGTTATAAATGTCACTGGTAGACCCTGAATGAAGAGTTTCTGGGTATAATGTCACAGTTTACTTTATTTTGCCCTCCTCACTTACATAAATGAACTATAGTGTCCTGATCACACTAGTGAAGAAATATCAAAAATTATATTAAGTTAGTACTTGTAATATTTGCACTTTTCAAATTCAGTATGTTTCTGACTCCATTGGCAGATATTCTTGTTTTAAGCACAAACTCACTTCATTTTGATCATAAAACAAGACTTAATATCTTCAGTCATTTCGCTTCTCCAGTAAATGCATCTTGATTGAAGAATGTTTCTATATTTGCATAATTTTGATGTTCTGTGTCTCGAGGGAGTGATTTACAGCGACTGTGACTCAGAAGAGAAACGCTCATAGAAACTCAATCGAACAGTGACTTTGCTGTGTTCGTTTTCCTCGTTTGCTTCTTGCATTAGAAAGTTTGAGCAAGTGAATTGGAAACATTCTGCAGATAAGTTTCTCTGGCGGCAGGACTGCGTGCTCTCTGGATCAGCGTAAACTTTTTAGCCCTTGTTTGCATTAATTAGCCCGTTTATGGCCAGCGGATCAATGCATCAGCCACTGGAGATCGTTACTCATAAACCAAGTGCTTTTCTCTCAGGCTTTCTCATTAGGGGGGTTATTGATCCTCGTCTGCGACACACACTCATCACACCGCTGGGGTCCAAACCCTGAGTCATGAGTCATGTTATTCAAATATCATCCGTGAGCATTGTTTGCTTCGTATTGCAATTGATTTATATTGTTACTATAACCCGTTGTCACATGTTTTGTAAAGGTTCTCTCAAAGTTATGAACAATCGTTCTTCCAGTAACATTAATATAACATTCGTTCAGAGTTATTTGGTCTTTAATAATGTTTTCAAAATGTTAGCACAAAACATTATTTATGCAATGTCTTTTCTGAAACGGTTTAGTTGGAACATTTTTTTACGTTTTAAAAGTAAAGTTTCCCATAATGTTTGCAAAATGATGAAATGGAATGTTGCCTTAACGTTTGCATAACCTAGAAATACATTTTTTTAAACGTTCTTTAAAAAACTTAATGGTAACGTTAGAAAAATGTTCTTAAACACTGAAAAAAAAAAGCTTTTCTTATTTAGTATTTTTGTCTTGTTTTCAGTCCATATATCAAAAAATTCTTAAATCAAGAAGCATTTACTAGAGAAATTATGACATAAGAAATTATAACTTGTTTTCTGGGGAGAAAAAAAACAAGCAAAATGATCTGCCAATGGAGTAAGAAGATAATCTTAATTCTAATGGAAAATAATCTTAATTCAAATGAAAAACAAGATTAGTTTTCTATATTTTCTATTGAATCTTGTTTTCCATTTGAATTAAGATTATTTTAAGAAAATCATCTTAATTCTAATGGAAAATAAGAAAATTAATCTTAATTCAAATGGAAAATCATCTTAATTCTAATGGAAAATAAGAAAAATAATCTTAATTCAAATGGAAAATAATCTTAATTCAAATGGAAAACAAGATTAGTTTTCTATATTTTCTATTGAATCTGGTTTTCCATTTGAATTAAGATTATTTTTCTCACTCCATTGGCAGATAATTTTGCTTGATTTTTCCCCAGAAAACAAGAAATAATTTCTTATGTCATTTTACTTCTCAACTAAATGCTTCTTGATATAAGAATTTATAGATATTTGGACTGGAAACAAGACAAAAATACTAAGAAAAGCATTTTTTTGCAGATGATGTGTGAAAATAAAGGTTTTGAAAAGGGGTTTCGTCATAGAAGAAGCATTTTTTCTTAGTTTGAAGATAAACGTTAAAGGTTATGTTCTGGAGTGTGTGTGTAGTGTGTGTTGTGTTCACCTTCTGGAAGACCTGAGGAGTGTATGTGGGGTGTGTGTGGAGTGTGTGTTGCATTCTCCTTCTGGAAGACCTGAGGAGTGTATGTGGGGTGTGTGTGGAGTGTGTGTGTAGTGTGTGTTGCGTTCACCCTCTGGAGGACCTGTGGAGTGTGTGTAGTGTGTGTTGCGTTCTCCTTCTGGAAGACCTGTGGAGTGTGTGTGTGTAGTGTGTGTTGCGTTCTCCTTCTGGAAGACCTGAGGAGTGTGTGTGGAGTGTGTGTGTGTAGTGTGTGTTGCGTTCACCTTCTGGAAGACCTGGTGCAGCTCCCTCAGGGACGGCCGGGAGACTCGGGTCCCGCTGATGCTCGCGGCGTTCCGGTAGAAGTCGGCGTTCGGCACCCGGTCCAGAGTGTCGTGTCCAAACGCGCTGGCGACTGACGCTCGAACCGCTCGCTTCTCGCCGGTCCGGAAGCCGTTGCTGCAGAACGACGTCTCCTCGTACTGAGGAGGATCATCTTTAGACCTCGCAAACCCGGGATTCTCCATCGAGCCACACAGAACGCTGCGTTTATGTGTGTGTGTGTGTGTGTGTGTGCAACTCGTTATATAGTTCACAGGTGGATCCTGATTGGTTGGGAAAGTGTTCTCACTCCATCAAAGGCGAAGCGCTTAAAAATTAACATGCATATTATTAGAGACGGCTTTATGATTTATGAGTGTTTTAATGTTTATGATGTCGACGTGTGTGTGTGTGGAGGTGTGATGGCTGGTCATGTGAAGTGTGTGTGTGTGTTAATGTAAAGCCAGTAACTCGCTCGGGGCGCTTCTGACACATTACACACACACTTCCTTATTGCCTGTGACTCATGGGTTGTGTAATGTTGTGACTGTCTGGTTTGACTTTGGAAAGGTTTCGCTCCTGTGGGATTAATAGGAGAGTTCACTGAGTGACCTCTGATTGGCTGAAGGTGATGTGGGCGTGGTCGTTTGACCTCTGACCCTGAGCTGTGGATTTTAGGCCGTTCATGTGTTTGACTCCATCAATCGAGTGTTTTGCTTTTTCTGTCCTTTTTCTGTGTGTGTGAGTGTGTGTGTGTGTGTGTGTGAGTGAGTGAGAGTGTGTGTGTGTGTGTGTTTGCACAGCCAAAGGATTCGCTTTTATTTGCCAACTGTCTGGAAGTAGTTTGCCATCAGTATGATTATAAACCGCCAACGCCATTATGCATTTACGACCCATTTTATATGATGCATTTCTGAGTGTAACAAGAAAAAAATAGTTAGTGTGTGTTTCAGATCTGAATGTGAGTTTGCAGTGGATTTTTCCTCCTGAAACTCCACCAACACACACACACACACACACACACACTTCTAAGGAGAAACGATAAGAGCGTCTCCATGCATTTATCCCAGAGGTGACGGAGGGCTCTGTTGTTTTCGTTGTGCACGAAATTCGACTCCACCCAACAGGAAGTCGGCCATCTTGGATGGAATGTGCGATTTTTACGTTCTGATGGTCTTACCGTGGCTAAAAACTCATGAAAGTGAACAGATAAATTAGTTGTAAGACATTTTTTGATTTGATGCTGCAGTTCAGGCCTCGTCGACTCCACAGCGCCCCCTAGGTAAAAACTGCAATGGTCCCTTTGGAAAACGTACAAAATTTTCCACACTCGTAAAAGTTTAGCAACATTTAGTAATTCGTT
Organism: Squalius cephalus; assembly: GCF_949319135.1. NCBI lineage: Eukaryota > Metazoa > Chordata > Actinopteri > Cypriniformes > Leuciscidae > Squalius > Squalius cephalus. The sequence goes on along the minus strand of NC_137127.1, from coordinate 1,126,420 downwards.
GGTCATTTGTTTTGGGTGTGGCCAGTGGACTCTATAGCGCCCCCTAACATTTCCAAATTTATTTATCGCTGTGGTTGCCACAGATTTCGTCTGATATTCACGAATTTTGGTAGAGACGTTGTCCTCAACATGACAAAAACATTTCCTATTAACTTTCATTAGCTCCGCCCAACAGGAAGTCAGCTATTTTGGATTGTTTAAAAAGGGCATGCTGTGGATTTTGAAAGACTTCTCCTTGGAGATTTATGTAAGTGGCACCAAACTTCAGTAAAGTCATGCCAAGACACTGTGGGCCCTGTTTTAACAATCTGAAACGCAAGTATCAAGCGCGAAACACAAGTAACTTTGTGGGCGGATCTAAAATGTGTTGGTCTGAAGTCGCTTCATTACTCATAGGTGTGGTTTGGGCGTAACGTGAAATAAACCAATCAGAGCGTCATCTCACATTCCCTTTAAGAGCAGGCGCGCTTGTTCCATGGCGGATTGCTATTATAACGGCGGAATGTCTTGCCACTATTGGTCAAACAGGTTTGATCCGTCATTACTACAATTAGCCTGAATAATTTGGGTAAATGTGTAAGCTAGATTTATGCCTATTTTTTCACATCTTCATGGACACCACAATGATTTCCCTCATGTGGAATATTTTTCCTTGTAATTATGTATGCAAAGTGTATGCGCGTTGTGCACACGCTACATTATGGCCAAGTATGCGCCCTTAAAATAGCAATAAATAACACACCACTGACTTTAGACTAGGTTTTTCTGTGTGTGTGTGTGTGTGTGTGTGTGTGTGTGTGTGTGTGTGTGTGTGTGTGTGTGTGTGTGTGGTCAAATCACAGAAAAAGGTTAAATCAAGTTTATTCGTTTATCCATGCAGTTCAGCTCAGTTTTCTGTCGCTCTGTGAACATGCGTTATATATCTGATTCGTGTGTTTATGTCAGTGTTATAATTAGGGCTCCATATCGGAACAACAAAATAGCAGGTAGGTAATTTTGTTAGTAACTTAATCACAGATTTTCTTTTTTCCCAGTTTAAGGAATGCTTGCTCACTTTCTTGAAAAATATGCATGTATTTATCCCTTGCAACAGTGATAACCTTATGAAAGTCATGACTTCTACATACATCTCGATTTTGACATTTTCTTCAGGAAATATCACGGATTCTTGCTATTGCAAAACCAAAGACCCTTAAAGGCAAGTCCGTTCGATTGCTGGTCATCTTAGGAACATCCCCGGCAGATACTTCAAATTCTAAGTCAAAATTGCTTCATTGGCATGACTATAATAATACAATAATGCCAAAGCTTGGAATACATGGAAGTATAATAATAACCTAGATATTTTTATGTAGGTAATGTTAGCACACAAGTACAGCTTTAATCTACTCGAATCAGGAAAATATGAAACTCTCCAAAGTAGTCTCTATCTGTTAAGACTTTAGTGCTTTACAAGAAGATCAGAAGAACACCAGAAAGTAATGTCCCTCAACTAGAGATGCACCGATATGAACATTTTGTCCGATAACTGATAATTCTTTATATATTGAAAGCCAATAACCGATATTTTGGCCAAAAAAATCTTATATAATTTTTGAGAGCCTGATTACAAAAACAATTCTTTACAAAAATAATCCATTGTTCATCAGCTTTAATATATCAGATCAATTTTTGTTATCGGGCCGATAACGCTAACATTAAAAATGAACATATATCGGCCGATACTGATATCTATCCTGCATCTCTACCCTCAACAGAAGATCAACCAAAATCCAGGACCTTAAAGGTGCAGTGTGTGATTTTTAGTGGCATCTAGTGGTGAGGTTGTGAATTGCACCCAACAGAAGTTACGGTGGCCGACAGGAAGTGATGTCGTCGTCTGAGACAGCAGAGAGTCGCCAGTTAAACAAAACTTTACAAAGTTTTTTGAAGAAAAAAACAAATTTACAAATTTTCTTTACAAAGATAAATGAAGAAATTAGGTTTACTTGATTATTCAGTAAAACGACGTTATTGCGAATATTATTGTTACTTGTTCATCATTGTGTCAGTGTTTTATTCGCTGACTTTAGCTCGCTTCTTTGCACGAAGAACAACATAGTGACGAAACGCGTTTGTCCTTTTATGGCCACTGTAGAAACATGTGGATTTAAGCGGACCCGCGGTGTGTGTAGAGAGAAACGCCTCATTCTAAGCTAATAAACACATAACGGTTCATTATGTAAGGTCTTTATACACCACTGACAACATAGTTTTGAATATGATATTGCATTTCTGTCAACAGATCCTCTTAAATATTACACAATGCACCTTTAAGAAACACTGTATTCTGATCTTTGCACATGAATAAGTTGTAAATCTCAACAAATGATCTATCATGAAGTCAATTGGAAATGCAGGATCATTTGCATAATGATTATTGCTCAGAGGAAATTGGGCAACTGTTTCTGCACTGTTACTCTGATGTTGTTGTTTTCTGCATGACAGTTTTTTCATAAATGTGGTCATAATTTCCAAAATCTCCAAGTCTCATGAAATCCAAAAGTCTCCCTACTATCACACTGATAGATTCCTGAAACTTCAGCAATCAGTTTGTGGATCAGTAGATGCCATTGAATGATATGTGGTTGTAAAGTGCAGACATTTCTGTGTCACAACTCATAACCTTGACCTTATTCGTATCGTTTGAGTGATTTGTGAGAACATTCACAACCCAAAGGAGAAATGGGAGATTTTTGTGAGATTATTTTTGTTTGAATGTGGATTTTTTTAATCAAGCTCTGAATTTGTAACTACGTTTCCAAAAGGCGTCATACAATTCACACCAAACTTTCTCAACATGACACAATATTAAAGATACTAAATTGCGAACAGGTATTAAATATCTTGAACGGTGTTGCCATGACGAGGGATTAAAGTAATGGCAAAATATCGAAATATAGCGGGAAAGCCTTTCAAATATTCTATTAACGCATGCCTTTTTTCGAACACAACAAAACTGTTTCGAATGCGCATGCGTCGCGTCTGAACGCGTTGTTGTCTTTGGAGCTCCATCGATTGATTTATAATTCTTGATTTCTCTTTAAACTCACTTACAACGAACATTTTCTACTTTTCCTCACCTCATAGTTACAACGCGGACTGTTGAGCAGACGCGTCTCAAGCCTAGTGATCCAACGCTGGATACTCTTATAGGTTACGTCCGTGGATCACGGCTGAACGCGTCTTCTCCGCATTCATTTACAAACAAACATTTTTTCGCCTATCGTGCGTCTACTCTACACCCGTACCACTAAAAAGACGGATTATATCCAAGACGTAAGCCATAAATTAGTATTAATATTGATAGCATCACTGGTAGCATCGTTGCTAACTTAACGTACTGTCCATCTGTTAAATTGGTGAATATATCAGATGTAAGTAGTCTACCTTTTGGTGCAGGTGAGGACACATTTGAGCTGCACGCGGTGCAGTCCGAGCTGGAAGCTGTTGAGAAACAGATCCACGACCTTTTAGTGAGACAAGCCGAGCTGATAGACCGGCGTTTGGCTCTTGAAACATCACGCGCCGATGCACACAAATCAGAGATTAACGTTACTAACCCGCTGACTCCGACCTCGTCTACTCCGTGCGTTTCTCAGCATCGGTCCCGCGCGCCGAGGTCGCGATCAGCCATGGTCTCGTTCACTCTGGCTCCAACACGCCACCACGAAGCCTGGATGGTTCCGCAGCGGAAGACGCGAGTCAGGTCTAGACCAAGAAAACTGTCTCCGACCCTCCCGGTTTTCGAGATATCCACACAAAACCGCTTCTCCCCTCTTCGCGAAACAGAACGCGATGCAGTGATCATCGGCGATTCCATCGTTCGACACGTACACGCTACGTTAAATAAAAGTAAGGTGCATAGTCACTGCTTTCCTGGTGCTCGTGTTTCTGAAATCGCCGCTCGCGTTCCCGAGATTCTGAACGAGCGCGTCGGAACTGTGGTTCTGCACGCGGGAGTGAACGACATCAGGCTGCGCCAGACGGAAGTTCTGAAGAAAGACTTCAGGAATCTGATCGATACGGTACGCAGCACATCGCCTGATATAACGATCATTGTGTCAGGACCGCTTCCCACGTACCGACTAGGACATGACAAGTTTAGTAGATTATTCGCGCTAAATGAATGGTTAATGTCATGGTGCAATGAGCAGAAACTGCTCTTTGTAAATAATTGGAATCTGTTTTGGGAGCGTCCTAGGCTTTACCGTGCTGATGGCTTACACCCAAGCAGATTCGGATCGGATCTTCTGTCAGATAACATCTCCAAAATGTTAAATACATTTTGACTAGTAACCAAAAGTCCAAATCATAGTCTCTGCTGCACCAATTTAACTGATATAAATAGTGTTGAACATTGCATAGAAACTGTGTCTATTCCTCGTTTAGTGAGATCAAATAATAAATCTACTGCAGGATCTAGAAAAAATCTAATTGTTATTAAACCAGAGAATGTTGCTATTAGTAATCAAAAACAATTTCTAAAGCTAGGTCTTCTAAACATTAGATCACTCACACCTAAGGCAGTTATTGTAAATGAAATAGTCACAGATAATAGCTTCGATGTACTTTGCCTTACTGAAACCTGGCTTAAACCAAATGATTATTTCGGTCTAAATGAGTCTACTCCATCAGGATACTCCTATAAGCACGAACCCCGTCTGATTGGTCGTGGCGGCGGTGTTGCAACAATCTATAGAGATATTCTCAATGTTACTCAGAAAACGGGCTATAAGTTTATTTCGTTTGAAGTACTTGTACTAAATGTTACGCTCTTAGATGTTAGAAAAACATCCCTATTATCTCTAGCCTTGGCTACCTTATATAGACCGCCTGGGACTTACGCTGATTTCCTAAAAGAGTTTGCAGATTTTCTCTCAGACCTATTAGTTAATTTCGATAAAGCATTAATTGTTGGAGACTTTAATATCCACATAGATAATTCAAATGATGCACTAGGGGCTGCGTTTACAGATTTATTAAACTCCTTTGGGGTCAAGCAAAACGTTACCGGACCAACTCATCGTCTAAATCATACACTCGATTTAATTATATCACATGGAACCGATCCAACCGATATAGATATCATTCCACAAAGTGACGATGTCACTGACCATTACATGGTAACTTGCATATTACGTACCCCTGTAATATATCATGCTGCGCCGCGTTATCGATTAGGCAGAACAATCCTTCCATCCACCATAGATAATTTTTCAAATAGCTTATCTGATCTGTCTCAGCTGCTGCCTGAACCCAAACAAACAGATGAACTTGAGGAATTAACTAGCATTATGAGCACCATTCTCTCTGGAAAATTGGATATTGTTGCACCCATTAGACTAAAAAAGGTCAGAGAGAAAAGTAAAGCACCATGGTACAACAATACTACGCATGTTCTAAAGAGAGAAACCCGTAATTTAGAGCGTAAATGGAAAAAAACTAACTTAGAGGTCTTTAGAATCGCGTGGAAAGACAGTATGTCACGTTATAAAAAGGCCCTAAAAGAGGCCAGGGTTGAGTATCTCCGCAAACTAATAGAAAACAACCATAACAATCCTAGGTTCTTATTTAACACCGTGGCTAGACTAACAAATAAACAGATGTCTCCTGAACAAAATATTCTGTTACAGTTTAGTAGTAATGATTTCATGAAGTTCTTCACTGAGAAAATAGAAAACATCAGAACCACAATTGTAAACGTTCAATCCTCAATCACGCCTTATAACTCAGCCTCAACTATCACCCCGCAAGAACAATTACAGTGCTTTACAACTATAGAACAAAAAGAGTTAAATAAACTTATCACTTCATCTAAAACAACAACATGTTTACTAGATCCTATACCAACTAAACTATTGAAAGAAGTGTTACCTGTAGTGGAAGAGCCTCTCCTCAATATTATTAACTCGTCTTTATCATTAGGTTATGTTCCAAGAACATTTAAACTGGCAGTTATAAAACCTCTCATTAAGAAACCACAATTAGATCCACATAATCTAGCAAATTATAGACCCATTTCAAATCTACCTTTTATGTCTAAAATACTAGAAAAAGTTGTGTCCACTCAACTGGGCTCTTTCTTGCAAGAAAATGACATCTATGAAAAGTTTCCGTCTGGATTCAGGCCGCATCATAGCACTGAAACTGCGCTCGTTAAAATCACAAATGATTTACTCTTAGCTTCTGACCAAGGCTGTATCTCAATATTAGTTTTACTTGATCTTAGTGCTGCGTTCGATACTATAGATCATACAATACTCTTAGATCGACTACAAAATTATACTGGTGTTCAAGGACAAGCATTAAGCTGGTTTAGATCGTATTTATCTGACCGCTACCATTTTGTTTATTTAAATGGAGAAAAATCTATCATAACTCCAGTAAACTATGGAGTGCCGCAGGGATCTGTGTTGGGCCCTCTATTATTCTCAATATATATGCTGCCACTTGGAAATATTATAAGGAAACATGGAATTAGTTTCCATTGTTATGCTGATGACACTCAAATATATATTTCATCACGGCCAGATGAAAACGCTAAATTATCCAAATTGACAGAGTGTGTTAAAGATATAAAAGATTGGATGACGCGCAATTTTCTTTTATTAAATCCAGACAAGACAGAGGTAATACTTATCGGTTCAAAAAAACCCCCACAAAATCTCTCACAATACAACTTTAACATCGTAGGATGTCCTGTTACTTCATCCTCTACAGTAAAAGACCTGGGTGTTATACTTGACTGCAACCTGTCTTTTGAAAATCATATTTCATATGTTACAAGAACAGCCTTTTTCCACCTTAGAAACATTGCTAAGCTACGTAATATGCTATCAGTTTCTGACGCAGAAAAGTTAGTTCATGCATTCATGACCTCGAGACTAGATTACTGTAATGCTTTATTAGCTGGTTGTCCTGCATCCTCAATAAACAAGCTACAGTTAGTCCAAAATGCCGCCGCTAGAGTTCTTACTAGATCAAGAAAATATGATCATATAACACCAATTTTATCATCACTACATTGGTTACCTATAAAGTCCCGTATTAATTACAAGGTATTGCTACTGACTTATAAAGCCCTAAACGGCTTAGCTCCAGTCTATTTAACCGATCTTCTATCGCCCTATAATCCATCGCGCTCTTTAAGATCACTAAATTCGAGGCTTTTGGTCATTCCTAGGATATCCAGATCCACCAAAGGAGGGAGAGCATTTTCACATTTAGCTCCAAAACTCTGGAATAGTCTTCCGGATACTGTTCGTTGCTCAGACTCGCTCTCCCAGTTTAAAACTAGATTAAAGACGCATCTCTTCAGCCAGGCATTCATATAATACTTTTAATCTTACAGTTAAATCCGGTCTCTAGTTCATAAACGCCAGAGGAGAACTGGCCCCCGACTGAGCCTGGGTTCTCCCAAGGTTTTTTTTTTTCTCCATTAGGTCACCTGATGGAGTTTTTCGGTTCCTTGCCACTGTTGCCTTTGGCTTGCTCAGTTGGGGATATTTGGATATTTAATTTAACTAATCAATCAACTATACTATTGATCAGCATTACCAAACATGGACGTTCCATTAGAAACAAACATTGATGTATTGTTTTAATTTATTACTGTGAAGCTGCTTTGATACAACCTATGTTGAGAAAAGCGCTATATAAATAAACTTGACTTGACTTGACTTGACTTGACTAAAGCTCTTGCCTGAAATATTCCTCTAAGAATACTCCTCGTTGTAATGTCTCTCAGCCATCTCTCTTTCTACAGTCTTTCTTTAAATCTCTCTCACTCACTCTCCTCCCCCTTCATGATGACACACCCCCTGCTTCTTATTGGCTCACTCTCTCTCCTCCCCCTTTCATGAGTGGACACGCCCCCTACTGCTGATTGGCTCACTCTCTCTCCTCCCCCATCATGAGTGGACACGCCCCCTACTGCTGATTGGCTCACTCTCTCTCTCCTCCCCCTTCATGAGTGGACACGCCCCCTGTTGCTGATTGGCTCACTCTCTCCTCCCCCATCATGATGACACTCCAAAAGGCGTCATACGATTCACACCAAACTTATTATAGATACTAAATTGCGAACAAGTATTAAATATCTTGAACGGTGTTGCCATGATGAGGGATTAAAGTAATGACAAAATATGGAAACTGGAAGAGTGTCATATCTTGTAAATAATAAATTATACACCATTTCTATATAAAATAATACAAATTAAAAAAAACACGTTTTATTATTTTAATATATAATTAATGCATTATGTGCAAGTTAAAAATAGACAGATTTTGTGCTGGTTGAAAGAAAGAAAGAAAATCAAATGTAGTACTATGCCTATTTTTAAATAGAGAAAACATGGAAAAATACTTCTGGAACCAGCGCCATGAATTTACAAGGTAAATAAAGTGAATTTTTAATTTCATGTTTTAGGAAATAAACTGACAGCAAAAGGAAGGTCCATAATTGTTTTATTCCAGCAGATGAATAAACACAGACCATCTTCAGCATCAGAGAAACACAGTGGTCTTCATCTTCGTCATCCTCACACACACACACACAGATGATTCCATGAGATATATGCTACCGTCGCTAAATGAAGGCACAGAATCCAGTCCGAGTAACAGTAAGGCAGATTCACAGCACTAGAACATGAGATGAGCTACGCTTTCATCGGTGCATCACTCGGATCCGGCTCGCTTTCTCTGCTGTTGTCATGGTGACACACCCTTCTGTCACTCAAACAAACAAACACACACAGAGGTGTCACGATTTCAGACATTACATTCAAGAATTTTCCCTCTCAAAGTCTCTGCGGTTTAGTTTCTGTGTGCAGATGTTTTTATAGGCAGTACGTGAAGAGAGTGATTGCAAATATGTGCTAGAAACACAAAAGTCGAGACGATGTTTTCAATGCTTTAAGGTTTCACAGCTTCTCAGAAACAGCAGGTTATTTGAGTCCGGTCGGCCTCAGAGATGCAGATCACAGTAAACAGGAGAGCTAGGCCAGAAACGTTCTCTACGCAAACGTACTTCAGTACTAAACGGACGGACAGCATGAATGAACGGGCGAAATTACCCCGTTTACATCCTCACACGTGTGCCATCTTGTTTTCTTTTTAGTTCAAGTCTTTTCTCCTCTTCCCTGAGATGCCCAGTGGCTAGATGACGTGACATCATACTCCAAATTCACTGTAAAAAAATGATATCCTTCCTCAGTTTTTTTGTCTTGTTTTCCAAATTTCTAAACATTCTTAAATCTTAAATGACTGAAGATATTAACACCAATGGTACTAGTGTATGGAGTAGAAACTTCCCGCTTAGGTCTCTCCAGCGACGGAAAGCTTTTCAAATATTCTATAACCGCGTGTCCTAAAGCTCTTGCCTGAAATATTCCTCTAAGAATACTCCTCGTTGTAATGTCTCTCAGCCATCTCTCTTTCTACAGTCTTTAAATCTCCTTCTTACTCACTTTCTCTCCTCCCCCTCCTCATGAGTGGGCACGCCCCTACTGGTGATTGGCTCAGTCTCTCTCCTCCCCCTTCATGAGTGGACACACCCCCTACTGCTGATTGGCTCACTCTCCTCCCCCTTCATGAGTGGACACGCCCCCTACTGCTGATTGGCTCACTCTCTCCTCCCCCTTCATGAGTGGACACGCCCCCTACTGCTGATTGCTTCACTCTTTCCTCCCCCTTCATGAGTGGACATGCCCCCCCTACTGCTGTTTGGCTCACTCTGTCTCCTCCCCCATCATGAGTAGACACACCCCCTACTGCTGATTGGCTACAAGTGTGTTGTGCTGCTCAGTCCTATAAAATTTAGCAGCATTTCTCAGAAATCTCTTACTGCACCTTTGATTTTGAGCAATTTTTCAGAAAACAATACTTAATATCTTAAGTCAGCTTAAGTCTCAAATAAATGCATCTTGATTTAAGAATGTTTAGATACAGTATTTGTACTGGAAAACAAGACAAAAACACTTTATGCGTGTGATGTAGGAGATCTCGATGAATTCTCACACTGCTTAAGGACGTTCATGCAGGAAGCGTTCTTGTGGTCCATCGCAGCATCAAGCTGACGTCTTTGGCCATTGCATTTGCATCACTGAACATTATGCTTTCTTTTAGGGGATGGTGTGTTTACGGCCCCTTATGATGCGAAGGCTTTATGATTTATGGCGAAGGCTTTGTGCTTTCCTGTAGCTCAAACAGTAGAGCATTGGCGCTTGCAACGCCAAGATCATGGGTTCGATCCCCAGGGAAAGCAAGAACTGATAAGTATGTAAATGTGAGCCTTGAAATGCAATGTAAGTCACTTTGGATAAAGGCGTCTGCCAAATGCATAAATGTAAATGTATGGGGCTCTAGCTTTGGGAAGGTGTTCTCAGGTGAGAGCGTATTCAAACGTGCCCTTCTCCAGCCCCTCGAGCCCGTCGCCCCAGCTCGAGGACGGCATGCTACTGTAGGGGTCCAACAGGATCCGGAAACACCTGACGATCAACAAGCCCAGAAACACCAGCAACATCCCCACAAACGCGAAGGCCGTCTTCTGCTCCAGGCTCAGGGAATAGGCCATGATGTCTCCGCTGCTCATGGCCGCCAGACTGTGGTTGTAATGAACGCTACACATGTTCCCGGACGAGCCCCTTCATCCTCACGCGTCGATATTGGGGATCAACGAGGATGGATGGACGCCTGTGAAGGTAAGGGATATTTTAAGGAATCAATCAGACACTGGCTCATTTCAAAGCAGCACATCATAACTGTTTTGCTTATTTCCATGTTTAAGTTTCATTAGTGTGTAATGTTGTTGTATGAGCTTGAAAAACATCTGCAAAGCACAAAGTCCCTGCAAATGGAGTTACTGATAAGAATGTAAATGTGTACCTTGAAATGCAATGTTAGTCGCTTTGGATAAAGACGTCTGCCAGATGCAAATTTAAATTTATGGGGTTCTAGCTTTGGGAAAGTGTTCTCAGGCACTAAAAACGCCTGCCCAGTAGGTGGCGATGTCACTTTGTAAAGAAACTTTGCGCCTTTAGACTGAACACGTAATATGCATGTGCATGACGTCACTGTTTTCACAAATTCGTGTTTTTGTAGTTTAAACAGAGATAATAATGGTATCGTTTTCAAAGCGATGTGTGTGTGTGTGTGTGAGTGAGTAAGTGTGTGAGAGTGTGATAGGTGGGGGATCAACAAGGATGGATGGACGCTTGTGAAGGTAAGGGCCCTATTTTAAGGTTCTAAGCACATAGTCTAAAGTACAGGTGCACTTAGGTCGTGTCCGAATCCACTTTTTCTAGTTTAATGACGGGAAAAAAGGTCGGTGCTCCCGGTGCATGATCTAAAAGGGTCGTCCCTATTCTCTTAATGAGTAACGGGTGTGTTTTGGGCATAACGTGCAATAAACCAGAGTTTCATCTCCCATTCCCTTAAAAAGCCAGTTGTGCTCGTGCCATGGCGGATTCACTATTCACAAATATTTTTCTAAATGTTAATCATTTGTTAACAAACAAGTATTCATTACTTCAATTAGCTCATTATTTCTGCATTAAATTATTACATTGTTTAAATTTATACATTTTTAGCTAACTGTGATTTGTATATGTACATTTCTGAAATACCTAACTTAGACAGTTTCCTCTGATAACAGATCACTCTTTTGTGGACCTGCCTATAGGCTCATATTACTAACACGCTCTTTAAATAACAAAAAAATACTGCGCCATTGACTTTAGACCAGGTTCCAGTTGGTCAACGGCTCAGTCTATTTCTGTTCCTCAAAATAACAATGCTCCAACAATGCGCCTGAACACACACTCGTTCTCAGACCAGCAGCCAATGAGCGAACAAATTGGTAAAAATGCATTTGCTATTTAAACAACGTGGCGCAGGACATAAAAATGAAAACTGCGTCGGGCTGAAACTAGCAAAACACACTTGCGTCGCGCCTGCCGCTGCACTGCACCGGGTGTATGATAAGGGCCTATTTTCTATTTTGCTTATTTCCATGTTCACCTGTCTTTTGTTTGTAATGTTGCTGTTTGAGCATGAAAAACATCTGCAAAGTCCCTCTAAAGGGAGTTATTCGGTATACGTTTACACAACAACACTAATAAAAACGGAAAGGTTTTTCCTTTGCATTGTTCATGTACAAGTTCTCGAAACGATCCCTGTTCACCAGAATCCACGAAAACGACTAAAAACACTGTATTCTGCTGCCTGGCCAGTAGGTGGCGATGTCACTTTGTAAAGAAACAATGCGCCTTTAGACTGAACACGTAATATGCATGTGCATGACTTCACTGTTTTCACAAATGCACGTTTTTGTAGTTTACACTGAGACAATAATGTTATCGTTTTCAAAAACTTGCACTTTAAAAACTTGGTTTGCGTCTTCAAGCCACCAAATCGAACAGCCAAAACGCATAACGTTTTATGTTTTAAGTTGAAAACGGTGTCGTGTAAACAGCCCCTATATCAGTGTCAGTGTTTCTGACCTCCTGAAACGCCTCCATTGTAGTCTTGAGTTTCTTCCGGGAATGAAAACATCACAATATTCCTCATTTAAATAATTAATGCACAGAATAAAGGGGCGGGGCCTGGTTGCGTTAGTTAGTAGTGTTAAACTGGCGGTTATGCTAAGGGGCGGGACATTTCCCAAACACACTCGAAGTGCTCGACCAATCACAACACACTGCTCCAGCCGACCAATCAGAGCACAGTGTGCTTTTCAGAAGGAGGGGCTTCATAGAGACAGGAAGTAAACAGAGCGTTACTGACAGACTGGGAAGAGAGGAGCCGCAACAATGGAGAATATGAGGAGAATAATCAACATTCAAGCAGGAAAACCTGTTCTAGTAGAGCCTGAAACAACATCAAGACTTTGTGTAATAATAATAATGAGACTTCATAGATTTACATAGGCCTATTTATTGTTTACACCTTGTACACATTATGCCAAAACATATTTTTGGAAACAGCCTTCCATAAACAACATGACATTAACAAATAACAGACACATCAACATTTACTCATTTATGTCACTAGTGGCCAACGAATGGAATCTCATAGTGGAGCATTGCATAAAATAATAGTGTGGACAATACAGGATACAGGAATATTTTGACTAGATGTACATGCAAACTTCCTTCAAGTCTTTAATAATCGCTGAAGTGCATGTAAATATGGCCAGTGTGGCACAACAGAAAGACTGAAAGAATGAATGCAGGCGTAATGAATCATGGAGAAAGTCGTCTTACCGGCTGAGGAATTAAGTGAATTCTTCTGATGTTATATTCGTATTTCTAAGAGCAAAATTATCAGTAGTGTTCGAGTGAACTATCACTGAAAAGTTCTAGCAATAGACAGTGTTCACTGGTGCATCATGACGAATCATTAATGCAAAATTATATCTTCAGTAAACCGGTGGGATGAAAGTGTGTGAGTGAGAGAGAGTGTGTGCAAGATTGTGTAAGTGTGTGTGCATGAGTATGTTGTGTGTGTGTGTGTGTGTGTGTGTGTGTGTGTGTGTGTGAGAGACTCCCTTGCTCTATTAGTAACCAGCATAAGTCTCATCACAGGTGATATGAACCGTCTCTCAGAACTGCAGCAGAACTGGAGCCGAATGCAGCAAAACACACACTTGAGGAGCCAGAGCTGGCCGCGTTTGCAGAGTCAGACACTCGGACGACATGTTTAATCTGAGCATGCAGGAGGACGACCTGTTGCGTTCAGTGGCTCGACCGAGAACCGCATGTCATCATCATGCAGAGGGAAACAGTTTCAGAGAGAGACGAGGAGGAGGAGGATGAAGAAATCAATCAATCTCACCTTCATTTCGGCCTCATTCTGTCAGTGTGTGTCGGTGGTTCCCCTCATCATCCCTGCAGAGAAGTGTGTGTAAGCTCCTCCGGCTCGAGAGAGAGACTCAGTCCTCCTGCCTGCGCTTCCCGAGCTCTCTCACACACACACACACACACACACACACACACTCTCAGATCAGAAACCACTTGTTAGTCTCAGCTGCTGATGCTCCTGTTCCTGGTTATTTGGTTTGCTCTGTGAATTCCCAGAAGGCTGTTCTTCTCGAGATGAGAGCTGGCTCTTTCTGAGTGCCAACTCAATTAGACCTTGTTCTTAAAGCATCGTTAGATGAACTGATGCGGCTCAGCCTGCTTTTAAAGGCACAGTGACGCCCTTTAACCCAATTCAATACCGCAATACAAGATTTTTCAGATCTGAAGAAAATGTGAGAGATTCGGGTGTGTTGTGGGTGGTTACCAAGGTGTTGCTAGGGTGTTGTGCGTAGTCATTCGAGAGTTTGAAGGTGTTTGCTATGGGGCAGGAGTTTTCAAACTGTGGTGAACTAGAGAAAAACTAATGTAAAAAATCTAGAAATAATTAAACAATGCATTTTTAAAAAGGATTAAAATCAAACATTTGATTAAATTTTTTTATAATTAATACAATTTGATTTAAATAAATAAATATAAAATTACAATAAATAAAACATTTGATTAATAGGATAAATAAATAAGACAAAATGATACAAATAAATAATAAAACAAGATTAAACTATAAAAAATATTTTATTAAAAATGAGCTAATAGTAAAAATGTATTTGTATAAATAAATATAAACTGATGAAACTAAATAACAAATAATTAAAAAGGCAAACTGATCTCAATAATCAAAAAACCAAAATAAGATTAAACTAACTAACTAAAAATGATTAAAATAAAACATTTGATTAAAATATATGAATGTATTAATAATAAACTTTAATATATATATATATATAATAAGATTAAACTAACTAAATAAAAATTATTCAAATAAATAAAACATTTGATTAAAGGAAAATTGATCTTAATAATATAATATTAATTAAATAAAACAAAACATGTTTTAAAAAAAAATACACATTTAAAAATATAAAATATGATTAAACTATCTAAATAAAACATTAAAATTTATTAAAAAATAAATAAGACAAATTGATCTTAATAATAATATATATATATATATATAGGCTATTAAAATAAATACAACACTAAATTAAAATGACAAATAAATAAATAAAAAACACATGTACAGAACAGTACTACAATTAGTAGAAAACAGTAATAATGTAATTTAATATAAACTAAATGTTTTCCAAATAATATTTTACACATTTATATCAATTGGGTTTTTAAACATGAAAAAGTCTTATGATTGGGTCATACGAGTGAGGATAACCTGTGGGATTTTTCCATCCGTTTTTTATGTGATACGCTCTACTGGCATTATAAAACTAGTTTATTGCACAGTATATCATGACTCTCACTCCTTTTACATTTATTTGACGCTTTTATATGAAGCGAATTCGAGGAATACAACAAGTCATTCATCTTCAAGAGGCAATAAACACGAGAAGTGCTAGAAAGTTTCAGACGGCGTTCAGATACAGTACTTTTTTATTTCTTTTTTTTATTATATCATAACAAAAGTAACACAGATTGACAATAATATATTACATGCCAGGGAGCAGGACAATAATATACCTTTTTAAAAGATTATCAGACTTTACAGCTTTCTTTACTGGAAGAGTCAGAAATCAAATACATATATTGTTTTGACTCTTCCAGAAAAAGGTTAAAGAAAGGCTTACACTTACAATATTTACACTTGTGTACAAAATACCTGGCGAGAAACCAAATGAGATTGAGTAAATAAAAAACATCTGACTGTCCTCTTTCACAATGTAAATAGGCTAACCCAGATTAACATATTCATATTTCAATGAGATTTCAGGATAAAAAAAACTTAAAATGTTCTAAATTCTTAGTATACTCACTATACCAAAATAATGAGATTCATCTTCAGTTTGGAGACCACAGAAGAAGCAATTTACATCAAAGTCGTCAGAAATAAACCTTTGTAAAAAACATTTTGTGGGACAGCAATGATGTATAAGACACTTCTTTGATCTTATCATACAAAAATATATTTTGCCCACACTCTTAATTTCACCCAATCTGTTTCAACAAAAGATGGCAATAGGACAAGAGACATATTTCTGGAACAGAGCATGAATACTCCTGTTTACTCCTGATTTGGTGGTTCAGATACAGTACTGAAAGGATTATTATTTTCAGGATAATAGTTATAACTGTGAATCGTATTTGATACTGTGTTGTATAAAGCGCTATAGACATAACAGTGACTTGACTTTGAAAGCTATGAGGAACACAAATGCATTTATCCCAGCTAGGGGCCTTCACAGATTTTAGCGGGAAAAAACATTTCAGCCTCCAGCAATATCTCAAACGCCATTTTCCTCTCGCGTCTTCTCGCGATAACTGAGCGCGGACGCGCGCTTGAGAGAGATTAGCAGTGATGGCGGACGCGGAGCAGGCGCTCGATCTCACTGACAACAAGCAAGAAGAATCAGGCGATTCTCCGACTGACGAAGGAGAGCCAGAGCCCCAGCAGACACAGGAGAACACAAATGGCGTTAAAACGTAATTTGGATCTTTTTAAATCACAAATACTGCATGTGTTGCGTCTATTACGTGCGTGTTGTTTGCGCGGCCTGCGCGCGTTCACATAGAAAAAACGAATTGCGTTTGTTTCTATCTAAAGTTCAGTCGCGGTTCGTCACGAGTGTATCTTTAGATAGTTTCTCCAATTTTCTGTTCCTCTCAGCGCGTATTTTTCTGTCATCGGTTTGTTTTGTGGCGCTGCTTTCATTAGCGGCGCGCGCCAATCAGAGCGGTAACCCATGGCAACCGCCCCATCGTTAGCGATTGTTCGTTGTTAAAGTCACCATGAAATCAAAATGGACAATTCTTGGGGTTTTTATGGAATATTGCAGCAAATCACAACCATCCAATCAATTCCTCGCTGTCAAAATCAAGCCACGCCCACATTGTTCTTTTATTTTATTCATTGCGTAAAAGAACAATAACAATATACAAGTATAGAGTATCACAATGTATGCAACTGTTATCTATTACTTTCATAATAGCATCAAAGGAAACAACAGAAAGAAAAATAAATAGAAATAATAATAAAAAAAAAAAAATATATATATATAGGATGTCTTATAAAAAATGAAAAAAGAAAAGGATTCAGAAATTCTATACATCTGTTTTACTTTTTTATTTCTTGCATCTTTTAGGGCCTCAATATAATGCTGAAGTTCAATTTTAAGTAATATGATGCTAGGTTTATTATGGAAAGAGAGGACGAGCGTCTAAATGTGTCTAAAAATGTTTTTGTTTGTAGTGATTTTTTTTTTTTTTTTTTTTTTAAGTGAAAATTAATTTACATAATGGTTTTTTTTTCAGGGGTTTTATCACTAAATGTTGACAGAACCATTGGTGGAAATTAAAACAAAAATGTATTTTTCCATGATATACAAACAATATATATATATAATATATATATAAAAAATTTTTTTTTTTTTTTTTTTGTAAATAGGCCTTTAGCCTGTGTAGCTGAACTGTTTTGTACTATCTGATGTGTGTTGAAGTGTCATCTTCTCTCTGTGTGTTTGCAGCGATGCCGAGGAGAAGCCGGAGCCCAAAGAGAAAAGCTCCGGGGGCCGGAAGTCTCACCGCTACCATCCGTATAAAGAGCGTCACGCTGGCGGAGACAAGAAGGCCTCGCTCAGGAACC
The DNA here is from genome assembly GCF_949319135.1 of Squalius cephalus. Classification (NCBI taxonomy): domain Eukaryota; kingdom Metazoa; phylum Chordata; class Actinopteri; order Cypriniformes; family Leuciscidae; genus Squalius; species Squalius cephalus. The sequence goes on along the minus strand of NC_137127.1, from coordinate 1,108,711 downwards.
GGGTGTTCATTAGCAATATCCCTTATGATATGAAGTGGCAGGCTATTAAAGATCTAATGCGCGAGAAAGGTAACGCACACAGACAGCGCAGCGTCCCCGTCCCGTCCTCTCCCTCTCTCGTATCTGTCATGTAGAACGAGCGTGTTTTCTTCGTCTCCGGACGCTGTTCTGGCCGGTGTGAACATGTTTTTGACTCTAGGCTATTCTGGTATCTGCTGTAGTCTCTCACTAGCTTGATCTCACTGATATTTTGAAGGATTTGTACAGGTGGGTGGTCAAACCTGTGATTTTTCTACATCTTTGCACTAGAGCTGCACGATTAATCGCAATGAAACCGCACGCGATTTGGCAAAGGCTGCGATTGTTTTATGCGCAGTTTGTCAGTGATCGGTAGTAAATACTCCTCCATCTGAACACCAGCAACACACACACACCAAATATACCTCTGAACACCAGAGGGCGTCACACACACACACACACCACATATCTCTCTGAACACCTGAGGGTGTTACACACACACACACACCACATATCTCTCTGAACACCTGAGGGTGTTACACACACACACACACCACATATCTCTCTGAACACCTGAGGGCGTCACACACACACACCACATATCTCTCTGAACACCTGAGGGCGTCACACACACACACACCACATATCCCTCTGAACACCTGAGGGCGTCACACACACACACACCACATATCCCTCTGAACACCTGAGGGCGTCACACACACACACACCACATATCTCTCTGAACACCTAAAGGCGTCACACACACACACACACCACATATCCCTCTGAACACCTGAGGGCGTCACACACACACACACCACATATCCCTCTGAACACCTGAGGGCGTCACACACACACACACCACATATCTCTCTGAACACCTAAAGGCGTCACACACACACACACACCACATATCTCTCTGAACACCTGAGGGCGTCACACACACACCACACACACACACACCACATATCTCTCTGAACACCTGAGGGCGTCACACACACCACATATCTCTCTGAACACCTGAGGGCGTCACACACACACCACATATCTCTCTGAACACCTGAGGGCGTCACACACGCACCACATATCTCTCTGAACACCTGAGGGCGTCACACACACACCACATATCTCTCTGAACACCTGAGGGTGTTACACACACACACACACACACACACACACACACACCACATATCTCTCTGAACACCTGAGGGCGTCACACACACACCACATATCTCTCTGAACACCTGAGGGTGTTACACACACACACACACACACACACACACACCACATATCTCTCTGAACACCTGAGGGCGTCACACACACACCACATATCTCTCTGAACACCTGAGGGCGTCACACACACACCACATATCTCTCTGAACACCTGAGGGCGTCACACACACACCACATATCTCTCTGAACACCTGAGGGTGTTACACACACAAACACACACACACCACATATCTCTCTGAACACCTGAGGGCGTCACACACACACCACATATCTCTCTGAACACCTGAGGGTGTTACACACACACACACACACTCTCTCTGAACACCTGAGGGTGTTACACACACACACACCACATATCTCTCTGAACACCTGAGGGCGTCACACACACACCACATATCTCTCTGAACACCTGAGGGTGTTACACACACACACACACACTCTCTCTGAACACCTGAGGGCGTCAAACACACACACACCACATATCTCTCTGAACACCTGAGGGCGTCACACACACACACACACACACACACACACACACACACACACACACCACATATCTCTCTGAACACCTGAGGGCGTCACACACACACACACACACCACATGAGTAAATACAATGAGTAAACAAACAAAAGACATGTAGAAAAAACAGTGACAAACTTAAAAGTTAAACAAAAATGTGAAAATGTTTATAGATTGAAACACACTTTGCCGTTTCTTATCTTTTAAACCCAATATTGTGTTTAGGTGTTGTTGAATTTCTGATCTTAAAATTAAAAACAAAGGCTGTTTTCCTCCAAATTTACATTTATGAATACTAAATTTAGCTAACAGAAGAAGCAGATTAATGTTCCTTATGATAAGATTTGTCATAAGAGAAATAAACAACACATTTTTAAAGCAGAGTCACTCCAGGAAAGCCCTATGAGCTTCACACTCTCTGTCTCTGAATAACCAGAAGACTGAGACGCTTTGATTAAACATGAGTAATAAACACACGACTGCCTTATTCTGTGTCAGAAGCTCATCATCTCACAGAAGGAGGAGCTCAGCTGTCCTTATGAAGTGAGTTTGGAGGAAAAGCGTGTTATTAATGTTGTCTTTTGTTGGACAAGAGGTTCATAAATGCGTCTCATGTCTGGAAAGATGTTTGACGCGTGTTGCTTTTTCAAATGCACGTTATAAGCGACTCGAACTCAGTGCTTTCAGAGTGAGCAGCGTTTACTGAGCCGTACGTCTCTGACAAGCTGCGCATTACAAATGATCTCAGCCTTGGCCATTTCAAAATCGAGATAAGCCAAATCGGTTTAAAGGAGTAGTTCACTTTAAAATGGAAGTTAGCCCATGATTTACTCACCCTGAAGTCATCCTAGGTGTATATGACTTTCTTCTTTCAGACGAACACAATCTGAGTTATATTAAAAAATGTCCTGGCTTTTCCGAGCTTTATAATGGCAGTGGATCGCAACCAACAGATTGAAGCTCATAAAAGTGCATCTATCCATCATAAACAAACTCCAAACGGGTCCGAGGGGTTAATAAAGGCCTTCTGAAGCAAAACGATGAGTTTGTGTAGGAAAAACACTCATATTTAAAACTTTATAAAGTAAAATAAAATTGGTCGTTTGGCTGGAAGCTAGAATTTTATTTTCATGTTAAATGTGAATATTTTTCTTCCACAAACTCATGGCTTCGCTTTAGAAGGCCTTTATTAACCCGACAGAGCAGTGTGGAGCACTTTATGATGGACAGATGCACTTTTTATAATGTTAAATTTAAATGAATGTTATTTTATCATTTTTTATCATTATATTTTTATTTATATTTTAATTTTAAAAAGAGGATAACTCGGTGTAGGCAACACCGATTTCTGTCGTTGTTCTCTGTATTGACAGCACTCCAAATGTACAAAAAAATGAGCTCAATGTTAAAATTGACCGGAGTTCTCCTTTAAGTCATCTGCTTTAAACATTACAATCCTCATGATAACTTTCGTTAACTTTACATGAAGTAAATCCACTTCAAAAGCTAATTACTCCTGGACAGCAGTGCCATAGAGATATACAGAGCGACCGCAAAAACGGAAGTTAAAAGACAATATTGTAAAGATGGCGGCGCCCTCGTTTCTCTGGCGCATAAGGGCTATAAAGCTTGAAAGAGCCATGACATATTTTTGTATACGAACTCTGGTTGTATTCGCCTGAAAGAAGAATGTCATATACACTAGGATGGGTTCAGGGCGAGTAAATCATGGGCTAACTCTCATTTTGAAGTGACGTACTCCTCTAAGTGCGATTGAGTTGCGGTTGCTCGCGCTGCTCTACTTTGCACCTGTATATAGTGGAATAAATGCATCGGTTTGAGGCGGCGCTCGTGGAGCGGGCCGCAGGGTTCAGGTGTATGTGTTAGCGTTGCACTCGGGGCGATCCACTGGTGATTTAAATGCCTTGTTCTCTGTGGTATTTTCCCTTTGTATGTCTCATGTAGTTGGTGAGGTTACATACGTGGAACTCTTTAAGGATGGAGAAGGAAAGTCAAGGGTAAGTGTTGGTGAATCTGCGAGGTTAAAATCGCATTCCGGTAGAGCCGATTACACTGTTGTTCCTTTGACCTTTGGGATGGATGGTGTGTTGATGTTACAGTAAAGACTATTATGATGATTATTTTGGAGGTGCTGACCCGTTTGGCTGGGGTCCATCTGTCTCACATCTGATGATTGCTTAGGTGTTTTTTGATTTGGATTTAAGATCATGCCAACTGACCTACGAGAGTCATCTATCTGTCAGGTGTCTTTCCTTAAACCCCTTCATCCATCTGTCCGTTTGATCCGTTCTCTCTCTCTCTCTCTCCCGTAACAACAAGATCCAGTTTCATTTGCCCCTTTCTGAGTTTATTTGCTTTCATTTGTCCATCTCACTGTAGCCACGTCCCAATGAAATGTAAACGAGCTGATTAAAACGCTCCCGTACTTCATGAGCATGTTGTAATTGATCTTTCTGAAGCACTAATGATAAATGAGTTGAAGTTGTTTGAGTTGACGTGATTCTGATGATGTTCTTTCTCCTCCTCCTCCTCCTCCTCCTCCTCTTCTTCTTGGGACGTGCGTCTGCAGGGCTGTGGGTAAGAACCGCCTCACAACATATGAATTCATTCAGCAAAAACTAAACACAGGGTTCGTACAAGCTGCTTAAGTAAAAGTTGACATTTTTAAAATGTAAGTCCTGGAAAACCCTTGAAAAAAGACACATTCATGAAGAGGTACTTAAAAAAGTGCTTGAATTATTGAAAATTATTATGAAACAATAATTTCTTTCAAAATTAATGTTGCAGCCTGTCTGATAAAGATATAAAGACATTTCGCATGATTGTGAGTGTGATATTGCTCATATAAATATCCAGGTATATGAAACGGCTTTCATTCTTCAGCTCAATCAGAAAAAAATTAATTTGAGTAAGGAAAGCGATATCTTTGTCATAGTATCCTCTCAATGCTTAATGTTGCCACAATCTTTGCATACTTTGCATGTGCTGCACTTTATTTGTAGTATATTAGTATATTTTTATTTATCGGGTTACCTTTTTTAGAATTTGAAAGATAATAAAGATATTATTTTAAATTAGCGAGATCTCTGATTATAATGCTTAAAGTCCTTAAGTCCTGGAATTTAATTTTACAGTGTCTGTACGAACCCTGTAAGCATTTTCATTTATACAGATGTTTTATCTGAAGCGACTTGCATTTCATTGCAATTATGCGTCTTTTTTTAATGCATTCCCTTGGAATCGAACCCATAACCTTGGCGTTCATCTACTGTTTGCACTACAGTACTTTATTTAAAGTCCCCCTGTGGTGAAAATCCAGCTTTTAATGTAGTTTATGTGTCTATGTGGTGTTTTTAATCTGCTTTAAGACAAATCATGTGTAAATTCATAAGTCGACAGCATTGCTGAGTATTTCCTCCTTAAAACTGCAGTGAACCAAAGACAGTCTCAAAAACACACTTTGAAATCGCTGGTGTTTCTGACGTCACAAACTACCTTGTAACCAATCAGATCAACGTGTGATCGTCAACCAGTGGATCTCTGAGCTGAGGGAGTGAGTGGAGGCGGGGCTCATTTGCATATTCATAGACCGTGCATACTAAATGAGGCGAGGGTGTCGAGTTACATTCAAGATGTTTTAAGGAAGAAAAAAATCATTTTGGTGTTCAGATGAGTTTTAAAGGGGTGATGAACTGAGAAATCAAAGTTTCCTTGAGCTTTTGACATATAAGAGATCATCATACTATAATAATATCCTGTAAGTTTCAGAACTGAAAACTACCTTGTTAGTCCAATAAAAGCTTTTATAGACATCAGGCTCAGCAAACGACTCGTTTTTCAAAGTGGGGAACTATGACGTCAAAGAGGATAAAACACCGCCTCCACAAAAGAAGATCAACGCCTACTTCAACACGGCCTGTTTAGCCCCGCCCACCGATTCGCCCAAACATGCTAAATAACATAGGACGACATGATGATTGCTACCGGATCGAGCTACTTACAAGCAATAAACATGCGGTTTACTAAATATTGTGCGTGCCTGTTTGTGGAAGAAGACAGTCTGCATAAGCTTCCTTCGGATTCCAGCATGGTTAAACTTTATTAAATCAGTCAATCACAATTTCCCGACACGGATCTGCCAGCAACATGTAAGTAACCATGTGTATTCTAATGCCTGATCTGCGATCAGTGATTTCGGTGTAATTATTCAAGTTCAGATATTTCTCTTAAAATCGTTCAATACTGTTTATGCATCAGTGACTAAACGATCCACTTCACATAATTTCTCGTAGTATTATGAAAATAATATTTTTTTAAACTGTTATTAAATTATATAGCCTACAGAAAGCGATCAAAGAACGATCCCTTTCCATTCGCCCAAGCTGTCAATCAAACAGCACAGCGCGAGCCGCGAGAGCTTATCTGGACACTTGCCAAACTCGTGATGAAATAATGAGAGTGTTACACTACACAACGAAGCTCTTACTGTGTACTCACATCGTGTTTGCATTGTGATTTGGTGTAAGCATTTGTGAGAGTGCAAAAAATGCGTTGCAATGATAAGATCTTTATTCACGCGATCAACAGACTGTCTGTCATCTGCTCAGTCAGTGCTCATCATGCTGCAACCTTTCATGTGATGGAATAGATTTAAATATAATGCTTTAAACGATACTTTTCACGATTTGTTAATCTCGATAGCTGTAATAGTAAAAACGTAGTAAAAGTTTTCGAGAGAGTTCATGTAATACTAGCTATTTCATATGCAAGCATGTCAGCCAATCACAGCAGTGGGCGTTTACACTGCAGTCTCACAGCAGACACGCCCCTTAAAACGGAGCGTTCAAATCTGAGGCAGAAATCAGGCTTGGAAAAATGGCTTTTATTTATAAATTATGACAATTTTTTATGTAAAAATCATACTAACATTATAAGGGCACCCCAGGGAACATTATAAAATAATAAAACAATCCAGTTCATGACCCCTTTAAGGGATGCAATTATTAACTACAGGGGGACTTTAACTAAAGTGAATACTTAAATATTTAGATTATACTTAAATTAAGTAATATTTCAATGAATTAAATATGCAATGGAATGTTGCCTTTCTTCAGGTATCTGAGAGCAGCATCAAGTAGGAATTATTATTATTTTAATTTGTTTTCCCAAACATTTATAAAAACTAATCAACTGTGAAATAAAGGTACTTCAATTGTTATTATAATATATATTTTTCACTTACATTGTTCTATAACATAATTAGTACAGATTTAATGTCAGCAGATTTGGCATCACTAGTTCACACAGACACACACACACACACTCTCTCTCTCTTTCACGCACACACACACTAACACGCACTCACTCTCTCTCTCTCACACACACACACACACACACACCTGTCCTTACCGCTGCTCGTCTCTTTCAGTGTGGTTGAGTTCAAAGATGAAGAGTTTGTGAAGAAAGCCATTGAAGTCATGAGCAAACACGATCTGAACGGACGGCCGCTGAACATTAAGGAGGTAAATGATCAGATTCCTTCAACCCGCGTGTGTGTGTGTGCAGATAGTGTGTGACGTGTGTGTGGGTCTGTTTCAGGACCCTGACGGGGATCATGCGCGGCGTGTTCTGCAAAGATCGGGCCGGATGTTCGGAGCGGGTCGAGGACAGGACGGTCCCGTCGGGATTAACGTTCCTCCTTCCATCGCCAACAACCCCAACATCCCTCCTGACATCATCAGCGCGCTGCAGGCCGGGCGCCTGGGGAACACCGTGTTTGTGGCCAACGTGAGTCCGTCACTGCGGTTCGAGTATAGAGGGTTTGCACTGACGTCACTTTATTAGCAGCGTAACAGTGGGAATATAACCCATAGCATCTGTGGTGACGTGTAGACAGTGAAGAGAAGCGGGCCCAGGACTGAGCCTTGAGGCACACCGCAGGAGCTTCTGCAGCACAACACATGTTTGAGACTCCTTGTGCATGCACAAATCTCACTGGTTTATTACAATTAAGTGCAAAATGATTGTTTGGGAATGTAAACTGGTATAGAGAGTATGCACTGACGCCACTTTCCCGCGGGAACACACTCCCTCAGCCGGACGGAGTGGCAGAAGAGCTGCGGTGTGACTGCATTTAATAGGAGAAACTGTGAAGAAACGAGTAAAACTAACGATTATAAAGCTTGGACTCCATATAGTGTTCCTTACAACTAACCAGAGATCCAGTGATCATGGGTATTGACCAGGAATCGTGTTTCCTCACATTTATATGAGCCTGATTTCCACGCCGGGGAAATACATAAAGCAAATTTGCCCGTGAACGCTTCATATAAATACTAATACATTTGCTTCTCTGTTCTGTAGCTTTCGGCAGTCTGTAAAAATATACCTCAGATTTCTTGGCAAATCTAATTGTACAGTCAATCTCAAAGCTCTTTACCGTTTTAGATGTGTTTTGTGTGTTTTTCGTGGCATTAATGCTGAAAACAAATGCAGTGTTTCTGCCACTCAGTGTTTCTGCCACTCAGTCACTCCGGCCAACGGTGACGTCACACGCATATCCTCTATAAATTAGTATTTTTAACGTTTGTTAGTATTTAACTGTGAAATAAAGATACTTAAGCAGTAGGAAATATTTTTATTAGCTGCGGTTATTTGACTGATTCATAGTCTGTGTGTAATCTTAAGCGCACGCTCCGCTTTAACTCCTGACTCTCACACGTTTGCGTGTGTGTGTGTGTGTTCTCCACAGCTGGACTTTAAGGTGGGCTGGAAGAAGCTGAAGGAGGTGTTCGGCATGGCCGGGACGGTGAGGAGGGCAGACGTGAAAGAAGATAAAGACGGGAAGAGCCGAGGGATGGGGACGGTGTCCTTCGAGCAGCCGCTGGAGGCCGTTCAAGCCATCTGTATCCTCACCAACACCTGATTCATTACTCTTTGTTTAGGGATGTGCAATATCTGTATCGGCTGATATACACTGCCGTTCAAAAGTTTGGGGTCAGTGAGATTTAATAACAGTAAGAAAGAAAATTTGGATGTATTACTGAATCATACATGTATAACTACAGACTAAATCACGTTTTGAAAGTAATTTGACGCTTCAAATAATGATTGTATCAATTACATCCAGTAGGTGGCGACAAGCGACTGTTAAAAAATGTCATTTGTTCAAGAGTTTTGTTCAAAAACGCTGATTCATCCAGTAATGAAACAAATTAAGTCTTCAGGAGGGAGTCAAACCCATTCACTCACACATAAAAAAATAAAAATAAATAAATATATATATATAGTATATTAATACTAATTAATTTAAATTAATTAGGCTAAAAATTTTTAGTTGTGTGTCTTCCTTCACTCCCACTCACAGCCATGTTCAACGGGCAGATGCTGTTTGACCGACAGATGCATGTGAAAATGGTGAGACATTGTGTTTGTTCTTGTACAGCTTATGTTTATGAAGCGTAGTAGCACTTCAGCATCCATTCATGTGTTTGTTTTACTGTAGGATGATAAATCCCTTCCTCCAGATGACTTCCGGCCAGCGGAGAAAGCGCCACAGTTACCCAGTAAGAGCTTTCTGTGCTTGTTTGAGATCAGGCTGTGTTTTACCTGTGTGTGAATATGTATATATGTAAGTGTATGATTATATATGTTCATGCGCGTGTGTGTGTGATGTGTGTTGCAGGAGGTCTGGGCGGCATCGGTATGGGTTTGGGTCCCGGCGGGCAGCCAATAAATGCCAACCGTCTCAGTGGAGGGGGCGTGGCCTCCATGGGACCTGGAGGTTTGTGGTCATGTTTTCTTAAATATTTGTGCAGATATTATACAGCATGCTTAATTTGATTTATTTTAACATGTTGGAGGGTTTGCAAACATTTATTTGCAAATGAATCATTTAATTAATTGGTTTATATTAGTGCAGGGCAATGATTAATCGAATCCAAAATGAAAGTTTGTGTTTACATAATATATGTCTGTATAATTTTGTATATATAAATACACACACGCGCATGCATGTATTTAAGAAAAATGTGTTAATGTATAAAAATATGTATATATAATATAAATTATGTATAAATGTATATACATGCAAATATTTCTTAAATATATACATGCATGTGTGTGTATTTATATATACAAAAGAATTATACACAGCACACACACATATGTTATGTAAACACAAACGTTATGGTTTATTGTTGCCCAGCACTAGTGTCTATAAATGGACTGATTTATTAAATGTTCAGTTCATTCACTGAAATGAATGGGACGAAGACCATGAAATGTGATGTTCATTGGTCACCAGTAAGAATATTTCATGTATCAGCTGCATTATCCAGCGGATGATGGGATTATGGGTAATGAAGGACTGATTGATCCCGCAGGAATGGACGGGCCGGGATGCAGCAGCATGAACCGCATGAGTGGTGAGAGAGACGTCACGTTTATCTGAAGCAGATCGCCTCAGGGATCAGCTGTGAGGGCGCTCACGTGTGTGTGTGTGTGTGTGTGTGTGTGTGTGTGTGTGTGTGTGTGTGTGTGTGTGTGCGCAGGGATGAGCGGGGGGTTTTCCGGCATGGACTGCATGGGAGGATTCGGTGCCAGAGACATGGGATCCATGGGCCGAATGGGAGGTAAAACATCAACCCATCTGTCTTTCTGTTAGAGCTTCACGATATTGGGAAAAATTGACATTGATACTTTAATATATATATTGTGATTTTTAGAAATACAAGAATGTTCAGCTTAGTCGGTATAGGGGTCTCACACAGAACAAGAAGTTCATAAAGTCATTACTGCTGTGCTGCTTGGAAACGTCTGGGGTTGAAGCTTTATTTCTCGTTCATTTATTCACTGTTTCAAATAAATACCTTGGGTTTAGTTTGTTTTCTTCTGAGATGAACAATACGCAGATCTAGCAGTTCAAGGCCTCTCTGTATGCAGTGACGCTCTCTCTCCACGAAATGCGACATACCTCTAGTTTTGTTGTCTTCCAGTTTCGCTCCGTTTTTCTGCTCTTTTTTTCTTTAAGTTTTTATTGTAGACGGATACAATTCACATCTGTGTTCACATTTGTCACTTTTACAGCTTTACAAAAATATTTGTTAAACAGGAATAGCAGAACTCTCCAGTAATAAAGTTCTTCATTATACAAAACACTTAAATGTATCTCTTTAAGTTATCCTCGTTTCAACACAGAAACTATTTACAGAAGAAGGGCGAGGTAGTCGCATCACTCATAATTTAAAAAAGAAAAAACATTGAATCTGTATCAGAAGGTGTTGGTCTGCTCTCTCGAGGGCCGAGTGTGCTCGTCGGCGCTGGACTATTCTCCTCTCTCTCTCTTTCCCAGCTCAAGAGACACAGCTGCTCCTCTGCACTTTAAGATAGTCAATAGTTTCTGTCGCAATATCGAGTTCTTCTAAGCTATCTGGGACGCTGAGATGATGAAACTGATCAGGAAGTTTATTAAGGCGAGACACGGCAGGCAAAAACATCTTTTTTTTTTTTTTACTGGTCAAGATTTTTGGATATTTGTCTTCAATAACATGTCTTCTTTCAGACTTGTGGTGAAAAAAAGTCCGAAATACACATTTAGGTCTTTATTTCCCTACATTGTGTCTGTTTGCGTCTGTAGATTTCTCATAAACTCAACAAAAGTTGTCGTTGTAAATCCTCGCTCTGCGATCACTGTCTGCTCCCTGTCATCACACACACCGCTGGAAAGCTCTCGCTCCTGTACAATGCTGTCGGATCCAAATATGGTCATTTCCTTTTTATCAGCAACCAATCGTGAAAGTAAAAAGGATGAATGCGCAATCTCATTGGCTGATATAAATCTTTAAAGCCCGTTTTCTCAAAATGGCTTTTCTCTCATTCTCCAAGTCCGAAATCTCCACTTCAGTCGCACCGATATACACCAAACTCTCCAGTCTTGTACCTAGTTATATTATGAAGACATTTACAGAGGGATTCGTAAATATATTATTCCTAGCCTGATTTATATAACATTTTATTCCAAAAATCATGGCGAAAATCGTTTTTTTAAGGCTATTGACAGAATATTCTGATTTACAGGATAACAAAAGTAGATATCCATAAATCCCTCTGTCATTTTTTCCCATCTAATATGTGAACACAATGAAAAAAATTTTTTTTTAACCTGGCTTTATCCAATACTCAGATTTTGTTTTTTAAAATATATGCAAATTAGTGCATATTTAATTAGATATTGCCTAATTTGCATATTTAAACATTAAATTACAGAAAACTTGTAATAAATTTTTTTCTCATCTTAATGTAGGTAATCAACTGGGAAGTTTCATGGTGATATCTGCTAGTTACAAATTTTACCCTATTCACCTGTAGTGTCTCGCCTTAATAAAGCAATCTTTAGTGGCAGAAGTGATCGGTCTCACATATTTGAAACACAGTCGGCTTTGCAGCCTTGGCTAAATGAAGTTTACACGAGACTAGATAATGATCTGAGATGTCATCGCTCTAATGCTGAATTTCAACGGCATCAACATTTATTCCGTGTGATAATATTAGATCTAGAGTATGATTACGACAGTGAGCGGGTCCTGACACGTGTTGTCTAACTCCAGTAGAGTTCACAATGTCTTTAAATGCCCAATACGTCTTTTTCATTATCAACATAGATATTAAAATCACCAACAATCATGACTTTATCTGCAGCCAGTACTAACTCTGATAGAAAGTCAGCAAATTCTTCGATAAAGGGAATTATCACTTACGCTACACGTTACGTAAAGCACTAACACTTCAGAAGGATTATGGTAGATGCAATTAATTCGTGATTAATCGATTTGACAGCATATATATATATACAAAAAATCTAGTTTCTGATACCAGTTCAAATGTTAGACCATCAAGCTTCAGAGTGAATTCGGCTCCTTGTATGCGAGCAGCTCGTGGTCCGGTGAAGCACTGCATCATGGGAAATGGGATGCACGCGTGTGGATTGTCTATATTTGCTGTCGGTCTCATGCTTGAGTTTGTGTGCAGAAATGTACCGTTCTGGAATGTCGGGGATGGACAGAGACTTCGGCAGAAGTGACCTGGGAATGAGCGTCCAGTTCGGAGACTCGTTTGGAGGTGTGTGTGCGCGTGTGCGTGTGTGTGTGTGTGTGTGTGCGTGTGTGTGTTCACACTTGAGCTGATGGTGACTGACGTCTGTTCTCTTCCCCATCAGCTGGAGGATATGCAGGAATGGGGAATTCTGGGATTGGACCCATTGGCTCTGGATTAGGTCACTCATCTCACACACATTGAAATGATATTCATATAGTAATAGTTGATCGTGATTGACACAAACCAAATTTCTGCCATAAAAGTTTTCCATACGACTCGTCTGAGAAACAGGACAGTCATTATTCACTGGACAATCGTTAGTGATGTCGGTGACATTTTACAGGAAGGTTTCATTTGAAGTTAATTGCATAAGTCAACATTTACAATGAAAAACACTTCTACAGCATTTAGTTATTAATTATTAAAATCTAATATTATTTAATGGACCTGAGCTGAGATGCAACAGTGAATAGTTGTATTTTTGATCTAATATCTATCATTAACACTCATTCATAAATACTGTAACAAATGTGTTATCAAGTAATATTAATGCGTTGACCTTACTGTAAAGTGTTACCATGACAACTGATCTAATACAGTGTCTTCTGTCACACTCGTGTACGATTATTAGTTGCGTTTTATTACTTGCTCTTTAACCAATACTGTGTGTGTTTCAGGTGGAGGAGGAGGAATGCTTAATATGGGAATGGACCGCATGAATTCTGGCTTTGACCGAATGGCGGGAAACATGGATATGGGGCGTGGCTTCGGCCAGTACGGTGGTCACATGGGTGGAATGAGTGACAGGGGGGCGGGGTCTAAGGCCGGATGCCAGATCTTTGTGAGAAACGTACGTATGAAGATGACTGTGTGTGTGTGTGTGTGTGTCACTGACGTGTGTTTGATGGGTATCGTGTGTGTCACTGACGTGTGTTTGATGGGTATCGTGTGTGTGTGTCACTGACGTGTGTTTGATGGGTATCGTGTGTGTGTGTCACTGACGTGTGTTTGATGGGTATCGTGTGTGTGTGTGTGTGTCACTGACGTGTGTTTGATGGGTATCGTGTGTGTCACTGACGTGTGTTTGATGGGTATCGTGTGTGTCACTGACGTGTGTTTGATGGGTATCGTGTGTGTGTGTCACTGACGTGTGTTTGATGGGTATCGTGTGTGTGTGTGTGTGTGTGTCACTGACGTGTGTTTGATGGGTATCGTGTGTGTGTGTCACTGACGTGTGTTTGATGGGTATCGTGTGTGTCACTGACGTGTGTTTGATGGGTATCGTGTGTGTGTGTCACTGACGTGTGTTTGATGGGTATCGTGTGTGTGTGTCACTGACGTGTGTTTGATGGGTATCGTGTGTGTGTGTGTGTGTGTGTCACTGACGTGTGTTTGATGGGTATCGTGTGTGTGTGTCACTGACGTGTGTTTGATGGGTATCGTGTGTGTGTGTGTGTCACTGACGTGTGTTTGATGGGTATCGTGTGTGTCACTGACGTGTGTTTGATGGGTATCGTGTGTGTCACTGACGTGTGTTTGATGGGTATCGTGTTTCTGTGTGTGTGTGTGTCACTGACGTGTGTTTGATGGGTATCGTGTGTGTGTGTGTGTGTGTCACTGACGTGTGTTTGATGGGTATCGTGTTTCTGTCTGTGTGTGTGTGTGTGTGTCACTGACGTGTGTTTGATGGGTATCGTGTGTTTGATGGGTATCGTGTGTGTGTGTGTGTGTGTCACTGACGTGTGTTTGATGGGTATCGTGTTTCTGTCTGTGTGTGTGTGTGTGTGTCACTGACGTGTGTTTGATGGGTATCGTGTTTCTGTGTGTGTGTGTGTGTGTGTGTCACTGACGTGTGTTTGATGGGTATCGTGTGTGTGTCATTGACGTGTGTTTGATGGGTATCGTGTGTGTGTGTCACTGACGTGTGTTTGATGGGTATCGTGTGTGTGTGTGTCACTGACGTGTGTTTGATGTGAATCGTGTGTGTCCGCAGCTCTCGTATGATCTGTCCTGGCAGAAGCTCAAGGAGAAGTTCAGTCACTGCGGTACGTGATGCAAATCTCCTCTCTCTTTCTGGTTTTAAATTGAATGTTAATTAGGTTTAAGAGAAAATAACACTTTAAATATTTACACACACATGCATAACACGTGTTTAACTAAACTTATTAGGGGGTAAAAGCAGAAATGTTACAAAGTGATGTTAAACAGCCGCTCACACAGGAGAGAGCTTGAGAACAACACATACTAAAATCAGAATGATGATCAGAATAACTAATAGATAAATAAAAAATATACACACGTAGTATTTTCATTATTTTTTTTATTTTTTTTTAAATTGTATGTGCTTTCATATAATAAAAATGTAAATAAAGTAATAATTCCCATAAATATATAATTTATTAAACTTATTATAATTGTATATAATTTATTTATTTGTATCATTATATATATAATTTACATTAATTTTACACAATTTTTGTATGCGCTTTCATATAATAAAATGTAAATAAATAACTCTCATAAATATATAATAAAATTAGAATAAATCAATGTAATAAATTGATTATTTGTATCATTATTTTTTGTGTGTATATAAATGTCATTTCTGATCCAGCATTTAGTTTACGTTCCTCCAAACCCCTGTAACGGGCGCTGTGGTCTCCTTCAGGTCAGGTGATGTACGCTGAGATAAAGATGGAGAACGGTAAATCTAAAGGCTGTGGGACGGTGCGCTTCGACTGTCCCGAGAGCGCGGAGAAAGCCTGTCGAGTGATGAACGGGACCAAGATCAACGGGCGAGAGGTGGATGTCCGCCTGGACCGGAACGCTTGAGCCGCTCGCCGCCGCCGCCTCTGTTTTGTTTTAAAAACATCACGTCATATCTGAACAATCTCGCCAGCCGCGCACCCTTTTACTGTGCAGTGACCGCCTCCTCATTTCTATTTCTTTTTATTTTGTAAACATTTGTAAGGCGTTTGTCTCTAAATTTTAAAAAAATAAAAAGCCGGCTGTTGTAAGTTGTGTCTGGCTGTGAGTTTGTGAAGAACACGTCCAGAATCCACAACACATTCCTAACTTTTAAATCCTCTGTATTCCTTAAAGCACTTTTTTAGGAATGTTCTTAAGAATTCACATTTTTGAGAAAAAAATATTTGCAACAATTTAATGTTAGACTGTCTTTCAGGTCTTGAAATGAAGAATTTTTTTAATTTTCATGAAAATCTTTCATGTTGTTTCTAACTGTAACCTGTTGAAGATCCATCAGTCAAACTCACGCGAACAAGAAATAAAAATAAGAAATGCCAACGGTTGTTTTAAAATGAAAATTGACCTGAGAAAAAAAAAAAAAAAAGGTTTATGCATGATGGTAGTATTTCTTTATTGTAATGCAGTGTTCCAGTAATGCGAATCCCAGGCATGCGGACGAATGATCTGAGGTAGATGAAGAATATCAGCTGAGGAAATAAACCAGGTGCAATCAACAATCTTTGGCATTAAGATTATTAAACTACATTTCAACAAAGTGATTTTCCTATTCATAAGTCTTATTGCAATGGTCAAAATATCACCATTTATCATCATACAGTAATTATACAGCCGTATCATTTCAATAAAAAATAGCTGATTTTTTTAATGTGACTTTTTAACATGATTGGAATTACTGCGTATGGAGTAAAATGTGAAAGTCAGTTTTAAAGAGTGTTTGAACAAGTTTTATGTGTATATAAAAATGTTACTGTAAATGTGAGTTACTGTACAGTGAGATCAAAAGCATCACCTGTTACAGAATCACTTTTTTTAATGGACCATCGTTTGAATTTAGTTCCTTCTAAATAAATAAACTAATGGGGGGAAAAAAAAAAAAACTTTTATTTTTGTCCATACACTGCAAAAAAATAATAATAATTCACAGTATTTTTGTCTTGTTTTCCAGCACAAATGTGACCCTGGATCACGTCTCCAGTCTCGAGTCGCACGGGTTTATCTGTGGCAATAGCATTTTTCTTTTATGCCAAAAATCATGAGGATATTAAGATCCTGTTCCATGAAGATATTTAATAAATTTCCTACCGTAAATATATAAAACATGTATTTCTGTGAGTGAATGCAGCACAATCGTGAACATAAATGAACAACTTTAAAGGAGATTTTCTCAATGTTTTTGATTGTTTTGCACCCTCAGATTCCAGATTTACAATAGTTGTATCTCGACCAAATATTGTCCTAACAAACTATACATCAATGGAAAGCATATTCATCCAGATTTCATATTATGTTACATATATATTTCACAAATATCTAAAGTAACATTCTTAAATCAAGAAACATTTATTGGAGAGGCAAAATGACTGAAGATCAATTTAAGTCAAGAAAAATCAGTTAAAATGATTGAGTTTAAAAGAAGAGCTAATATCTTCCAATGGAGTCAGAAATATAATCTTGTTTCTCTTTGAGTTAAGATTATTATATTTCTGACTCCATTGTGTGTAAAAGAAGAGCTAATATCTGCCAAACTCACTTCATTTTTTTCAGTAAATAAGACTTAATATCTTCACTCATTCTGCTTCTCTAGTAAATCTACCTTTATGTAAGAATGTTTCGATATGTGTGCTGGAAAACAAGACAAACATCAGAAAATGTCATTTTTTGCAGTGTAAACAGCCAGTGTCACATGACCATCGACTCGCCTGAGGATTAAACCCGATCGCGTGGCGTTGGATCGGAGCGTCAGTCACTGCAGGTTCGGATCGGGTTGTTCCCGATGATCCCGAGCTCGTATAAGATCGAGAGCGTGGCGAAGAGAATGTAGCACACCAGAGACACCAGACCCAGTTTCCAGTCCAACTTCCATCCGTTGATGTGAACGGCGGAGAAGAGGAAGACGATGGAGAGCAGGAGCGTGCACGACATGAAGAGCAAGCCCGAGCTGTTGACCTCCACTGGAGAAGCCGTGTCCACAAACACCGTCTGGATGAACCAGGGCAGGCCGAGACACAACATGTCGAAGACGTTTGAGCCCACGATGTTGGACATGGCCATGTCAGCTTTACCTGCGACACACACGTCACGAGTCGGCTTTATTTACAACAGGAAAATAATGCAACAGTTTGTTTCTAATAGAAAATAGCGTCACAGTCCAGCTTAAGTCAGTTCAGTGATGGTAAATTTTTGTTGTAAAAAAAAAAAAAAAAAAATTAGCTCATATAATATATATTAATAACATAATCATTTAATATATATATATATATATACAGACCCTTTCCAAAAAAATAGAATATCATGGAAAAGTTTATTTATTTAATTCCATTCAAAACGTTAAACTTCCATAGATTATAGATTCAGGGCCCACAACTTAAACGATTTCAAGTATTTAGTTGTTTATTTGTACATAATTTGGGCTTCCAGCTCATAAAACCCATGAAAACAGGATTTTAAAAAAATTAGAATATTACATGAAATCACACAGTAATTACACAGTGATACCATGGTCATTGAACCAGGTTTTGGTTATTTTGGCAGTGTGGGCAGGTGCAAATCCTGCTGGGAAATGAAGGAAGCATGAAGTGCTCTGGACATGTCCTGGTAGACGGCTGCGTTGACTCTGGATTTAATAAAGCACAGTGGACCAAAGTCCTCTTTTCTGATGAGAGCAAATTTTGCATCTCATTTGGAAACCAAGGTCCCAGAGTCTGGAGGAAGAATGGAGAGGCACACAATCCAAGATGCTGGAAGTCCAGTGTGAAGTTTCCACAGTCTGTGTTGGTTTGGGGAGCCGTGTCATCGGCTGGTGTTGGTCCACTGTGCTGTCCACTCAACACAGCCGTCTACCAGGACATGTCCAGAGCACTTCATGCTTCCTTCAGCAGACAAGCTTTATGGAGATGCTTCCTTCATTTTCCAATTTGGACTCTGTGCATGCTCTTTGAGACAGTGACCATAGACCTGCATTATAGGACTGACAGACAAGAACGGTTTGACCTAAAAATATCAAAATTGAAACTACAGCGGAAAAAAAGACACCTACATCTTGGATGCCCTTGAGGTAAGCTAAAACATACCAAAATTTAATTTCAAAGTGAACTATCCCTTTAATAAGGAAACTGAACTCTGTCTATCATGCAGCGTCACGCTTTGTGTGTGGTGCAGATTCACGTACTCATCGCTGTATATTATATGAATCAGTGGCATGGACATCTTTACATCATAGAAGGACAGCAAGTGCACATGTATATGTTCATTGCTAAAGCACTTTTAGGTAAATTGCCGTCATATATCTCAGATCTCTTAACTTTTTATACAAATAGTTATTGTATTAGATCTCTATCACACATCCGGTTAAAAGTTATGAAGGCATCCTCAGAATTTGGCAAACATGCTTTTTCTTTTCATGCTCCCCGGGCCTGGAACCATCTGCAAAATTTACTTAAACTAGAGATATTGCCACCTCTAAGTACTCTTAAATATCTTTTGCAAAATGTTTTAAAGTGCTTTTCTTGATTTTATTTTTTGTTTTGTATTGTTTTTATGGTTTTATGAAACTGGAAGAAGAGATATCTCAGTGGGATTTACCTGGTTAAATAAAGGATAAATAAATAAACTTGGTCACATGATGTTTGTATGCTTGAGGACGGGTTCTTTACCTTCGCGAGCCACCATCACACTGGCCACGGTGTCGGGAATGCTGGTTCCTGCTGCCAGGAGCGTCATTCCCATGACTGTATCCGGGATTCCCAGCGTCTCACCTGAACAAAACAACAGGGCAGCACTTTACACTCTTAGAAAAAATTAACATGAAACATGAAGAACCCTTTAAGGTTCTACATGTGAAGCGTCTGACAAAACCCTTTAATGTTCTACATATGAAGCGCCTGACGGAACCCTTTAAGGTTCTATATGTGAAGCGCCTGATGAAACCCTTTAAGGTTCTGCATATGAAGCGCCTTACGAAACCCTTTAAGGTTCTACATATGAAGCGCCTGACGGAACCCTTTAAGGTTCTGCATATGAAGCGCCTGACGAAACCCTTTAAGGTTCTACATATGAAGCGCCTGATGGAACCCTTTAAGGTTCTACATATGAAGTGCCTGACGGAACCCTTTATGGTTCTACATATGAAACGCCTGATGGAACCCTTTAATGTTCTACATATGAAGCGCCTGATGAAACCCTTTAAGGTTCTACATATGAAGCGCATGATGAAACCCTTTAAGGTTCTACATATGAAGCGCATGATGAAACCCTTTAATGTTCAACATATGAAGCGCCTGATGAAACCCTTTAAAGTTCTACATATGAAGCGCCTGATGAAACCCTTTAAGGTTCTACATATGAAGCGCCTGATGGAACCCTTTAAGGTTCTACATATGAAGCGCCTGATGAAACCCTTTAAGGTTCTACATATGAAGCACATGACGGAACCCTTTATGGTTCTACATATGAAACGCCTGACGGAACCCTTTAAGGTTCTACATATGAAGCACATGACGGAACCCTTTAAGGTTCTACATATGAAGCGCCTGACGGAACCCTTTAAGGTTCTACATATGAAGCGCATGATGAAACCCTTTAAGGTTCTACATATGAAGCGCATGATGAAATCCTTTAATGTTCAACATATGAAGCGCCTGATGAAACCCTTTAAGGTTCTACATATGAAGCGCCTGACGGAACCCTTTAAGGTTCTACATATGAAGCGACTGACGGAACCCTTTAAGGTTCTACATATGAAGCGCATGATGAAACCCTTTAAGGTTCTACATATGAAGCGCATGATGAAATCCTTTAATGTTCAACATATGAAGCGCCTGATGAAACCCTTTAAGGTTCTACATATGAAGCGCATGATGAAACCCTTTAAGGTTCTACATATGAAGCGCATGATGAAATCCTTTAATGTTCAACATATGAAGCGCCTGATGAAACCCTTTAAGGTTCTACATATGAAGCGCATGATGAAACCCTTTAAGGTTCTACATATGAAGCGCATGATGAAATCCTTTAATGTTCTACATATGAAGCGCCTGATGAAACCCTTTAAGGTTCTACATATGAAGCGCATGATGAAACCCTTTAAGGTTCTACATATGAAGCGCATGATGAAATCCTTTAATGTTCAACATATGAAGCGCCTGATGAAACCCTTTAAAGTTCTACATATGAAGCGCCTGATGAAACCCTTTAAGGTTCTACATATGAAGCACATGACGGAACCCTTTAAGGTTCTACATATGAAGCACATGACGGAACCCTTTAAGGTTCTACATATGAAACGCCTGACGGAACCCTTTAAGGTTCTACATATGAAGCACATGATGGAACCCTTTAATGTTCTACATATGAAGCACATGATGGAACCCTTTAATGTTCTACATATGAAGCGCCTGATGAAACCCTTTAATGTTCAACATATGAAGCGCCTGATGAAACCCTTTAAGGTTCTACATATGAAGCACATGACGGAACCCTTTAAGGTTCTACATATGAAGCACATGACTGAACCCTTTAAGGTTCTACATATGAAACGCCTGACGGAACCCTTTAAGGTTCTACATATGAAGCACATTATGGAACCCTTTAATGTTCTACATATGAAGCGCCTGATGAAACCCTTTAAGGTTCTACATATGAAGCGCCTGACGGAACCCTTTAAGGTTCTACATATGAAGCACATGACGGAACCCTTTAAGGTTCTACATATGAAGCACATGACGGAACCCTTTAAGGTTCTACATATGAAACGCCTGACGGAACCCTTTAAGGTTCTACATATGAAGCACATGATGGAACCCTTTAATGTTCTACATATGAAGCACATGATGGAACCCTTTAATGTTCTACATATGAAGCGCCTGATGAAACCCTTTAATGTTCAACATATGAAGCGCCTGATGAAACCCTTTAAGGTTCTACATATGAAGCACATGACGGAACCCTTTAAGGTTCTACATATGAAGCACATGACTGAACCCTTTAAGGTTCTACATATGAAACGCCTGACGGAACCCTTTAAGGTTCTACATATGAAGCGCCTGATGAAACCCTTTAAGGTTCTACATATGAAATGCCTGACGGAACCCTTTAAGGTTCTACATATGAAGCACATGATGGAACCCTTTAAGGTTCTACATATGAAGCACATGATGGAACCCTTTAATGTTCTACATATGAAGCGCCTGACGGAACCCTTTATGGTTCTACATATGAAACGCCTGACGGAACCCTTTATGGTTCTACATATGAAACGCCTGACGAAACCCTTTAAGGTTCTACATATGAAGCACATGATGGAACCCTTTAAGGTTCTACATATGAAGCGCCTGATGAAACCCTTTAAGGTTCTACATATGAAGCGCATGATGAAACCCTTTAATGTTCAACATATGAAGCGCCTGATGAAACCCTTTAAAGTTCTACATATGAAGCGCCTGATGAAACCCTTTAAGGTTCTACATATGAAGCGCCTGACGGAACCCTTTAAGGTTCTACATATGAAGCACATGACGGAACCCTTTAAGGTTCTACATATGAAGCACATGACGGAACCCTTTAAGGTTCTACATATGAAACGCCTGACGGAACCCTTTAAGGTTCTACATATGAAGCACATGATGGAACCCTTTAATGTTCTACATATGAAGCGCCTGATGAAACCCTTTAATGTTCAACATATGAAGCGCCTGATGAAACCCTTTAAGGTTCTACATATGAAGCACATGACGGAACCCTTTAAGGTTCTACATATGAAGCACATGACTGAACCCTTTAAGGTTCTACATATGAAACGCCTGACGGAACCCTTTAAGGTTCTACATATGAAGCACATTATGGAACCCTTTAATGTTCTACATATGAAGCGCCTGACGGAACCCTTTATGGTTCTACATATGAAACGCCTGACGGAACCCTTTATGGTTCTACATATGAAACGCCTGACGGAACCATTTAAGGTTCTACATATGAAGCACATGATGGAACCCTTTAAGGTTCTACATATGAAGCGCCTGATGAAACCCTTTAAGGTTCTACATATGAAGCGCATGATGAAACCCTTTAATGTTCAACATATGAAGCGCCTGATGAAACCCTTTAAAGTTCTACATATGAAGCGCCTGATGAAACCCTTTAAGGTTCTACATATGAAGCGCCTGACGGAACCCTTTAAGGTTCTACATATGAAGCACATGACGGAACCCTTTAAGGTTCTACATATGAAGCACATGACGGAACCCTTTAAGGTTCTACATATGAAACGCCTGACGGAACCCTTTAAGGTTCTACATATGAAGCACATGATGGAACCCTTTAATGTTCTACATATGAAGCGCCTGACGGAACCCTTTATGGTTCTACATATGAAGCGCCTGACGGAACCCTTTAAGGTTCTACATATGAAGCACATGATGGAACCCTTTAAGGTTCTACATATGAAGTATACAACACAATGTTTCTTGACAGTTTGAATGTTATTTTCAGATTTTCTTACACATTATACCATTACTGTATAAGTTTGTGAAATATAAGCTAATAATTAAACAAAATACTTGTTTCCAAAATAAAAATGAACAATTTCAAAATATATTTATTTAAAAAATATATTATGATTTTTTTAATTATGATGTTTTCTTGGGGTTTCACCATTTGACAACTAATAAATGATCAGAAACAAATTTTCTGGTGTTTTAATATTGGACCAGAGTCCTTTGTGATGTTATTTCCCGGCACCCAACACCTCAAAAATCTGAAGCAGTGCAACTGTTTTCAACACTGATAATAATCATAAATGTTTCTTGAGCATCAAATCATCATATTAGAGTGATTTCTGAAGGATCATGTGACACTGAAGACTGGAGTAATGATGCTGAAAATTCAGCTTTGATCACAGGAATAAATTACACTTTACTGTATATTCACATAGAAAACAGATGATTTACATTATAATAATATGTCACATTTTTAGTGCATGTTTGATCAAATAAATGCAGCCTTGGTGAGCAGAAGAGACTTTTTCAAAAACTTTTGACTGGTAGTGTAAATATAAAGCAAAAGATTGATTTAAAAAATGTTCATTTACACTTGATTTGAAGGTGTCATTGTTACAGTGTAATTATATATTTAACAGTGATGCGCGGGTTGATCCGAAATGAGCGGGTGCCTGCGGTCACCCGCGGTTACCCGCGGTTACGAGTCATCCAAAAATATTTTTAATGATATTCGGGTCGCGGTCGGTCGGGTCGTTTGAAATAAAGATGCCAATTAAACCTTTGTAATTTATATAGTACTAGAGAGCATATGAGCGGAGTGGGGCGGTGAGAATCTCCGCTCATCGCTCACGGAAATGTTCACCTCTCCGCTCCCCCGCTCAAAGCTATACATCATTCAGGCCGCTCCGCTCATTATCGCTCAGTCAGCGCTCAACGCAGTTTGCTCCGCGCTCCACTCAAATCGACCCCGCTCGCTCCAAAAAAAGAAAAAAAATCTACATGTATATCACTTTTAGCTTAGACCACAGCCTTACCTCCTAAAGAACTAATGAGCAACAACAACATTTTTCAAAGAGAAAAAAAAAATACAATTACAATTTCAAAAAATTGGGCCTAGGCTATGTAAGAAAGAAGGAATATAGCCTACACAAAGTCCTG
The DNA here is from genome assembly GCF_949319135.1 of Squalius cephalus. NCBI lineage: Eukaryota > Metazoa > Chordata > Actinopteri > Cypriniformes > Leuciscidae > Squalius > Squalius cephalus. Next base: position 1,084,186 of record NC_137127.1, on the reverse strand, counting down.
TAAAATTAAACGAATAAATGGGCCTAATAATATAAATAACAATTATATAAACAAAATAATAAATAATAAAATAACAAAAAATATAGCCTACATACATTTTTTTTAAAGTAAATTTATTAGGCCAGAATTTTGATAAGTGAACTTTTGCGCAATGCGCAATGCGCACGATTAAAATTTAAATGGGCTTATATCCATTGTACACACAAACTGCTGTAAAATAAAACGAATAAATGGGCCTAATAATATAAATAAAATTTATATAAACAAAAATATTTTAAAAAATACATAAACGTTTTAAAAGTAGGCTAAATTAACTATTAGGCCAACATTCTTATATAACTGAACTTTTGCGCAGCGCGCAGGATTAAAATTTAAATGGGCTTGTATCAATTGTTTGAATATTACGCTATATTTAATTTACACTTTGTTACAAGTTACCGTATTCAATTTGCTAACCTTTTGCTTTCTTCCCAGCGTGTTCACATAGCACACTGCATGTTTTTTCGAGAGATGTGTCTTTTTAGATTCCAAAATGAACCTTTACTGACTGAAACGATGTCTCCACAATCACATTCGTTTTCTTCTACCACATTATAGTTAGTTTTATATTATAGTAGGCTACACCTGTATGACTTCTTATTTTCCTTTTTGAAGTAGCCTACTTTATTTAACTCCATTATTGAGCCGAATTTTGACTGAAAATAGAATCCATCTTGCAGTCATCAACAGTAGACGAGTCAGGCTTGACTGAGCATGCTTCAGAATCGTGGTGTGCGCGGAGCGAAATTGGAGCGGGAAACAGGGCGACGCTCCGTCCTTTTAAAAATGCCGCTCTGCGCTCTGTCCAAGATCCGCTCGCTCCCGCTCCACTCCGCTCACATGCTCTAGGCCTACACTTTACTGGCTGAATAACCATGACACACGAGCTCAGTCTGCAGGTAGAGATGGAGGCGGCAAGAGAAAAGGTGAAGACTGGGGAGTGGAAGCTACTTTTAAAAAATGCGGGTCAGGAAGCGGGTCGGGTACAATATTTTCTTCTTTTTTTTTGCGGTCCGAGTTGCGGGCGGGTTAGTTGAAAACGTCGGTCGGGTGCGGGTTGTTTATACATTGACCCGCGCATCACTGATATTTAAGTACTGAGTAATATTAATTAACCACATGTACTTACTATAGGGTTAGGGTAGGATTAGGATTTGGTTGAGGGTTAGCTGCATATAATTATGCATATTTTACTGTTATTACTATGGTAAGTACATGTACAACAAGGACACTGTAAAATAAAGTGTTACCAAATGTTCAGTGAATTTTGGGAGAAAAGAATAGTTTTTCTGCTGAGCATGTGACCGCATCGCTGAGCTCAAAAGTTCAAAACTCGCAGCTCTTTCTCCAGTACCTGCTCTTTAGCGTCGGCTCTAAAGCTCATGTGAAGCTGTGTGACCGTGTGCAGGATAATAATCCTATTATATGCGGCTGCATCACATGGTTTCTCACGGGCCCCGTGGGGTTCAGAGAACGTAGGGGCCGACAGCATCATAATCCTTCAGGATACAGCGCTGGCATTTCAGGAATGGACTCAGGGAACATGTGACCCGTCTGTGTGTGACCCACTCAGACCCTGAACGTCTGCAGTGTGTCTAGATGACGACTGAGGCTGGGAACACACGCAGTGATGCTGGATCAATGAGAAATAACGTCAGAAGAACGAGACAAGACACTGATAAGAGCCGTGCATCTGCAAAATCCACAACACGGCATTGAAATGTTTCAGAAACATGACTAACATGCGGAATAATAATAATACTACATGTGATAGAGAGAGGTGGTCTCTGAAATTTATGTCAATTTCATACATTCAAGTGAGTATGAAAGACTCACAAAAAGTATCTTTTGAGAATTGTTCATTCTTACTTGGAACAAATCTCTTATTTGAACTAAACCGACAATATTTAAATCTCTTAATTGTCTTGATCTCTCAGTAGTTTTTGAGTCACTGCTGCACTGATATTGTTCTAGACAACACTATAAATATTAGGGCTGGGTATTGACACAAATTTCACAACTCGATTCGATTTCGATTCACAAGCTTGCAATTTGATTCGATTACGATTCGATTCAATTCAATTCAATATTGATTATTTTGGATATCAGGTGCAATACATGGCAAATTTCAAATCTCTTAACAAATGCTGTAAACTATGGGAGTCAGTGGTAGCCTACCCTTCATATAGTAGGGCTGGGTATTGGGCTGGGTAAAAATTAACTGATATTGAAGGTAAAAATTAACTGATTTGTATACAAACTTAAATTACACTTTTATTTATTTTTATAATAATAAAGTTATATGAAATGTAAATATTTAAATGGTGGCTGTCATAAAAACCTGCCAGATTTATTCAAACATGTAATATGTAATTTAGCAGAATGCTCCTCTGTAGAGTTAATATTTCTCTCTGACTGACGAGTTTATGGTCACATGGTTTTTCTGAGGTAAATGTGACGTCACATGACATTGTTTACAAGCTGTTTTACTGACGTCTTTCCACGGTTGAAACACTGATTGAGCGACTCCATGTCACATAATACGGACTTCGATAAGTTGTACTCTATCTTTTAACACACTTTCAGAAGCTCATTCATGTTTATCTCGCGCTGTAACTGGTGTTATTAAGGCGGAGGAGAAGATCATGTGCTTCTCTAGAGCTGAGCCGGAGCGATCTCACGCCACAGCGACAAAACGCTATTTATGTTTATGAATTTCGTAAGAAAATGGACGTAATTTGAAATCTGAGACTTTGTTTCATATCATTAATAACAAAGCACAAAGATTATAGTGAGTTATTGGATGGGATGTGCTACAATGATCCATTCATTCATCAACTGAGAACAGGACGACTAATCGATTATTGGGATTTAAGAATCGATATCTGTTCGTAAAAATGAGAATCGATTAAAATCGAGAAATCGATATTTTTTACCCAGCCCTAATAAATACAATATATCTAGATCTAAATCCAGAGGAGCACTCGTATCATGGTTGTATATCATATCGGCCAGCTCTGAAACACATTCTCTGAGGGTACGTTTACATGACAACGATGCGCTTAAAACTGAGAAGTTTTTCCTTTGAGTTCGAGTAGACGACACCATTGTCAAAACGATCCCCATTCACACGGATCTGCGAAAACGACTAATAACGCTGTATTCTGCTGCCAGGCCAGTAGATGGCGATGAAACACTATAGACTGAACACGTAATACGCATGTGCATGACGTCATCGTCCTCAGAGATTCATGTTTTTGTTGTTTACACGTTTTTGTTGTTTTGTTGAGACCGTTTTCAAAAGTTTGCATTTTCAGGCTCTCAAAACGCCGCTGTCGTGTAAACGAACGGCCAAAACGCATAAAAAGTTTTACGTTTTTAGTTGAAAACGGTGTCGTGTAAACAGCCCCTGACTTTCCCTAAAGATGCTTTGAAAACATGTGTATTGCGAAAAGAGCTACGCAAATAAATTCGCCTTAACTTGTCGACCCTGTAGCTCATCTGGCTGATCATGACGCTTACAATGCAAAGGTTGTGGGTTTGATTCCCAGAACACACACACACACACACACACACCATTAATGCACTGCAGGTCCACCAGATGAACAAATGCTTCCACAGAATAAAAGCAAACTAAAGCTCTCTTACCCACGACAGTGACCATCCACACCAGGACGTATGTGAAGGCGGAGATCCACACGGCAGACATCAGGAACGTGATCATGTACCATTTCTTCCAGAAGCGCCTCCTGCAGTCGGGAATGGTCAGGAACAACAACACGATGACCGGCAGAGACAAAACCCAGAGGATCCGCTTCAGGTCGTGTTCGGGCATCGTGAACACACTCTTCTGCTCTGAGAGAGAAACGTGCAAACGTGAGGCTGCCACAAGGTTCTTTTGAAACCTTTGTTTGGGAACCCCAAAAAATGTATGCCATCGTTCCCTTTTGGAACCTTTATTTTTAAGAGTGGTCCCCAAAATTATAACAAATGATGTTTTATAAACACAGTTCGGGCGGAGCACGTTCAAATAAGCAATCCAATCTACTCGTCATCAAACAATTATGTCTACCCTAATCAGCATGACAAGAAGTATATATATATCCACACTGTCAACTCACCTAATATTCCTTGACAGTTTTCCAGCATCCCTCCACCACCCCGACTCCTCACTCTTGGCTTAATCTTTACAGCCAGGAATACGGGGGGAGTACTCTGGGTTCGGGCCGAATACCGAGCCCGGAGCCCTCTCCTCGGACAGCACGCCAAATACGCATTTATTCTATCTAACTTATTTGTAAGTGTGAACTAGTGAAACAGAAACAGATGCAACACAAGAGCAGGTTTGTGACCTCATCACGTACCTTGTCCGATCTCGTTGAGGCCGTGCAGGCTGAGCGAGAGCTGGGAATACCCGGAGTCGTCCTGGAAGATGCCGCTGTCGGCTCGGGAGCGCCGGTGAACTCGCAGACTGCCGTCGCTCCATCCCACCAGCGGCGTCTCCTCGCCGGAGGCGGAGCTCTTGCTCACACACACACAGCACGGGCTGAAGCGCTGCATCACGTACTCGCTGATCCTCAGGTCGAAGCACAGCACCAGCACATACACCCCGTACACCAGCAGGAGACACGCGCCGTCATACCTGAACACACATCCGAGTTTGCATATGAATGTGTGTTTGCAGTGTGTGGACACAACCACAGTCCAATGAAAAAAAAATGACTTCTTTTTTTTTCATCCTCAAAAAGACTTAAAGGTAGGGTAGGTCAGAATTGTCTAAAAAAACTTTTATTCAAATTTGTTTAAACTGTCTTTATATACCAATACATAATTAAAATGCAAGTACTCTGAAATAGAGAGTATAAAAAATTGAGTGACTCTAGTGTATTTAATCTTCAATAAACACAGCTCATTAATTCCATTCACTCCCACCTAAAAACGGGTGCGCGACTGCGCGCACGTGGGCAGAGCCAGTAATAGCGGCGGTAGTCATGGCGACGGAGAGTGACAGTCGCGCAAGCCAATCACTTGTTTCGTCCCGGTAGGAATTAATGAGCTGTATTTTTTGAAGATTAAATACACTATAGTCACTCAATTTTTATACTCTCTTTTTCAAAGTACTTACATTTTAATTATGTATTGGTATATAAAGACAGTTTAAGCCAATTTGAAAAAAAGTTCTTTAGACAATTCTTACCTACCCTACCTTTAACACTCAATAATCAAGCCGTTTGGATTTTCTGAGCAATATGATGTCATATTGCTCATGCTCCGCCCATGACCACTGACGGACTGTCCCATATTAGCATATTTCATGTATTAGCATATTTCCGCTAGTTGCTCATTCGCATTTAAAGAGACATGCACTGAAACGGGTCGCTGTGGACAGAGCTGTTCTTGAGGAGGTGAAAGGGTGTTTTACACAAACACTGAGGAATTTTAACCAAAGAATGTTACAAACTTTACATGACGACCCTAAAGAATCACACCAGCTTGTGGAAATGGGCATCAGATGACCCCGTTAAGGCCCTTTCACACCAGATGCGTAACGAAAAAGCGAATAGTTCGTGTGCGAATAGTTCGCGTCAAAACCCATCACATGAGCTGCGTAAACACGGTCTCTATCTGTATCTTTGACGATTAGCTGTCTATCTCAAATGTAGTTTAGCCTTCTAGCCAACACAGCACAACGACGAAAACTATCACACAACATACTCACAGTCGCGATAACCGAGTTGGTTGGCAATGCTACGCCACACAATCATTGTCCTTGTAGTATGCGATTGGCTGAAGCCTTTTCTGTCGCCGCAAAAGTAAAAAAAAAATCGACATCGAAGCGAAAAAAATAAAAGTCGTTTTTTCGCCGCAGCACATTCGCGTTCGGTGTGGAAGCGCTCATTACACAAACAGCTGATCAAAAAATAAAACCATCGCGCGAATTATTCGTGCGTCAAAATCGCGTCCAGTGTGAAAGGACCTTTAAGGTCCTTGCACATTGAGTCTAGTTCGAAACTTTCGGACGTTCAAAAATAAATACGACCACGTTGTGTCAATCACGTTTAAAATGTTTAGATTTATGGCTTTGATTTTCTCACAGTTTTAGAGTAAAACAAATTTTTCATAAAAATAAACGTAAAATTCTGTAACTTTTTTTAAGTTCACATTTTAAAACTTTTTTCACTTCAGCAATAATCTGCCAAGGGTCGTCTTTGAAAAGAGATCAAACTTCAGTCAGTGAGCATTTAAGATTTACGACAGTTTAAGCTGGAAATTTATTTGTCAGGTCTATGCTCAAAAAGTGAATAAATGGATTATAAATACAGCGTAAATATAATTTAAAGGAACACGCTGACTTTATCTTATTCCCCGTATCCCCCAGAGTTAGATGAGTCCACACACACTCTTCTCATCTCCGTGCGTGCCGTAACTCTGTCTGACGCACACACCACTAGCCTAGCTTAGCACAAAGACTGGATGTAAATGGCTCCAGCTAGCATACTGCTCCCAATAAGAGACTAAATAACGCCAACATTCTCCTATTTACATGTTGTGATTTGTGTAGTCACAGCGTGTACAAATAACAAGGTCACATGAGACACAGCCGTCTTCTACACAACAACAAACTTTCGTCCGTCATAAAAAAATTCGGATCGTGTTCGATTTTCGGTGTTTTTCGCATCCGTAGCTCAAGCATTTTGAGAGGAGTTTTGACAATTCAGAGCCACCGAATCACGAATACAAAAAAACGCATACGAAAATTTCAAACTCCGTGTGCGAGCGCCTTCAGTGTCGGCTAACCAGTGCGTCGAGGCTTAAAGACACGTGTTTTTGATAAATGGATGTGTTGAACAGTCAGAAATAACTTTTTAATACCTTAAAGGATTAGCTCACTTTGGAATTAGAATCTCCTGATAGTTTACTCTCCTCCACGTCATCTGAGATGTTCATGTGTTTCTTTCTTCAGTGGAAAAGAAATGAAGGTTTCTGAGGAAAACACTCCAGGATGTTCCTCCATATAGTGTCTTCAATGGGGTCCAACGGGTCGAAGGTCCAGATGTGAGTTTCAGTGCAGCTTCAAAGTCTCGACTCGATCCAGCCGAGGAATAAGAGTCTCATCTAGACACACCAGCGGACATTTTACAACTAAATAAACATTTATATACTTTATAACCACAGATGCTGGTCTTGCTCTCGCTGTGATGAGACACACATTCAGAAATGTAGAGTAGAGCGAAAAACTCCATCTCATTTCCTCCTCCAACTTCAAAATCGTCCGACATCATTGTTTTACCTTTCGTTTATTAGTTTTTTTGTAAATGGCGTTAGACTCAGTCTTTGCAGGTTCTCTTAGTAAACACTGGGTCTGTTCTTCCCCCTACGTCACACTTGACCTTTCACCCTGATTACGTAATGTGTGTCTCATCACAGCGAGTGCAAGACCAGCATTAGTGGTTATAAAGTATATAAATGTGTATTTTGTTCTAAAATGTCCGCTGGTGTGTCTAGATGAGACTCTTATTCCTCGGCTGGATCGAGTCGAGACTTTGAAGCTGCACTGAAACTCACATCTGGACCTTCGACCCGTTGGACCCCATTGAAGACACTATATGGAGGAACATCCTGGAGTGTTTTCCTCAGAAACCTTCATTTCTTTTCCACTGAAGAAAGAAACAACATGAACATCTTGGATGACGAGGGGGAGAGTAAATAATCAGGAAATTTTGATTCTGAAGTGAACTACTCCTTCAATGGAACCGTTAGCAAAACATTCTCAGAACGTATTAATGTTAGCATCACAGACTCACCAGTAAACTCTGTTATCTGAGATTATGGCGATGACTGCGGCGACGCTGATGGCGTATGCGAGACAGTCTCTGAATAACGGCCAGCATGTGAGACGAGCCGTCTGAACAGAGCAAACACACACACACACACACACACACACACACACAGGTGAGATACAGAGACAACAGACACACACCGACACATTAATATCCCAGACAGCAACATAACAGGCTTTCGCACTGGGTAGTTCCCACCAGGGTTTACGATCATTCGAACACATTATTAGATAGAACTGTTATACACTGAAAGTAGACAGTAATGAAGAGTTATTAGCTTATGGTGTGTGTTTGAAGAGCAGAAATACATAATTATGTTTCTCTTGATCTCCTCAAAGTTGTGTTGGGTTTTCTCCTCAGTGTAAAGGTTGAGAGCTCCATCTATCACTGTTTTACATGTTCGTAGAGTTAATTTCTGGAGTAAATATATAGGATATAGTATGTGTGTTTACACAGCTTTTTTAATAATGGCGTGTGCTTGTGTTTCGCGTGCGTTCGGCCAATCAGCGAACACTAACGTCACTGTAGTTCCTATAGCGCTGGTTTAGACCGACTCTGAAGGAGGAGTAAAGTAGTTCCTCCAAAAGGAGTTCCTAGAGCTAAAATCGTTCCTAGTACCTCCGGTGCGAAAGCCCCTAAAGTGTCGGCCCACATCCGGTGCATGTGGATTCCTCGCGGGCCGGATGTGCGCCGACACTGTGGGGGTGTCTGGGTAATGATGATGTCACACACCACAGAGGTCAAGAGGCCACACGCCGCACAGATGCACAGGAGGTTGTACACGGCCGATCCCATGATGGTGCTCACGCCGATATCTCCTTTAGTCACGAACACACCTGAGGAGGAACGCATTCAAACACACCGGGAAATCAGACGGCATTCCAAATGAAGGAAGGTCAAGACACAACATACAATTACCTATTCACAGAGATGGGAAAATCTAGTGCGTTCTTTCATTACCCCCAAATTAAAAGTAAAGAATTATCAACACCACAGTTATGCTATGTGGGCATGCGGATGTTGACCAGAAATATAACCTTTCTGGAACATGGCGTTGATGGAGATCCAGATTTTAGGATATGAAATACTTAGAAACTTCATTACATTGTATCTTGGAAACATCACGCACTCAGTGTTGAGACGAGATGTATATCTTGTTAATATATAAAGCGTAGCATGTAAGAAGAGTATTTCAAGGCATTGGTATAAGCCGGACATCCCCTTACTTGGAGAATGGATAGAAATTGTAATTGATATATTGATATATGGAATATGGAAGAATTGACTTTTATTTTGAGACTTGGACTGAGTACTGTAATGTAAACAATCAATGACTATATGTGAATCTATACTTGCTGACAAAACAGAATGTATACCCCCTGTTCTATTGTTTGCTCTTTTTATGTCTTTCTAAATGTTGTACGCTTGAAAAATCATCAATAAAAATACAGTAAAAAAAAAAAAAGAAGAAAAAAAAAAAATCAAAACAGACGATTCTTGGTTTAAATGGAATATAGACCTTATTCACAGCAGCGACATCTTTGATTTTTACGGAATGAAAGCGAGGCTGTGGTGATCTCTTCAGTTGGATCAGAGTGTTTTAGGATTGTTCTGCTGACAAAACGGCAAAAATATCGCTCCAAGAAATTTCATTAGACAAAAAGCTCCCGACAATATGAGCTGTGGAAAATTATCAGTGATCTGGGAGCTTTATACAGCGGATGTAAATGAAAACACGGTAAGTTTATCCCTCGCAGCCTCGCTCTCAGACCTCTGTCATGGCGCTGCTCTGAATAAGGTTTATTCCAGTGTTTATTCTAAATGATTATCATTATTGTGTTAATAATCTTGAATCAGAATAAGTTCCTCTTGCAGGATCTCTTCTCTTCTCTGATGACGGGGGCGGGGCTTTAACCTGTCACTCACATGAGATCAGCCAATAGCAAACCACATCCATCCAATCAATTCCACACGGACACAATCAAGCCCCGCCCACAAAAATTTGGGAAATTTAATGTTCAGCTCTATGCTCAAAAAGTGAATAACTACAGCGTAAATATAATTTAGTACCATAAAATCCCCTAAAAATACAAAATATGAAATAAAAAAACATTATTGAACTAAAATATAGTACGTTAATTTCATTGAAATAAAATAAACAATTCTGTCCATTTTGACCGACACGCGTAAAACACCAGAGGGTTTTTAAAGAGATGTCATTTGAGATATTTCTATCCTGTTGGCAGAAGATTACCTAGAAACGCAGTGACGAGTTCTGGCGCCGAACTTCCCGCTGCCATGAAAGTGGCTCCAGCAACATCTTGTGAAAGACCGAGACCTGAAACACAACCAGATCCAATCAAATCCCACGCGGACACACTGCCGGACGACTAACCCATGACCCTAACCCATGACCCATAAACCCATAACCCCATGACCCATAAACCCATGACCCATGACTCATGACCCATAACCAATAAACCCAACCCATAAACCCATAACCCATGACCCCATAACCCATAACCCCATGACCCATAAACTCAACCCATAACCCTTAACCCATAAACCCATGACTCATAAACCCATAACCCATGACCCATAAACCCAACCCATAAACCCATAACCCCATAACCCCATGACCCATGACCCATAAACTCAACCCATAACCCATAACCCATAACCCCATGACCCATAAACTCAACCCATAACCCTTAACCCATAAACCATGACCCATAAACCCAACCCATAAACCCATAACCCATGACTCATGACCCATAACCCATGACCCATGACCCATAACCCATAACCAATGACTCATGACCCATAACCCATGACCCATAACCCATGACCCATGACCCATAACCCATAACCCATGACCCATAACCCATAACCCATGACCCATAACCCATGACCCATGACCCATAACCCATGACCCATGACCCATAACCCATGACTCATGACCCATAACCTATGACCCATAACCCTAACTAGAGGTCTGTAACGGGTCCCGAAAAATTCACGGGTTTCGGGTCGGGTTCAGTTCGGGTAAATGTTTAATTAATAGCCTCGGGTTCGGGTCGTGTTCGGGTTTGTAACTAAGAAAAACTATATAGGCTAAACATATAGTTTGCGTGCCGTGTGCTCGCCTGAACACTGTGTTGTGACCGAAATAGTGTGCAATCATAAAATACAGCATATTGCAAAAAAAAAAGAAAAAAAAAAAGGTATTTACTGTGAGAAATGGACCTCGGGTTCGGGCTTAAAATATAACCTTAATGGTCGGGTTAATGATTTCGGGTCAGGTTCGGGTCGGGTACGGGTCGGGTTCGGGTCGGGTTCGGTTCGGGGCCGGGTACGGGTCGGGTCAGGTCGGGTTAATGATTTCGGGTTCGGGTCGGGTCGGGTACGGGTCGGGTTCGGGTCGGGTTCGGGTCGGGTACGGGCCGGGTTCGGGTCGGGTTCGGGTCGGGTCGGGTACGGGCCGGGTTCGGGTCGGGTACGGGTCGGGTTCGGGTCGGGTTCGGGCTTCAGTTTAAAGCGCGTTCAGATCTCTAACAGCTTACGCTCGCTGATGACCTCCAGAGACGGCAGAAAGTAATCATCACACACGATGGAGACGGCCAGAAGCATGTAGAAGATGATCATAAAATATATCAGGATCCCTCCGTCTTTCCGCTCCTGAAGCGTGAAGAATCCCTCGGGAAACTCAGAGGACTGAGGCGGGATGCATTCGCTCGCATTTTCTGCAAAACACACACAGATCTCCATTATCAGCCGTTGTGTTTGAGTCTTGAGTTCTGACCCACATTCAGCTTTCTGACACACAACATCTGTGTTAAACATCTTACACATGTTAAATCAATATATTGCTTTATGTGAATGAGTGGCCAGGATGATTTTCACAATGTTTCGAGGCAAAAAATTCTAGGCTACAAGATCCAATTCTCAAAAGTCTCGTGAATAAATATTCATTCTGGGTTTTATGGCCTTATTTCAGTGACTTTATAGGTAACAGAAATAAGCAAATGTCAAAACACCACTTTAACCCTCTGGTGCTCTTCGTCATTCTCGACCGAAAAATTGTACATTTAGTTGTTTTTTTTTACATTTACTTGATCGGAATGGTACAAAACTTGGTAAAGGCACTCAGATGAGAACAACACTTGAACTGGAGAAGTTTATTTGAAGTTTCCAACATGAATGCTGTTGTTTTCCTCTTTGAGAGCGTCTGTGTTGCATAAAGCGCTATAGAAATAGAGTCAGTCTCTGACTCTCAAACAAATCTCAACATGAATCAAACTCTCTCACTCACCGACATCCCGACGGACTCTGGGAGAAGCCGAACCCGTAAAACTCTTTCCCACGCAGAAGACGAGATGAATCGCTGTGAATATAAGCAGAACTACAGCGCTGATACACAGCAGAACGTCCCTGCGCTTCTCCCGGTGAAGAAGTGTGTGTTTCCTCATCGTTCCCACCGATTACTGATGCTTGAGGAGGTTCATGGAGCTGTCGGTGTGTGTGTGTGTGTGTGTGTGTGTCACAAGACTCATTATTCTGCACAAACGAGTCTCAAGCCTTCAGGGCTGAAACAGTTTGACAAATACTAATGTTATCATGCAGAATGATGCGCCTCTTAAGCAGATAAATCGATTCTTTGCGCAAATTAAATCTGTGCACATCATTTATGGCCCACACTTACATAAATTACTCTGAATTATTCATATTTTGGGAAATGTCCTCACGTTTTCTTGCTGGATGTGATCGGATGGATTTGGTCTGACTTCTGGATATTCTAGATCAGGGGTTTCCAATCTTCCCCATCCTCACATTTAAAAGGCAACTATATATTTGTATGCAAAAAGACCTAATTATTACTGTAAAAAAATATATATTATAAATATGTGTATAATATTATTTAGAATATATTTAGTTTCTATATATGCTGCATCGTTGCAATCTTTCCTACTCACCGACTTATAGATGGAATATTTATTTAAATAAAAATTAATTGATCTATTTTAATACATTTATTTATTTTAGTCAAATTTATTATTATTTATTTAAATCCATTTTCATTTATTTTAATCAAAAAAATTTATTTACTTTTTATTTAAATCAACTTTGATTTATTTTAATCAATTCATTTCAATCAAATGTGTTGATCATGATTTCTTTCATCATTTTTTTAAACAAATGTATTTGTTTTTAGTCATGTTTTATTATTGTAACAAAAAGTTATTTATTTATTTACATAAAATGTTTATTTCAAATAATTGTTTAAAAATCTATTTGTATTTATTTTTATCTTTTTTATTTTATCATGTTTAATTAATTTATTTACATCATTGCATTTTTTCTACTAACTATACTGTTAGATGTATAATTTATTAATATAATTTCATTTATTTTTATCAACTTATTTTAATAAAATATTTTAGTTTATTCATTTTATTTTTCTTTACAAAAAATTGTCTTTATTTATTTATCATTATAAATGTATTCATTTTAATCAGATTTATTAACTTATTTGTTGAAATAAATATTTATTCAATTAGTTAATAATTGTTTAATTATAATCAAATGTATTTATGCTACAGTAGTTAGTTTAATCTTACTTTTCCCAGGACTCCAGTTTAAAACCCTCGATTCTTCTGAAGATTCACTCAGATCAACAGAATTCAACTTTAGACTTTATTCAGGTTTATAATGAGTAAAAAGATACAGCTCAACGGTTCTCAACGAGTATGAAGATGTCAACAAATCTGTTTCAAAACTACAAAAATGAATGTGTTCAAAATATAAATACACGCTAGTACAATAAATCATACGAATGCCTGTGATCATGTCAGCTCAAAGCTCTTTTCATTTGTGTTGTTATTATTATGGAGCTAAAATTGTCTCAAAATTAATCAAGGCACATTTTGCTTATTGATTCAAAGCTCTGATGATTGGCTGGACGGAAAACCCACATCTGATTGGCTAAAGGAAAGCCTCAAACATTCAGAAACGAGCTTCGCATTTCTGAATCTAATTTTGTGAACATGAATCAGTTTGTGAATATATAAACTTTGTTTGTGAATGTGAATAAGCTTACACATTTGTGAGTCGTATTATGTAAATACATTATTTTTAGGTTATTAAAGTCCCCCTGTGGTGTAAATCCAGCTTTTAATGTAGTTTATGTGTCTATGTGGTGTTTTTAATCTGCTTTAAGACAAAGCATGTGTAAGTTCATAAGTCGACAGCATTGCTGAGTATTTCCTCCTTAAAACTGCAGTGAACCAAAGACAGTCTCAAAAACACACTTTGAAATCGCTGGTGTTTCTGACGTCACAAACTACCTTGTAACCAATCAGATCAACGTGTGATCGTCAACCAGTGGATCTCTGAGCTGAGTGAGTGAGTGGAGGCGGGGCTCATTTGCATATTCATAGAACCGCGCATATTAAATGAGGTGAGGGTGTCGAGTTACAGTCAAGATATTTTAAGGCATGAAGACATTTTTTCAAGGAAAAAACGTTTAAATATGTAATTTTGGTGATCAAAGATGAGTTTTAACAGGACTTTAACACGTTTAATTCTCGTTTAATGTTCTCTGACATCCAGGTTTTTAAATGTTAACGTTTTTTCTTGGCTATGCGAATGTTTTGCTAAACATCATTGAAATGTTACTTTTGAACGTTCTGAATCAAGTAGCAACATTTAAAAAATGTCAGACGAACATTCAACATAAACGACGTACAGATAATGTTTTAGTGCTAACGTTTTTAGAACGTCATTAAACACCAGATAACTTTGAACGAACGTTATATTAACGTTACAGGAAGAACGTTTGTTCATAACTTTTGGAACGTTCCCTGTTAGATCTGACGGCTGTGTTTCTGAATGAGGAACCGGATCTGAACACGTTCACACTGCAGTTTTAGGGAATTCCACGACTGAATTCAGATTAAATCCACGCAGTGTGAACAGAACTGGACAGAACTGGACAGAACTGGACAGAACAGAACAGAACTGGACAGAACTGGACAGAACTGGACAGAACTGAACAGAACTGGACAGAACAGAACAGAACTGGACAGAACTGGACAGAACTGGCTGTTAATACAGTGACACACACTCCGTGTATTTTCCCTGTGTTTCGTACAGTTCGTGACACTGACACACGGCACCTGGTGTGATCCTGTCGAGATCTCTAGGGTTTCAGACGCTGGGTTTGGGTTCCGGCCGGAGAACCACAGACGCAGTTCAGTGGGTTCTCCCGAGCGGTTGGTCTGTAATGTCTCTCGCTCTGGGAGGGAGTCCGTGTTGGAGGCGGGGTTTGTCCTCATGGTCGGCGTCTCGTGTTCTCCGCACGCCTGCAGGACGCGCAACACGCCGTCTGATAGTAGTCGTACACGCAGAGACGGGCCTGGACCACCACGTTACAGTTGAAGTATTTATCACGACACTTTTCATCTGCAAAACACACAAATTAAACAGATACCAAATCATGTTCAGGTCCCAGCATAAAAAAAATACATATATTTTTTATTTAAATATATATATTTAAATATTTATTTTAAATGTCTACATGCAAAATAAAGTTTATATAAACATATACATATATATATATATATATATATATATATACACAAACACATAATTGTTATTTATTTATTTATTTAAAAACAAATATATATATATATATAATTATATATAATATTGTAGTATATATGCAAAATACAGTTAATATAATTTTTTTTTTTATAAATGTATTTATTTAAAAAACAAATATATATAATTATATATATTATTGATCTATATCTTTACATTTTAGACGCAAAATACAGTTAATATATATATTAATAATCTTATATATATATATACTTGAATTTTCTACATGCAAAATAATATATGTATATATATTTATTTATTTATTTAATACATTTTCTTTTAAATTTTCAAAAAACAGTTTGCAAAATACAGTTATAAATACAAAATACAGTTAATATATATATTTAATTTAATAAAAAAATAATTATGTTCTATATGCAAAATAGTGTTTCTTTTGATTTTGGGTAAATGTAACATATTCCACTTGATATTCATATATTCATGAAGGAACTGACCAATCAGGGGAAGGCAAGGCTCAGGGTTACACTCCTCCCTCTCGTGGGGCTTCAGTGTTTGCTCACAGCGGTCACTGCTGGTCATGTGATCATTAGAGAGACTGCTGGTCATGTGATCATCAGACAGACTGCTGGTCATGTGATCATTAGAGAGACTGGTGGCCATGTGATCATTAGAGAGACAGCGCACCTCTCGCACACGGTAACCGGACTCGCACGACTTCGAGCACTGGATACATGCAAACATCAACACAGAACAACAGAATCATATATTGTAACTCATATTTCTCTGGGGTTAATGCAGGACATGGACACTATACTAGACACAGTATTATGGATTTGAATCTATGTAAGTGTAAGACACTGTATGGTAATAGGACGTTTGAATATTCAGGAGCGCAGGAGTGGAATAAGTTGCCATTGGACAGTGAGGTTTTAACAGATAATGTTGGTTTTGGTATAAGATTGTTTATAGATTGTTTTTTTGATAGGATGGCTTAATAGATATGGATATAGATGTGTATTGTGTGCATGGTTTGTCATGAAAATATCTCGTTAAAAAAATCAAGGACCACAATGGAAATAAGTTAACGCAACTTTATTGTGTTATCCTTGACAAACAAGTTGTAACAATGTTGTAGTGCTACTGTTTATGTCAGATAAACTCAAACTCAGTGTCTCTGCGTGTGTGTGTCTCAGTGGGTGTGGATGTGTGTGTGTGTGTGTGTGTGTGTGTGTGTGTGTGTGTGTGTGTGTGTGTGTGTGTGTGTGTGTGTGTGTGTGTGTGTGTGTGTGTGTGTGTGTGTGTGTGTGTGAGTGTGTGTGTGTGTGTGTCTCACCGCGCTCCAGTCGGTGTGGAACCACTTTGCTGCGCAGGTTTTGATGAAGCAGTTCTTCTGGCTGATCGGTCGGTCTAGAGACGAACACTCGAACGCCGGCATCACCGAGAAACCCTCGTCTGAGCTCATCAGACACACCACTGCCCTGTGCTGACTGCCCACGCCACACTCGGCTGAGCACTGACACACACACACACACACACACACACACACACACACACACACACACACACACACACACACCGCTCATGAACACACCAACACAAGACCATCATCTCAAACAGGGATTCACAAACTTTTCCCAAACCCAGAAATTAATGTCAATAATTTAACAAGTCCTTTATATTCATTTAGCATTTTATGATTCAATTAGCCTAATTAATTTAGCATTTTTAGTAATTGTTTATTTAGTTTTTATTTTAAAATCTTTTTTTTTTTTTTTTTTTTTTGTTTATTTTGAGTGTTATTATTATAAAATCATTTATATTAATTTACCATAATAATATACAAATCTTTATTTTGATTGTTTTATTTTTACAAGTATTTATTTTAATTTTGCATTTTTATGATTTAATAAATGCTTTGTGTTTATTATTATTCTTTTTATTTTTAAAATCATTTATTTTAATTCTGCATATTTGTGATTTAATAAATGTTTTCTAAGTATGTATTTTTATCGTTTTTATTTTACAGTCATTTATATTAATTTTATATTTTTATAATTTAATAATTTTATTGTAAGTGTTTGTTATTATTCTTTTTATTTTAAAATATTAGCAAATGTTTTATTTGAATATAATTTATATTAATTTAGCATTTTTATAATTTAATGCATTTTGGTAAGTGTTCATTTTGGTAGTTTTTATTTTAAAATCATGTACATTAATTTTGCATTTGTATGATTTAATTTTTATAAGTATGTATTTTGATTGATTTTATTTATATTAATTTAGCATTTTTATAATTTAATATATTTTTAGTAAATGTTTTATTTTAATATAATTTATTTAAATTTTAAATTTTTAGGATTGAATATTTGTTGTTTATTATTATTTAAATTTTTAATTTTTAGGATTGAATATTTGTTGTTTATTATTATTATTATTTTAATTTTAAAATAACTTATTTTAATTCTGCCTTTTTGTGATTTAGTTAGTTTTTAGTAAATGTTTTATTTTAATATCATATATATAAATTTAGCATTTTTATAATTTAATGTATTTTGTTAAGTCCAGGGCCCTGATCTGACCAGCACAGGGTTGTCCTGAGGGCCGTACCTGAGTCCAGGGCCCGGTGACCCACTCGGTGTGGCTCTCACAGGGGCCGCTGTTGCAGGACTGAGTCTCGACCGGCCGATCGGACCCGCAGTCCTCCAGAGGCAGAGCGCTGGTGTGATCGCTGAGACACACAACACTCCGAGTCCGCAGACCCACGCCACAGTCCGCAGAGCACTGCCGAACACACACACACACACACACACACACCCACACACACGAGAGTCAGCACAGCCATACACACCTGATCAGAAACTAGGACTGCACGATTAATCGCAATGAAACCGAACGAGATTTGGCGATTTGATTTTGCTTTTTCAAATGCACGTTATAAGCGACTCAAACTCAGTGCTTTCAGAGTGAGCAGCGTTTACTGAGCCGTACGGCACTGACACGCTGCACATTACAAATAACCACAGACTTGGCCATTTCAAAATCGGTTTAAGAGCGATTACATGGAAATTATGGACGATAATCGTGCAGCGCTATCAGAAACCAGTCTAGCGTGACTCACCCGAGCGCTCCACTCGCTG
This sequence comes from Squalius cephalus, assembly GCF_949319135.1. Taxonomy (NCBI): domain Eukaryota; kingdom Metazoa; phylum Chordata; class Actinopteri; order Cypriniformes; family Leuciscidae; genus Squalius; species Squalius cephalus. Next base: position 1,065,546 of record NC_137127.1, on the reverse strand, counting down.
AAGAACCAGCTCTTCGAACACGGACCCGCGTCACAGTTTTCCACGTCACTGGGACGCAGTTTCATGTTGCACTCGTCGTCTGCCACGATATCACCAACATTACTGACACAGTGCACCTCACGTGACCTCTGACCCACGCCGCAGGGCACAGAACACTGACAACACACACACACACACACACACACACACTAATGCACAGATGCTTCTAACCAAGCGCAACCTTCCGGTCTCTCTCTCAAATCCAACACTGAGTGAGTTAAACTGCAGTTCATCCACTGGCCACTAGAGGCCGGCTGCAGAAGAGGGTCATTACCCATAAACCCCTGTGTTAAAATGGCCAACTTTACAGCAGAAAAACACATGTTTACAGTCTGGTGCAAAGAGTGGTTTTGGTCTATAAAGCTAATGTTGCCCTTCATGATGACTGTGGGGGGGTGAATTTTTTTTATAACTCATCCGTTTCTATTATATTAAGCCTTAAAGTTCTGCATAATTAAGGGCGTGGCCACTTGAGTGACAGGTGGATTGCCGCTGATGTCACTGCTAGCCGTTTGTCTGCTGTGTGTTAGCGTCACGTCACCTCAGCTAATCCGCCTCGCTGCACATGTTCATTTATCCGGGAGTGACGCGGCCAAGATGGCGACCGCCGGCTCCGCCCACTTTGGGCTTCAGAAACGCTCTTCAGAAACCTGACGTCTCGGACACTACGTCCATATTTTTATACAGTCTATGCTTCTACCTCATGTTTGAACTCCGGAACTGCCACAGTAAAGCGTGTGTGTATGTTTTAGTTTTACTTGAGACTTTCCTTTCCGCCTTTGTCGCCTTTCTTCGCCTTTGTCTTGCTTATTTGAGGACATTTCATTTAATATTCAACTATAATACTGATCTCCTGCATTGACACCATTATATGAGAACTGAACTGAGCTGACGATGACATCAATGTTTTCTCCAGAGAGGCTATATAGATTAATGAACTAAATTAATAACTTTTTTACAACAAAAATGAGCCATCACTGAACTTACTTAAGCTGGACTATGATGCTATTTTCTTCTAGAAACAAACTTTGCAGCATTATATTCCTGTTATCTCTGTAAAGCGTCTTTGAAACACTCTGTGTTGTTAAAAGCGCTATATGAATAAAGCTGACTTGACTAGTGTTTTATTGCAGTTATCAAACCCAAACGAGTCCAAAGCTCCGCCCACTGCCCCCGCTGATAGGCTGTCGCTCAGAGTCCTCACGTGTGTGGCCAATCAGCGGGGAGGAGGGGCTGTGACTGACAGCTGTCACTCACGGGACTCCAGTCCGAGCGGATCTGCCACTCGCTGCAGATCTTCAGCTGGCAGGTGCTGCTGGTCTCGGGCCGCTCCGCGCGGCATCGGCTGGTGTGTGTGTTTAGCGTGCGGTTGGCGTACACCTGACGACACAAGACCTGGCGATGCTGTTGACCCAAACCACACGTCTTACTGCACTCCGACCACTCGCCGATGTCCCAGCTGAACACACACACACACACACACACCAGTCAGAAGAGGTTCTACGAGAGCTCATGTCATTACGTGACTGTAGTGACGTCTGAAGACAAACGGACTATATTCACTATATATCACCTCATGAGTCTTTTGGGGACATTATAAAACACTTAAAGACATTAACACAAATTCATAAACCTTATCGATTATTCTATATAAAACCAGCCGACATTTAAATCTCTTAGTGGAACAAAAACAACAACATTTAAATCTTTATAAATGAAACAAAAATGACAATATTTAAATCTCTTAATGGAACAAAAACGATAATATTTAAATCTCTAAGTGGAAAATATTTAAATCTCTAAGTGGAACAAAAACGGCAATATTTAAATCTCTAAGTGGAAAATATTTAAATCTCTAACTGGAACAAAAACGGCAATATTTAAATCTCTAAGTGGAAAATATTTAAATCTCTAACTGGAACAAAAACGATAATATTTAAATCTCTAAGTGGAACAAAAACGGCAATATTTAAATCTCTAAGTGGAACAAAAACGGCAATATTTAAATCTCTAAGTGGAACAAAAACGGCAATATTTAAATCTCTAAGTGGAACAAAAACGATAATATTTAAATCTCTAAGTGGAACAAAAACGATAATATTTAAATCTCTAAGTGGAACAAAAACGGCAATATTTAAATCTAGAATCAAAAAAAAAAAAAAAACATTTAAATATCTTAATGGAACTAAATCTCTTAATTGTCTTGATCTCTCAGTAGTTTTTGAGTCACTGCTCTGCACTGGAACAAAAACGATAATATTTAAATCTCTAAGTGGAACAAAAACGGCAATATTAAAATCTCTAAGTGGAACAAAAACGGCAATATTTAAATCTCTAAGTGGAAAATATTTAAATCTCTAACTGGAACAAAAACGATAATATTTAAATCTCTAAGTGGAACAAAAACGGCAATATTTAAATCTCTAAGTGGAACAAAAACGGCAATATTTAAATCTCTAAGTGGAACAAAAACGACAATATTTAAATCTCTAAGTGGAACAAAAACGACAATATTTAAATCTCTAAGTGGAACAAAAACGGCAATATTTAAATCTCTAAGTGGAACAAAAACGATAATATTTAAATCTCTAAGTGGAACAAAAACGATAATATTTAAATCTCTAAGTGGAACAAAAACGGCAATATTTAAATCTAGAATCAAAAAAAACAAAAAAACATTTAAATATCTTAATGGAACTAAATCTCTTAATTGTCTTGATCTCTCAGTAGTTTTTGAGTCACTGCTCTGCACTGGAACAAAAACGATAATATTTAAATCTCTAAGTGGAACAAAAACGGCAATATTTAAATCTCTAAGTGGAACAAAAACGGCAATATTTAAATCTCTAAATGTAACAAAAACGGCAATATTTAAATCTCTAAGTGGAACAAAAACGGCAATATTTAAATCTCTAAGTGGAACAAAAACGATAATATTTAAATCTCTAAGTGGAACAAAACGGCAATATTTAAATCTAGAATCAAAAAAAAAAAAAATCATTGAAATATCTTAATGGAACTAAATCTCTTAATTGTCTTGATCTCTCAGTAGTTTTTGAGTCACTGCTCTGCACTGGAACAAAAACGATAATATTTAAATCTCTAAGTGGAACAAAAACGATAATATTTAAATCTCTAAGTGGAACAAAAACGGCAATATTTAAATCTCTAAATGGAACAAAAACGATAATATTTAAATCTCTAAGTGGAACAAAAACGATAATATTTAAATCTCTAAGTGGAACAAAAACGGCAATATTTAAATCTCTAAATGGAACAAAAACGATAATATTTAAATCTCTAAGTGGAACAAAAACGATAATATTTAAATCTCTAAGTGGAACAAAAACGGCAATATTTAAATCTCTAAATGGAACAAAAACGATAATATTTAAATCTCTAAATGGAACAAAAACGGCAATATTTAAATCTCTAAGTGGAACAAAAACGGCAATATTTAAATCTCTAAATGGAACAAAAACGATAATATTTAAATCTCTAAATGGAACAAAAACGGCAATATTTAAATCTCTAAGTGGAACAAAAACGGCAATATTTAAATCTCTAAATGGAACAAAAACGGCAATATTTAAATCTCTAAATGTAACAAAAACGGCAATATTTAAATCTCTAAGTGTAACAAAAACGGCAATATTTAAATCTCTAAGTGGAACAAAAACGGCAATATTTAAATCTCTAAGTGTAACAAAAACGATAATATTTAAATCTCTAAGTGGAACAAAAACGATAATATTTAAATCTCTAAGTGGAACAAAAACGATAATATTTAAATCTCTAAGTGGAACAAAAACGATAATATTTAAATCTCTAAGTGGAACAAAAACGATAATATTTAAATCTCTAAGTGGAACAAAAACGGCAATATTTAAATCTCTAAATGGAACAAAAACGATAATATTTAAATCTCTAAATGGAACAAAAACGATAATATTTAAATCTAGAATCAAAAAAAACAAAAAAAATTAAATATCTTAATGGAACTAAATCTCTTAATTGTCTTGATCTCTCAGTAGTTTTTGAGTCACTGCTGCACTGATATTGTTCTAGACAACACTATAAATACTGTATCTAGATCTAAATCCAGAGGAGCACTCGTATCATGGTTATATATCCTCATATCGGCCAGCTCTGAAACTGCTCCAGCCCTATAGACATCAGTGTGCCTAGACTAGACTCAATGCTGCATTTACACCACTGGATGTCAGTATAAGCCAAACGACTGTCACACAACATCATTTACTGCAAGGTTCTTCAAATCCGGCCCAGATAATCAGCTAGAACGCTACCTGGAGCTAAACTATACTTGAAGAAACACACGAGACTCACAAAGCAGGACAGGGCTGGACGTTGCACGGCTCCTCCTGAACGCTGGGTTTGGTGTTGCTGTCACACAGACCGATCGGCACGTGTGTGTGAGTGACCCGATGAACACACACGAACACTGTGTACCTGCTCCCTGCAAACCAGGAACACATTCATGTGTTGCTCAAATCCAGCGTCAAATGCATTACACAACGAGCCCGGATGTTCTTCTTTAGGCCTTGTCCACACTAACACGTTTTCATCTGGAAATGCATCTTTTATCTTTTTATTAATGAAAATTGCTTTTTGAAATTGCTCTCCAAAGAGGATAAACTTGTAGTTGTAGTGTGGACTGTCAAAACGGAGGTGTTTACAAACGATGATGCAAGTTTAGTCATGTGACACATATTGTTCCAATAGATATTCATGTTTATACTGGTATTGAGCCCGTTATGTGCTGTTCTCTTTCACACTGTTACTAAAATATGTCACTTCACACACTGTTTATATCACAGTCCTGCAAAGATGGCAGAAAATTTACTCACATTTGCTAAACATGAGAGCAGTTTTAGCGTTTCAGACCAAAAACATATAATAGTGAGTGAGACGCATCAGTGAATGCTGAGATTATGCTAAATAAAATTACCCTGTCAAAAGAATTGCGCGATAACTTTACTCTTTTTTCCCCCGTCTGTATCGTCTCAGTGAGCTTTAGTGAGGGTTTACGCATGCGCAGTAAAGGTGAATCTAGCGTTTTCAGGCGTTTTCCAAAAGTTTCTCATCCGCACTGAAACGCTAGTGTGGACGGAGAGCGCTTTTAAATGAAAACGCCGTTTTCAAATGAATCCGGATTAATGTGGACATAGCCTTAAGCCCTATTCGCTATTCAGACGGGATTAGGTTTACAAGAGCAGATGGAGTGTAATTTTACCACAGGACGTCTGTAATATTAATGGCCAATCCGCACGGGATAAGATATCCCAGTAAACTAGCGGAAGTGGGAGAGTAACTCGATTTGCACACCGCCGTCACTCCTGTAGTCATTGTGTGCATTACGTTGCTTACGTGCACAAACACATATAACCTATATTTATATAAAACAGTTATGTCCGGTCGAACGATGTATTAATTAACTTCAGATTGGATTGTGTTGGTAATAGGCACTTATCTAACGCTAAAAGATGTTTCGTGCCTCTAACGAGTGCTTCGATCTTCTCTCTGATCTGATGGTGTGTGTAAAACACTTGAGTTTTGCCACAGACTCGTCCCAGCGTCTAGAACGCAACTGATGCTTTCTCAAGCGCCTCCATACTTTAAAAACAGCGGAAAACTACTTTTAAACACGAAATGACAAAATATTTACGTGCATATTTACAGCATGTCTATTCGCACGGGATTAGTATTACCTGAGGTCATTTTTCCAGACCTTTTTCCAGAAGATAAAAGTCGCCGTAATCTTTACTGACATTGTCCATAATGATCACTGAGATGCACATTCGGACGGGACTAAAATCTCGGAGAAGCTCTGGTAATTATTACTCTACCCCTCCTCTCCATGTTCACTAGTCTCGTCCGAACAGGGCTTTAGATTGATTGAGTGAATCACTCAACAGTGTGTTTCTGACCTCTGCCACAGGAGGCGCTGCAGTCTGTGGAGCCGCTGAGCTTCCAGTTATACTCTCGCACTCGGGTTGGAGGCGGAGCTTCGGGAAGCTGATTATCCGGGATGGACTTGACCCCTGACCCCTCGTGACCCTCCAGGGTCAACCGGCTGTTCGCATCAGGACCCGTCTGACCGTTCACAACATTTACTGTGGAGCAACACAAGATCCAGAGAACAGAATGCTGTCATTTGCACATGGGCAATGCATATAGGGAATAAAAGGCAATAGAGATTTTCACCACATCACCACTTTTGAATAAGAAACAATGTCAAATCTATAAAACTCATCAAAGCTCCGCGAATCACAACAAGCATATAGATGAGAACAGCACACACACCCGAACTCGACTGCACATCACATTTTTGACATTACTGAAACGGCTTTATCGTAATGCAACGGACCGGTCTACGGGACATACATTAAGCCTTTAAATAAAAGGGTTATTCGGCTGTTTGTGTCATTAACAATAACAGATCGTGCAGCGACAGGAAATAGAAATGAGCACAAAACACCTGCCGAGTGCCTTACACAACGCTGACGGCGGACTGGCGCTCAGGAGTAGAGCGGCTGCGGACGAATAAAAAAAACTAAAATTTGAGCGGCTGCAGACGAATTTTTTTTTTTTTTTTTTGAGCGGCTGCGGACGAATTTAAATAATTTTTTTTTTAAGCAGCTGTGGGCGAATTTAAAAAAAAAAAAATGTAAGTGGCTGCGGACGAATAATTTGTTTTGAGCGGCTGCGGATGATTTTTCTTTTTTTTTGAGCGGCTGCGGACGAATTGAAATAAAAAAAAATGTAAGCGGCTGCGGACGACTTTTCATTTTTTATTTTTGAGCGGCTGCGGACGAATTTTTTTTTTTCAGCGGCTGCGGACGATTTTTCATTTTTTATTTTTGAACGGCTGCGGACGAATTTAAATAAAAAAAATGTAAGCGACTGCGGACGAATTTTTTTTTTTCAGCGGCTGCGGACGATTTTTAATTTTTAATTTTTGAGCCGCTGCGGACGAATTTAAATAAAAAAAATTTAAGCAGCTGCGGACGAAATTTTTTTTTGAGCGGCTGCGGACGAATTTAAATACAATTTTTATACAAAAATTGTAAAATAAAAATATACAATTTTTTTTAAGCAGCTGTGGGGGCGAATTTAAATAAAAAAAATTTAAGTGGCTGCGGACGAATAATTTTTTTTGAGCGGCTGCGGATGATTTTTCTTTTTTTTTTGAGCGGCTGCGGACGAATTGAAATAAAAAAAAATTTAAGCGGCTGCGGACGATTTTTCATTTTTTATTTTTGAGCGGCTGCGGACGAATTTTTTTTTTTCAGCGGCTGCGGACGATTTTTTATTTTTTATTTTTGAACGGCTGCAGACGAATTTAAATAAAAAAATTTTAAGCAGCTGCGGACGAATTTTTTTTTGGAGCGGCTGCGGACGAATTTAAATAAAAAAATTTTTTAAGCAGCTGCGGGCGAATTTAAATAAAAAAAAATGTAAGTGGCTGCGGACGAATAATTTTTTTTGAGCAGCTGCGGATGATTTTTCTTTTTTTTTGGAGCGGCTGCGGACGAATTGAAATAATTTTTTTGGAGCGGCTGCGGACGAATTATTATTTTTTGAGCGGCTGTGGACGATTTTTCATGTTTTATTTTTTTTTAGCGGCTGCGGACGAATTATTTCTACGCACACACAATATGACGTCACACTCTGCGCGTATGTTTTAAAAAACATGTTTTAACATATAAATAACACTTTTTAAATAGCCCACTTAAAGTGTTTATTTCAACTAAATCACTAAATGTTAAAATTGAATAAATGTAAATGAACAAAAATTTGCTCCAGCACTTCCCGCCGCCCGCTACCGGACAAACAGAACCTCGACTCACCGTCCAGCCGGTTCTCTTCAGGACGCTGGGCTTCGACGCCGTTCTCTGACGGCATGAGGAACTCGTAATGGACGCCGGGATTGGGTTGCTGGTAGATCATCTGAGCAGAGACACACATCAGGGAACGTTCTGTTGACTATAAGACACTTTACAACTACATGTCTACTCACTCTCATTAGAGTATTAGTACTGTCTGCTTAATATCTGCCAACTCTTTATTGTGATCGTCCTCCAAAAGACATTCTATAAGTAACTTTGCAACTACATGTTAACTTATTCTAACCCCACCACTCTACTAATACTCTACTAACACTCTAATGAGAGATAGTAGACATGTATGTGAAACGTTACTTATAGTCAACAGAATGTGTTAAAGGGACCATCAGGATAAAGTGAGACCGAAACGACTGTCAGCTTCAGTGTTCCTGCAGATTTCTGGCTCAGTAAAGGCTTGCGGTTGATCTGGATCAGTGTGAGCCGTGTAATCGTCCTGAAGTCGGTCGGACACACACTCCAGCAAGCGTTCAGTTTCTCGTCATGTTTCAAACCTTCAGGGTCTCAATGAGGCGAGTGAAGACTGCTTATTCCTCATTTAAAAATCACTGCTATAAAATAATCGGCTAAAATCTGCTAAATAAATACATTTACATGTAGAACTGCAACAACAACAATAATAATATTAATAATACATTATTGTATTAATACATGTATAATAATACTATTATTATTAATAATGGTAATAATAAATAATAGTATTAATATATTTATAATAACATTAATATAATTATTACAACAAATTATAATATTAATGCATTTATTTTATATTTATATTAATAAAATTAATACAACAGCAATAATAATGATAATAATAATAAAATAATGTAATTAATAAAATAATTAATATAATTAATTAAATTAATACATGTTATTGATATATAAATATTATTAATAAATGTAATAATACAATTTGATCAAATAAAAAACAATATATTAGTAATAATATTAACACAACAATAATAATAAATACCAACAACAACAATAATAATAAAATGGCAAATATAGCCTAATTGACAAATTAATACATGTAATTTCTACATTAATACATGTAATAATTAATATATAAATATAATTAACAAAATTAATAATTCATACAATTTAATTAAATAAAAACAATATATTTATAATAATAACATAACAACAATAATACAAAAAAATTAAATTATTGAATTAATAAAATAAAAAATACAATAATTAAAATTAATACATTTAATAAATAATTAATAAATGTAATTTATTAAAATAATTAAATAAAAATGGATTATAATATTACCATAATAATAATAAACATTATATTAATAATTCAGTATTATATTGCAATAACATAACATTGGGTTCCAGAAATCCCGCTCTGAGGTGTTGAAGTGTCACTCACATAAACATCCAGGATCTCATTGGTCGGGCCCTCGGCCAGGAGCGACTCTCCGGTTCTGCTGCTGATCTCATTGGGCCGTCGGTACATGAACATCGTTCCCACTCCCTCGTACATTCCTGGACGGTCGATGGCCCAGTTTCCATTAATAATGGATCGGCCAGACCGACTGAGCAGAGCTGCGCACACACACACACAGACACACACACACACACACACACACACACACACACACACACACACACACACACACACACAAACACACACACACACACACACACAGGAGCTGGTCAGAGTTATTGTTGCTGACTAACGGTGCTTCTAACACACGCTGACACACAAATAAAACTCGAACCCCTCGCTGACGGACACATGTGAGTTAACACACGTTCAGTGACCCGAGGCCATCGCCCGGCTCATCTTTGCATTGGCGTGCGCGGTTTATTGAATCCTGAGGCTCATAAATCAGGAGAGGGAGAAACGGACACTGTGAGAAAACTGAGTTTGTCAAGTCAAGTCTCCTTCGTTTATACAGCGCTTTAACAATATAGATGTTTCACAGCAGCTTTACAGTGAGAACAGGAGATTACAGTAACAGAGAGTGTTCAGGCTTTACAGCAGATCTAGAATAAAGATATTGTCCAGATAAAGTTAGTTTTGATTGATTCACTTCCGTTGTAAAGATCATTAGTTATTAACTTAGCGGCCGCTGACACGACACTATGTCAATATGTCATTGAATAAAGCACAGTTATTATAATATATATGTTATAGTAATCCTGACATCTGATCCTCAACAACCTCGACACACACATGAACCAGCTACTGGAAACCAGTACAGATCTGATGGGTGAATGATGGAGAGTGTGTTTGTGTCGCTCACTTCCGGTCTCGTTCTCAGCGTCAGTCTATCACACTGTCTGGGACTTTAACGAACCGAGAGACTGAAATACACGTTATACAGTTTCCCAGAGTCTGAGCTGGGCTGTAATTGAACAGATCTGATGTTTTTTACAAGCCGCTGGTTTAAAGTCTCCTAAAGCAGCGGCTCCAGCTTGTAGTTATCACTATAGCTATAGTTACAGTTATAGCTATCATTCTTGGTATGGTAATATAGTCACTATAGTTATTGCTATAGTTATCATAGTGGCTTTCATTATAGTTATTATATTTATTGTGATAGTTATCGCTATAGTTATCTTCATTATAGTTTTCGCCTTTGCTATGTTTCTTTGAAACGGGTCTCCGAATTGCAAAGGGCACTGAGTATACTGTAACTAAACTATAGTTATCATCCTAGTAATCACTATACTTACTGTTATAGTTATCAGTACAGTTATTGCTATAGTTATTGCTATAGTTATTATAGTTATCATTTTAGTTTGTGTTATAGTTTCAGTTATAGTTATCGTTATAGTTTCAGTTACTGTTATAGTTATCAGAATAGTTGTTATTGTAATCGTTATAGTTATTGTTATAGTTTTAGTTACGTTATAGTTATAAGTATAGTTGTTATAGTTATCGTTATAGTAATCGCTATAGTTTTCGTTTTGCGTTTTTTTTTTCGTTACAGGTTTAGTTGTACTCATTGTTAGTTTTAGTTATAGTTATGTATCAGTAGGGGTGTGACGTTTAGTATATAACCGTGAGACCGACGGTTATAGTTGAACACCGTCATTACAACTCTATAACCGCCAAAACCGTGTTATTAAAATATTTTTTACAAACATTTTTTATCATAGAGAATGTTTAAATACTAATTAAAAACAATTGTTAACAGTCTGTGTCATTAATGGTCTACGTCGTTTCCAACTGTATTTGATTCTTTGCCAAGTACCCCTTGACCGACTGCCAATCATTTGAGATAGAAATAACAGCTATGATATAGTGATGTGCCATCATTATGAGATTTATTAAACAAATTAAAAACATTTGCAATAATAAACATTAGCAATGAACATTTGCAATCGGGAGACATGGTTTTTACCACTTAATGAAGTTTTGTTTTGTAAATCGTCAGACATGATTTTTACCACTTCATTAAGTTTGCTTAGTAGAAAGCCTTTCTTTAAAGCGAATTTCGTGTAGTACAAATTGTATCTTAATTTTAATAAATGTTTCATCAACCAATTGCATGTATTTAATAAATAAAAAGCAAATATAGGAGTGTAACCGTGTAACCGAATATAACCGTGACATTGAGGCTCCGGTGCGCCGCGTTCACTTGCATTGCATTGTGAAGTTGAACTAGAGCGCATCTCGTCGTAAATGAATGAAACTCAGCGTAGGCCTATGCCTCATACATTAGCATTAAATATCTTTGCTGCATCCTTTCTAGAACAGACAAGGGCTTTCTTGCGGCCCGCATCAGCAGAGCATTATCGTCCATAGACCGCAAAACACTCAGCGGATGGCGGGCCGGTGTGCGGCTTTAAAATCTGATCAAAAAACGTTGGTGCGGATGATGAGTTATGTGATGCGGTTGCGGATGAACTAATACCCCATCCGCGTATCTCTATTGATAACAACATTGAACACTACACAAATATTAATTTTATTCAAACTAAGTTGTCCTATAACAGACGAACGTCGCACCCCCCCCCCCCCGTTACAGTTTTAGTTACCGTTATAGTTTTCGTTATAGTTATCATTATAGGTTTAGTTACCGTTATAGTTTTAGTTACGTTAAAGTTTTCGTTACCGTTATAGTTTTCGTTATAATTATTATAGTTTTCGTTATAGTTATTTTAGTTTTCGTTATAGTTATTATAGTTTTCATTACGTTATAGTTTTCGTTATAGTTATTATAGTTTTTGTTATAGTTTTAGCTATCATTATAGTTATCGTTCTTGCAGTGAATGGACCTTCACTCACCCAGATAGTTCCTGCTCTTCACCATC